>NW_027526340.1:0-480000 GCF_048455015.1 Haemaphysalis longicornis
AAACTTCTCGCCCGTGCAGGAGCCTTACTGCGTTGTTTTGAACGCGTCGATAGATTTTTGTTTTCAGTTGCCTCTTTGTTTTCCCTTACTATCGTACAAACCAGCCCAACGAGCGTTCCTAACTAAATGGACGTGGCGGCCACCGTTAAATTACATATAGTTTGCCTAAGGTGTATCTGCAGTTTTATTTGCGCTAAATATTGTGTACATGTATGACACGTGCCTGCGGTTGAGGAGTTGCGAGCGTTTATGAGTATACAAACCACTTGTTAAAGTATGCCGTTAGTAGTTGTCCGAAAAGCTGAATCGAGGGACACGCGGGTATCCATCCGAAGCCTCTGTTGGGTGCGTGACGCCGAGGGGCTCTGCTTGGGTCTGTGACAGCGTGACAGCGAACGAGCTTGACAGCGACAGCGTGACAGCGAATGAGCTACGACCACAAGCCAGGCCCCTGAAATGCTCTGCCCTTAAATTATTGGCCGCTTTTTAAGCAGCACGCTGAGAATTGGCCAATTCGTTTACGTTGCCAGGGGCGGGTGCGCGCGCTACCGCGGATTGCTACTAAAAACGATTCATTATCTACACAAGATGTCACTAACACAAGAATGTGCACGTTCCAAACGAGGCCTGCGAGGTACCCAGGCAGCACAGGACTGTTCGGCCTAAAACAGGCCGGTGTACTTTGGCCGGTGATTTTCTGTCCGGCCGTTATCCGGCAGCCATGTTCGGCCCATGTCCAAATGTGGGCCTTTTGGCCGTATACGGCCGTACTCCCATGGCTGTCCAACGGCCAGTGTCCGTCGGCCAGTCGACCGGCTTACGGCCATACGGCCAGATTCCAGGCGTAGGGCTCCGACCATTCCAAAGCCACCCGTGTACGGCCGAAGTACGGCCGCCGGAGGACAGCCGAGATACGGTCGTCGGACTCCAGCCGGACTAAAGCTGCCGGAAATACGGCCGTGCTACGGGCATTGGAGTTCAGCCACAGTACGTTAACTGTACTGAGGCCGGTCACTGCATGTCGCGCAAGCAGATGACTCATTCGCGCAGTGCAGAAGCAGCACAAACCCAGCATTTTGGGTCCAATGCCGCCACATCAAAGTGAGCTCGCGCGCAACCACCAGCCGTTAAGCTTTCAGCGCAGCCTTGCTTAATTACCAGCCTCAGTTGACAGCAAAATTGGTTTATTAAGCAGTGCTCACAAATTGTCGTTCCTTTAATTGCTGTGCCTCTTTTACTGCCGAACACAGAAAATATTCAGTTCTTTGTAGAGCTTGAATAGATGTATTGTCCAGGTCCTGATATCCTCTGTGGGGCGGCTTACCTGTAATAAACGGGGAAAGAGGAGGTGGAGGGGGGGGGGGGGGGGGGGGCGGCGGAGGGCGCATACTTTAGTGGGTTGAATTTCAGAGAGATAAATTGCGCCGCTTTTAGCCAATTTCTTTTAGGGCAATATTCCGGAACACTTTCATGCTATGACTACATAAACTATTTTATAACAGTTGCTTGACCAATTTTGATGTACATAAAACCGGTGTGAATGCCTTTACGAAGCGTTTTGGTTCTTAACAAAACACTCAGGAGCATTTAATATAACTCCTTCACAAAAAAGTATGTCCATTTTTTGCCCATTTTTTTTGCAAAGACATTTTCTACTCGATCAACTTTTCTGATGATCTTGCGCAGGGCTGATCCTAAGAAGGAGCGAACAGGTACTTTCATTTTCAATCTATTTTAATGTTGTTTTAAAATGAGTTACGTCCAGACCACTTAATAGTACAAACGAACTTAATTTTCTTCTAATGTCATACTACGTTCCAAAAATTCTAGACGCGTTGCGAATGACGCCCTGCTTCAGGCGGCTGCAGTTGTATCCCTCTGTGTTCACGCAAGGAAAGGCGTAAAATTAGAGTTACATAATTTGTTTCAAACCAATAACATAGCAATGGTAGCATGCATATAGGTAACCTTGCATACTGCAACAAATAGGGCAATAAATATTTTATTGGTCAAGGTTGAATGCGTAGGGTTCTCAACCTATCGGAGGCAGACTTGCGCCACTGGAAGTTTATTTATTTATTTTTTATTTTTATTTATTTATTTATTTATTTAGTTATGTATTTATTTACTTATTTTTATTCATTTATTTATTCATTGTTTTATTTATTTATTTATTTATTTATTTATTTATTTATTTATTTATTTATTTATTTGTTTGTTTATTTATTTGATGCCTGCTTGCCTTTGCATGCCTTACAGAAGGGAGATACATAACACTAAGCATTAAATATGAGACAAAATAACAAAATAATTCTACAAAGCGCGCTGAAAATCGCCAATATAAACAGTTAATGCAATCATACGTGGAAGATAATTACACTGCAGTATTGATGTAAAATAAAATGAATCGCGCAAGGCGTCACCTTTACAGGAAAGTTAATAATTTGCTTTCTAGCGGTCCCACTTAGCGATATGTAGAATGGCGCTTGGACATACTTATCCCCTTCTACTCCAGTTTTCGAATGATAGATATTACGAAAAAAGTTCAACCTGTGGTTTCGTCTGTGATCTTCCACGTCCTGCCATTTCAGTTTACTTTTACTTTCTCTCATGCTAAGTTGAGCGTGCAAATTACCTAATACGAATCGCACTGACATATTCTGTATGTTTTCGAGCGTATCAACCAGCTTTTTGGTGTAGGGATCCACGAAAACACATGCGTACTCCAAGATTGAGCGCACATGAATGAAATACGGTTGTTCTTTTCAGTTAGATGGAGGTTCACTGAAATTTCGTTTCAGAAAGCCAAAAACATATGCAGCCGTAACTTTTATGGTGTGAACCTGCCTATTTAACCTCTAACCACTCCCTAAATAAACTCCTAGGTATTTATATTCCTCGGCCGTTGTCAGAGCAGCATAATTTACGATATACTTATTCATTTGGAATGAAGGTTTTCTTGTAAAGGTGCCGTTAACACACTGTTTAACACCCAAAAACTTTTCTGAATCAGCACACCAGGATATTATTCAATTCGAATAAAGCTGCAGGTATACGGAATCACGTTCATTCGCTATAGTCCGGTAAACTACACAGTGCTTTTGAACAAAGCTATAGGGCCAATAGTAATAACAATACAAAAACCGATTCATTCAGTTCATAGGATGAAATGTACTACGCAGAAGGTGATATGGAACACCATCTGTCACCCGGTTCCTTAAATTAGGGTGCACTGTCGGAAGATATGGGGCGTCGACTCCAGAGAGCCAACAAACCCCACCGAATCCACAGGGCACAGGTGACAAAAGGGGTGGCCGTCTGATGTGCGGCTTTCGCCGACCAGAGCGGCAAGAATGAGCAAGAGCCCTGAACGAAAAACAGCACAAAGACTTATATTTAGACAGGCAAGTTACAAACACAAGCCCGAGGTAACGGATCGATAATGACAGACAACTTAGATATAATGACAGACAACTTAGATGGAATTCAAATACAAGAAACAGTCCAATTAGACAAAATGATACAAACAGGAGCGCTAACAAATGAATATTACGAAGCGTAGCAGTTAACAAAAAAAGAAAACGAACAGTTCGATGCTTATGAGAGACAGAGTCCCAGCATATTCACCGACCGGGCCGGACGATGCACCGCTGTCGGAGGCGATTCGGCTACCTGGGAAGCGCGGCTTCGTTGTAGGCCAGGCCGTCCGGGACGATCACGTTGATTCGAGGCCCGGGAGTGCGTTGGAGTCCTCCAGGGTGCGGGTCGCCGATGGTGTGATGCACAAACTGACAGGTGCCGTTGTCACATCACGACTGCCAAACGTAGCTGGTTTGCTTAGGCGCGGCTTCTCTTTTTATAACCGTGCCGGCGCGGAGATGGAGAGCACAACACACAACGCGCCCGCCGCCGTCAGCGAATAACTTCACTCTTCTCCCTTCTAGAATCATCGACGCTCTTTAGCACTGGCAAGGCCACGCGCACCTCCTCGAAAGTACTGGAAGCTTCGACGAAACCGGAGCGGCGGAGGTTTTATTTTTGTTGTTTTCTCGCCGGCGAGCCGGCGAGTGATCGTGTTACCGTCTCTTCGTTCGAGAAAGCTCCATATTGTCTCGGGGCGAATGGAACCGAACTGAATGAATCGAACGACTGCAAGAAGAATTAGACGCTGTACAAATGAAATGAAAAATTTATAAGGTACTTTTAGACGTCGTACGCTCGAGTTTGTGACATCATCATTTGCTTTTTTGCAGTCCAAGAATATACAGTCAACCACTTTAAGCTCATCTATTGCAAGAGCCAAATCGTACGTGAACTCAACAATCTGCGTTGAGCAAGAAAATCCTGACAAAATCCAGGTTTCCTAGGATGCTGGCGATTATGTTTAATCAAATGAGTCATATCCCAAGACTAGCTGAGCTCACCTTCAAACATCGGAACTAAATTAACAGCTAGGCTTCGTCAGTGACAAGGCTCTGTTGTTATCGCAAATTTAAAGTAATTTTTTTTTCTAAATAGGCAGTCGTAAAATCCCATCAAGTAACATAGTGCAGGGCATGAAGTTGATCCTACCAATGCACGAGCGAGTCTCTTCTACGTTTATCACCAACAACATAGTGCAATATTAAGTGCGAATGCACTTTATAAGCGACCCTGAATTCCGTTGACCGCCGTCCGTCCACATAGCAACAGCTGCGGGTGCGCGCGCTCCTCGTCTTCCTTGGCAACGGGGGGAGATGGGCGCGCGCTGCCTGGCCGCTGACATAGCACATACCCACGTGGGGGATTGGCCAGGAATCTCCTCGTCTTCCTTGGCAATGGGGGGAGATGGGCGCGCGCTGCCTGGCCGCTGACATGGCACATACCCACGTGGGGGATTGGCCAGGAATCGGGCGTGAGAAGGGCTAATGCACCCGCTTAAAGGAGTACTGACACGAAATTTCAAAGCTGAGATCCGCTCTAGCAATCAAGTACAACGACAACACAAATAGGTGTCTGTGCATGGCACATACCCACGTGGGGGATTGACCATGAATCGGGCGTGAGAAGGGCTAATGCACCCGCTTAAAGGAGTACTGACACAAAATTTCAAAGCTGAGATCCGCTCTAGCAATCAAGTACAACGACAACACAAATAGGTGTCTGTGAATAAATGCATCTTTCTTTCTTTGTAGTTGTGTGTGTGTGTGTGTGTGATCTCTCTTTCGCGAACATTACCGAACCGCGCAAATTCAACTCCTGCATTCGCACTTTCACATTCTTCCCCTCGGGGAAATGCGGGGAAATTTTTTTCTTGTCGCAGTTTAATTGTAAGCAGAATAACTTGCGCTTTTGCTCGCACTTGCCTTTCTTTTGTGGGGAGTCCTTGACATGGTGGCGGTTTACCTCCTGCGTGGTGGCCGCTTGCTCGACGCCCTTGAAGGCCAGTTGTTTTGGTGAACCAACTCCATCTCGGATCGGACATCTCTGCCGGGTCGATGTCTCCAATGCTCTCCATTTCTTGAGGGGGCGAATAGCCTCGAGCTGATGCGTCGACGAAGCCGGCGGCAGAGGCGTGGTAGCGGCGATGACTGGCGAGGCTTAGCTCACCCGTCGGTGTGGCACAGTCTTGTGGCAATAAATGACATTTCGCTGGCCTAAAAGGTTCCCTGCTAACGTCCAGTGAGTCCTTGCACCTTGCCCGTTCACCGAGAACACTCATTACTGTTTGACAAACGATTTTCGTTCATTTAAAACGTAGAAACACGGAGTGGATGAAAAACGCGTCCCCGTCGTTCGGCTCACTAACGGCTTTTTCTCCCCCCAGGAAAAAAACGGTCGGTCTCCTTTGTCTGTGCATGACTTCTCGGCGCCCAGGCGCGTGCCGTTGTTCGGCTGTATGGCGTTTGCCGAAAAAATGGCGTATAACCAGATACCTTACGTAGGCCGGTCTCCTCTTGAACACCGGTTGCCAAATATTCTGTGGCCATTCGCTTGCCGTAATTCGGCCGAGGACAGCTAACCGAATGAAAAACGTATATTCTGGGGCCGTACGTCGGCCGGTATCCTTCATAACACTGGTTGCCAGATATTCTACCGCCGGACGCGCGGTTCACCGTTGAAACAACGAATGCACGGCAGCCGCGCTCCGGCCGGTCTCCTTCTGAACACCAACTGCCGCAAGAATACGCATATTCTGTGGCCGGTCGCTTGCCGTGCTTCGGCCGATTACCGCTTCCCGAAGAAAAAACGGATGCCCTAAGGCCGTACTTCGGCCGTTCTCTTTCTCAACATCGGCAGCCGTAAGAGAACTGAATATCTGGCAGCCGGTTAGCTGCCGTTGTGTGTCCGGACACGGGCGGACGGAAAAATACCGAAGTGCTGGTTGCCGAATGTTGGCCGTTCCACGCATGATCAGTGGCTGCCAGAACCTGGATTCTGGCCGGACATGCCAGAAAGCGGCCATAGACGGGCCGGTCTTCGGGAACACTTTCTGTGCCGCCTGGGTAATGACTGTTGTGGAATAAAACCGTTCCCCCTCTGCCCCCAGCCCTAATTCAAGTTCCTAAAATGTGACTGCGTGGTTATCTCACCTGGCGAAAGCTCCTTATCAGTCAAATACTGGTTCAGGCCTTGTCACCGACCAGTTCAGATCCGCCTTCAGGACGCCTTCACCGCCCCCCTGATATCGGTGACCTTTTCTTTTATACCCGCCGTGCACAAACCGTGGCGCTACAAGCCGGCAACCGTTAGGGCAAAGTGTGTACAAGTAGAGGGACTCTTCTACGGCAGGTCAAAACCTCGTCACCTAGCTAAAACAACCACAATTCTGACGAAAAACAAACCAAGCTTGATCAAATCTTGGCAGTGCGCTTTGTGTTATTTGAATGCCACGAGAGCTAAAAGCCAATCCCTCCATTGGCACCGACATCCTTCGACGGATGTTATTGGATTTTTTAATAAAAATAAATCATCATCACCAGAATTCCCTGCAATGGACGAGGCTGAACACGCAGACGCGGACGCTGCCTAATACCGAGTGAGTCCTTTTTAAGGACTGTAACCAACTAAAGTTTACTGTTAACTAAGGCATCCTGTATACCATAGAGTTCTGTATACAGCAGCAGTAGGCATAGCAATAGACGTGCAATTGCCATCTTTTTACACTGATGATGACGTGACTATATACAATCAATATTAACATACTCCTTTCAAAAAGGCAATGTACGCACCCAATATAGAAAAACGTTCCCCACACGCAACAGGTACGCTCGACATAAGCATTGGACAGAAACGACGACATGTAGCAACATACAAGAAAAGTGCTTTACACCATTGAGCGAATTATGACACTGAAAATACACCGGCCCACGAAACATGTGGCACGGGCGAGATACCTTACGTGTCAAGCTGGTCAGGTCGTCAAGCGGTCAAGACGTGTTACGTCTTTGTTCATCCATCGTTCTTCTCAACAAAATCAAAACTAAATGTTCTCTGTAGAACAAATTTCTCACTGTGCGGCAAAACGAGAGGAGGAGGAGGAGGAGGAGGAGGAGGAGGAATACATTTAATAAAGAGAAGCTCTGGTCTTCGAAATAATGAAAGCCCTCCCAATAATAGCACCGCCCCACAAATTTTGATCACCGCTTTCAATATCACCTCAGATGACAATCCATAGCGCTATTATTCATCACACTATCGTCCACTTTTTTGCATTTTTGCCTTCTTATTCGCGATTTGTTTTATTAACACTGAAGCTGTCGAGGAAATCGTTTCTGTACGGTGTCCGCAGTTTTGTTGTTGTTGTCGTTGTTGTTCCTCTTCTAGTGGCACATACCCACGTGGGGCATTGACCAAGAAACAGAGTGGCTTTTTGGGACTAAAACGACCACCTCATAGACATATACAATCAGCCTGTAGGAATTGGTGAAACGGTCACTGAGTTATATAAGAGATCTAGAGAAGAATAAGTGATTGATCTATTTTTTGGAGAAAAGGCTAGAAAAATTTGACCGGGTTAGCAGGACTTGCGTCTGGTCTCTGATATGTACGCGTGAATGGCCGCAATAATCCCTCTATGACAAAACCCCAGGGATGTGGCCCCGAACGAAAGGAGCACAGGAATCGACAGAGGAAGGCCAATATGCGCTGAACTGGTGCGGCTAGATAACCGCGGCATTACAGGAAAAAGTGTCCAATTCTTTTAATTTCACCGCAAGCCGCACAAAGACCGGAGGAGGTGAGACCAGCGCGAATAAATTAAAAATTAAGCTGCAGTATTCTGCATCTGATGCTGGTTAAAGTGACCTCACAATGGCGGGACTCGCAAAATCTCGCATTCCAAGTTTGAGCAAAATGGACATAGTCATCCAAGCCTGTGATAGTACCTTCCTGTGTCATCGCTAGCCGTAGATATCTACGGAACCTTGCTGGCGCCTGGAGAAATGGGGTTAACCGAGTGCTCCTGCACGCGTGGCTCCAGCCCACGTTCGTCAAGCTAAACATACCCACTTAAGGAGATTGGCCAATACTGTCGAAATAAAAATCTCACCGTTCACCGCGTGCCTCCAGCGCACGTTATTCAAGCCAAGCATACCAACTTCGGAAGATTGGTCAACACTGGCTTCAAAAAAACTCCAGCGTCTCCGGAATCGTGGCAATGCTCGCTCTGAACGAGAAAGTTACGTCATAGTGTACTCCCCTCTTTCGTTCGTCCTCGTGTCGTCATGCGCATGCGCTCTGTACCGTAGAAGAGCCGCGACTTGAATGTCGAAGCTGCTGTAGGTGATCATTGACTCCTCAGCCCGACCGCGGATAGTTCGCTTGCCTGAGGAAGTGGCCGCACTTAGACAGGATTTGCTTGCAAAGAATCCGCTAGAGACCATAAGTCGCGGTTGCAGAGTGGCGTACGAAACTGTCGACCAAAACGACGAGCTCATTCTGGCCTCCCTCAATTAAGATAAGGTCATTGAACTGCCATGCCACTGATGTCAACCATGAGTCATGACATCCCAACGATACTAAAACTAAACTTTTTGCGCCCGTCAATTATCACCTACAACAGCTTCGCCATTCAAGTCTTGCGCGTGAATGCAAGCTTCCCTGAATATTTTATGGACAGCAGCGACGAATGTTTGTTACCGTGGCCGGCGTGGTTCAAGCCATTTGGTGAGCCGTAAACGGTAATTCATAGCCGGTATGAGTGCGGAGCGTTTCCGCGTGTAGGAAACGTTGCATGCTTTCAGCCCAGTTCCTTTCTTGCTAACGACGCGCGAAATCTTCATACTTCACTAAGCTGTCGTCATACCCTGCAATGTTAAGCGGTAAAATGGGAACAACGTCTGGGGAACCCCGAGTGTTGAAGTACCATAAATTTTCTCAGCTCCGTATAACTTCACGAAGTCGGGGCACCACCACATTTGTTTGAGCCCGTTGCTACGCGTAAGAGCGCAGATCGAACGACAGCATGGCCGGCCCCGCACTCTAAAGAACTCCTGCGCTGCCCAGGAGGCGCTGCGCAAACGGCTTCCGGCCAGTACTTCCGAGTAATACAAAGCTGCGTGGGTCCCATAGGATCGGGTGTTGAGAGAAGCAAAATGAGCTCGGTGTTCCCGATTGTTTTGCGACATGGTCACCAGCCCATCCCCGACGAGTCCGGTCTCTTCCAGCGATCAACTTGGCATTAGGGGAAAAAGATTTGCAGCGCTCAATACGTTTACAGCGCCGACGAAAGTGCCGGGATGGTGACGGCGCTCTCCCACTCGCCGGTTCACTGACCATTTGAAGTGAAACTTCTAGTTTAAATTAATACTCTAGGTGACAAGAACTTTTCAAGAACAGCCGATCAAAAAATAAGAGGGACGCAATCGGCGATGATCGCGCTTTAAAAAGCCAGCGAGTCCGGCGGACCGCTTCCTTGCCTGCTGCGTTGCGCCGCTCTTTTGCGTACATGTGCACTATGCGTGCACTTTTATTAAATCAGTGCTTGTTTGCGTCGCCGTTACGAATACATGGTGCAGTGTTAGCTTGCCATTTTTTTGCGTGTCTTGGTGACAAAATCCAGCGAGCGTCCGAAGTGTGAAATCTGTCTTACGATTCCGAAATTAGTGGCGGTAAAACAAGGTGGTCGGGCGAACTGAGAGGCCGCTCGCTTTCCTTGTTTGCCCTCACTGTACTTAATTACGCTCTTGCATTATATATTCCCAGTTCGCACTTAATAGGCTAGAATGAGGGTCAGCAATGTTTTGAATTGTAGGGCAGAGTTGCATGCAGCCGACACGGCGGAGGGCTGGACGGCAAATCGGGTTGGAGGGGAAGGGGGGATTTGACAGCAAAAATAGCGATTTGGCAATAATATTTGACAATAATATGGCGAAGTGTGAAAATGGTGGACAATTCAACTGGAAGCGACCGATTCTCTGTTCTTGTCTCGCTGCCTAACTCCATTTGAGGACAAAAAACTCCCACCTCCCCTCGCGGGAACCCCTGTGTAGATGCGGCGCATAGGGGTCTCGTTGAGGTTGCGCCGACCATCGCGATAGCAGGCCTGTTAGTCTCCATTGAAGGCAGCGTTGGACAGCGGAGGAACGGCGCTGGAACGATGGAGCGGAGCGGCGCAGGCACCGCGTTTTATAGCGCGCATAACGGTGAGGGGACGCGCCGGCGCCAGTGCGTCTGCCGCGGCTTTGACGCAACACAATCCAACACAATCCACTTTAATCCAATCCAATCCAAATCCAATCCAATCCAATCCAATCCAAGCCAAGCCAATCCATTAGAATCCAATCCAATGTCCCTCGCGAGAGAGTGTTCGCTATCCGAGAGCAGACGGGGTGAGCGGCGGAGAGCGCAGCTCACGCGGCGAGGAGAATGGGGGAGGAGCGGACGCCGACAACAACGCCGACGCCGGATGCAGGGACAAGGCGAATGAGATGCAGTCGCATCTAAAACTGGCGTGTCGCGTTAAGATTGTTAGCGACGAGCCCCGCACTGGAAGTTAACCAACAGAGTCAGTGATGATCGTATGTAAATATTCGGGGCAGCGTGCCGTGTATGCGGCTGTTATGTTATGCACATATAGAAGTACACATTTTTGCAGGCAGCGGGTGTGCGATTTGATGCTTGTTTTGCGTCCTTTAGTAGCACTTAATTTATTTGACGCTATTTCCTCACCTACTCGCTAGTATTCATGTACCTGCCGTTCGTAAATCGTGCGGCGTAAAACGTTAAGCAAAATCATTTAGTTTGCGAAAATACAAAACAACATTTCCACTCGTTTTCAAGGCGGTGCCAGGCCAGCAGTGTCAGCTGAGTCGGCTGCGCAATTCTTGCGTTCGATTGCATGCTCCCGCTGAAACAACCGTTTGCAGTTACCAGCAGCGTTCCGCGTTTATGGTACTTAGTGAACTTTCCTTTGTAGACCGCACGGAAGAAGAAAGAACGGTAATGGTAGTCAGGAAGTTAGATCACCCGCCCTGGCGATACTGTCCCCGCCGCGACGACCGCGACAGCTCGCTCAAAAGAAAGCCGATAAATCGACTTGTTTTAGCATATATTATTTTGTTTAGCCTCTGCAACTACTTTAAGGGCTATTTCATAATTTCATACAGTATGCAGTCATTTAAACTCGCCACAGAACGATTAAACTAAGTACAACCAACTTTCTCTCTGGCTTGGCATTCAAAACACACGGAGGGCAGCGAGGGTCGTCTGCTTTTCTACTACCCAGAGGTGTCGGCCACTAGGGGCGCTTCAAGTCTCCAAACCTCCAGCGCAGGAGGCCTAAGAAAAAAAACCTGCCCGCTTCTTCCCACGGGGGGGGAACTCGAGTAAATGCGTCGCATCTACTCGAGTCAAGCAAAGCGTCACGTCAAGCGAAAGCCAAGCAAAGACGCCCTTGACTGAATTCGATTGATTGATTGATTGTAGGGTTTAACGCGCCGACGCAACGCAGGCGATGAGGCGCGCCGTAGTGGAGTGCTCCGTATTAATTTTGACCACTTGGGGATCTTTATCATGCGCCGAAATCTCGTACACACGGGCGTTTTTGCTTTTCGCCCCCAATAAAAAAAGCGGCCGCCGCGGCCGGGAATCGAACCCGCGACCTTGTGCTCAGCAGCGCAACGCCTTAGCCACTGAGCCACCGCGGCGGGTCCAGGACTGTTCATTGTGCGCTCGCTGTTTTCACCGAAGTCCATGTTGGCGACGTGTTGAGAGTCACTGCCGGGAGTCGGGTACTCCGGTAGCATGGGCGGGCCTTGGGTGGTGCGCGTCCGATATCAGTAGTAGGGCGAGGCCCGAAAGCCCGAGGCAGAGGTGCGTCATGACCCGTGCGCCCAACACCCGAGGCCAGGCCCGTGCCCGAGGCAGAGGTGCGCCGCGAGCCCGAGGAGGCCGGCGCTCGTGGCACGTGGCGCTCGTCGTTCGTGGCAGCCGTTCCAAATTTGCTTGGTTAGGCTTCGCGAGAGCGCTCGGTGTCGCCGGTGTTCAGTCGAGCGATAGCGGTTGGAAAGTCCACTCACCGGCGAGGAGTTGGGTATGTCTCGAATCGGCTCGTCCTAAGGATTACGAGGGCAGTACACTTGGGAAAATGCGCAGGTTCTAGCCGCAGTTGCTGACGAAAACGCGGGAGCCCATGCATCGAGTGACTGCGCCGCTCGGCCCCCTGGTGGGCATCCCTTGATGAGGAAGAAACTCTCACTAAATGCACATAATGTACTCACAAGACAAAGGAAAAATGCGCTAAGCTCGCTGCTATAATCCCCATGTCTTTTTTGATGTCCTGCAGTGTGATAGCGGCAGCCACTTATTGGTCGCCCTGTTGTCACCTCGCAGCAAACTCGTTCCGGCGCGTTTCGTAATTCATGAAAACACTGTATTTTGCGTCACTATGCAAACCGGCTGGCGGTGGTGTGCGCAGTGTTTATTATGTTCTTATTTATTATTTTTATTATGTTCACGAGACCTACCGTAAACATTTCGGCCCACAACTTGCTTGCCTTTTCTGTGCTCAGAAGTTTTTCGCGAAAAATTTACCCCGCGTAATGAACGAACCCCCAAATTTGCATAAATATTTTTGGAGTGTATCCCCAAGTGTATCCTTGGTGACGTCAAGGCACCCTAGGGTTAGCACTCTGGAGGGCGAAAAGTTGGTCTTCGTGTTGGCGACGGGAGAAACTAAAATGGGGTTGCATTTGGGCGCGGATTTCTCATCGGCATTAGCTTCCCATTCAGGCACTTCGGATCGGGTGCTGCTGCACCCTAGGTTTGGACTTTGGGTTTGAGGCCCACGCATACCAGCGACAATGCCTAAGACCAGATCGTACATGGGCTCATCCAAGCAGGCAGCGGTTATTTCACCCGTGAAATAAGGCGTGTCAACTTGGGTAGCCGCCTCCTGTGGGATTGTGACTGATGCGTCCAGTAGAAGCACTTGGAAAGTCTTCCCGCTCCGGCAGTCGTCTGAAACCAAGGTTCTTCGTACGATCGCCGTATTGCTCCCCGAGTCCCTTAGCCCCGTCGCGTTTCTTCCCAGTACCCGTCCTTCGACAACACGCATGCCTTCGACGAGAAAGGTGAGATTTTCATGGCTCGTGTGATGGCCCTTGTTCTTGGTCTGGCTGGGGTTCTGGGCAGCCATGACGAGCGGTAAAACGCTTGGCCAGTGCGCAAGCAACGACATTCTCATCTTCATACTTACACTTATTTGTCTTATGACCGAGCTTTCCGCATGTCTTGCACTTCGGTGTGCTGCGACAATCCGCAGCACGATGTCTGACTTGGTCGCACAAGAAGCACCTTGCAGGAAGCTTCGTCTACCCGCCAGGTCGTTCTTGGCTTCTCTCTCACACATCATCAGCAGCTACTCCTAGGTTAGGTAAACACTTAGCTTCCAGGAAACGGTCCGTATACGCTGATAGCGTAGCAAGAGACCTGCACTCCCGATTCTTTAAGAAAACACCGAGCTTCGAGCTGGAGCAACGAAGGAACTGCTCGGAGATCCTGTGGTTTCGGAGACTGTCGTACGTCTTTGGCACTTCGGCCGTCTCAATCCAATAGTCGAAATAACCAGACAGCCGAGCTGCTAACTGCTTTCCAGTCTCGCAGTCTTGAGCCCGTGCTGTCCTAAACTTTTCCTGATAGCCTTGCGTCATGAATCGGAAGAGCTGAAGCAGGACATTCTTGACGCTCTGGTAGTCCAGTGCCTCGTCGGCGGTCATCTGCCCAAGCAGCGTCGGCACCTCTCCGGTGAGGCGCATGCTCACTGCGGTAGCCCATTTTTCTTGCGGCCAGCCCGGTCCGGTCGCCACGCTTTCAAAGCGCTGCAGGTAGGCATGCAGGTCCCGCGCCTCTCGTCGAACAAGGGCAGGAGCTGCTGGGGATTGATAGTGGGTGTCGTCGAGGCCAATCCACCGTTGTCTGTAACTCGAGCTTCTGCGTCCCTTCTTGCAGATGAAGTCTGAGCTCTCTCTCTCTCTCTCTCGTCTGCATCTCGCTTCGAATCCCATTCGGCTGCTCGTTCTGCCCAACGCCCTCTCGTTCTCTATCCCCGTGCGGAGGTCCCCGACTGAAAGGCCTAACTGGGTTCTGGACGCTACCCGCTTGTCTAGTTCCATGCCGATTCCCCCTTGCGTCTACGACCGTGACACTCAAATGTCTCCACGCGAAGCACTAACGAATCTTGCCAGGCTCGCCAATATTTCCCTCATAAAACTGTTTACCGATATTTAATAAACTTGTTATAGAGATTGCTCAAAAGAATCCTATAAACATTTTGTCAACATTTTATAGAATTTTTCTATTGAGTTTTCATTACAAATTGGCCACCGCACCGCGCTTTAATTAAATGTCTATAGAGCCAAGTCAATAGACCTTATCGCTTTTTAATGTAGATTCTTATGAGTTTCCTATCGGATTTTGATTAAAAAATTAAATAGGATTTCTCTGCAATTCTTACTGAGTATAGTCGCAACTAATCGCAAGCGTTTGTTGCGTGTGAGTCAGGTTTGAATATAGTTTCTTACAGATTTTTATTAAATTTATGGCAAACTTTTTTTATAAAATTGCTATTCAGTATGGTCGTAACATATCCTGTTGCGTGTCAATGAACTTTGAATGAACTTTTTTTATGAGTTGTTAATAAATTCGGCTGAATTAGTTTTTTTTTTAATTTATCATTGAGTATCGTCGTAACATCCTGTTGCGAGTGAGTCAGCTTTGAATACAGTTTCTGCCTCGGTTATTTGATTTCGACTCCAGTCGCTAACGCCGGGTGCTAGCGCCCCTCAATGGCCTTGTCAAATTTATTCGAAAGACTCGGTTCGTTCGCTCTTGCGAAACATTCTCGTCAGAAGCTGCTGCTTGGGGACGAAGCGTACGTTTACTTTTTTGTGCGGAGCACTTAAGGGGCTCGCCTTGTCGTCGTAGCTCACTCTCTGGACGCAACATGAGCCACACGGCGTTATGTCGCCGCGACGTCCAACATTGGCTTCGAAAACCAAGCGGTTTAAATATTCATAGGCGTTCAAAAGTCGTGAACTACTGGCGCTGGTGATACATCTTCCCGTTGTTTAACGCAAAGAAAACTGCAGGTACATTTGAGGCAAAATATACGTAATTAACCGCCATCGCCCGCATTCATTTAGTTAGGAATGCTCGTTGGCTTGGTTTTTACTATAGTAAGCGAAAATTGTGGCAGTGCAATTCCGTCACGTGCGGGAGAAAAAGCAAACACAAAAAGAACAGAACTCCCGCTGGAGCAATTTCAGGCAGGTGGCGCGCGAGCACTGCGAAGGCGGGAAATTTGAAATGCGTTCGACAAACCTCCGTTGTATTCATCAGGAGAGGAATGAGACGGGGGCGAAGAGTGTGACAAGGGGCAAACGTGAGCAGATAATGGTGCCATAGCTCTTTGGCGAATGACTGCTTAGCACTTCCGATAGCTTTCACATTGTGTGGAACAGCTTTAATTTTTTTAGTACACGTTTAATAAAGCTGCAACGCCATGACTGGAAAGAACAAAGTGCAGGTGAATATGATAACCTATTTCGACCTTCGAGCCCCCAAATGTTTAACACAAAAGCCCAGAGGAACGGTGCAGCATAACCACAATAAATGCATTCGTTCCTGTCAGGCTGCGGAAATGCACGCTCTTTTCTTTGTAACTCGGCCACGGCATCTGAGCGTTTGCTCAAAAGCAGTTTATGGATGTCACGGTTGAACGCCTTGGCTTTACTTGTCACCTGTTGATGCAGCTCTTCTGCCGCAGATGAATTGGCGAGTCCGCTGTCCCGCCCGAAGTCGTACTTGCGGCTGCCATTTGAAAGGCGAATTATTGCCATAATTTTTGGAAGCAAATCTTTCTACCTCTAACAGCTGACGATTCCTTTGTGGCGTGCGGGAAAAGAAACTCAGAACGCGGATGGGGAAGGGCGAGGGCGATTTTAACTCCCAGAGCCCAGTGTAGATGGCACGGTGATAGGGCGCTATTACCCAGCGTTTCCAGCACGCAGCTGCCTGCTCGCACCGGCGGGCGTGTTGAACGGACGGCTTTGTCGTCTGCTTTAGCGACGGTCGTTTTTGGCCTGTTGTGGCGTGGTTCGCGTCCGTTGCGCGCAACCTGCGCTCGGCTTCATTAACTTGTTCGGCAGCACTTCGCGGGTCGCTCGGACCCGACGGAATTAAGTACGTAGTAGTACGGTAAACATACGTTAAGAAACAGTTTGCAAGTCAGGAAAACTAAACGTAGAGACCATATACAGACATGTGGCCCCTACAGATATGATACCTTTTACACACTGCTTGCCACGAATGGGACTCCGTTATCTATATCGGTGAATACTAATAAGGTTGTGTTTTAACAAGTATTACAAAAGGCGAGAGGAGAAACTGGTTCTGATCAATAGCGATTGTAAAAGTTCCCTTAGCTTTCTCGCAACAATCATATTTACTAAACCGACTTGTTTAAATCGATATAAATAAGAATGACTAAGTTCCCATGCCGAATTGTTTCCGTGTCTGCGCTTGTGTTGCGCTGTGCAGCAGTCCCAAACTCGCACGGCCGGGTTACAGCTGCGGTATCGCCCGCCGCTCCAGCCCGGCCGCGCCCTACGCTCCTGCTTTCGGGAACCCCCCCCCCTCCCCCCTTCCGAAATTCAAGGTAAGGGATAGCAGAATCTCTGGTTTCGCTATTTGTAGAACCACGTGCTAGAATTCAAGTGACGTCGCATGGGAAATTGTTGCGGGGTCGTTTAAAGCTTTGCTTTCCGACCACCTTCACAGCGTGGATTGGAGCCAGTTTTTTATTCAGCTGCTAAATGGCAGCAATAAGTGAATTCGGCTAGGATGCCTTGATGCACCCCCGTCGATGCGGCGGAAGCGCATCCTGTCATCGAAAGTTGGTAGCACCAGCATTCATCGGTTGAGCTGGCGTAGTGTCCAAAACTCAACATTTCTCTCCTAAGCCAGTAATAGAGGCCATGACGTGTTCCTCGTGGGGTAGACAGAACGGGAAGGAAAAAATTTCACCATCTTCCCGTAGGGGATCCCTGAGTAGTATGCGAAGCAGCCATGGGGTATTCCGGGGAGCAGAGGAGCATCGGAGAGGAGGGAAGGAATGCCTCGCATACTACTCAGTGTTCCCCCAGGGGAAGATGACGACGGTGGTTGAACGGGAAGCTATCTTGTGAAAGATTGTTCGGTTTGCCAATCCCTAGGGGCATCCTACCAGAATCACCACCAGCGGTTCCTGGCCAGGCATGCGCAGTGGGGGTGTGGTACTCAGGGTTCCCCTACAGGAAGATGACGACGCTGGTTGAACGCCAAGCTATCTTGCGATGGATTCTTTGGTTGGCCAGTCCCTAGGGGAATCCTGCCACAATGATCATCAGCGGTGCCTGGCCAGGCATGTGCAGTGGGGGTGGGCACGGCGGACAACGACGAGGGAGGGAGGGACACAGCCCCGAGCATGAGATGCTTTGCATCTAAAAGTGCGGCGAGGGCACCTGGCGGCCTCCGTGCGCCAAAGTGAACTCGCGTTTCTGGCCATCTCGATGTTTTAGACAAGTAATAGGCTTGGCTGAGCTGCCTTCGACATCCGCGAACCTCGTCTATTTTATGTTTTTGCGAACCGAAATTGGACTTTGGAAGCTTCTGTAAAGAAAAACACGTGGCTGAATTTATAGTAGCGCCTTGCTAGGTAAAGAAGAGAAAACATTCCGAGCTTATCGACGACCGCGAATCCGAAAGTATTCCTACCACCATTGCCGCACTTGTGCCGCATCCACCGTTACAGGATCGTCTTCACATAGCTTCGCGCTCAAATGATATCGTTCATAAGCAAAGTCCATTTGACACAAAAGTCCGGCTCCAGTCTTTTCGGACAAAGCATTCGGGTACACCTACTCTGTGGACACAAGACCAATCAAGGCTGATCCATTACCTACTTTGTTATGATATTTGGCGAGAAATATTCCGGTCCCTCGTAACCTCGGCTTTAACATTACCCACAAAGTTGGCCCGTTATCCTGCGATGCACTTGCGTATTTGATATATTTCAGGATTGGTGAGATCAAACCTAACGATCAGTAAAGGATATTTAGGATAGGTGCATCCAAAGCTCTATTATTGGTTTTAAGCTTGGGTAAATGGTGGGGGCCCGCAGGGTTCACACTGGGAGAGAGAAAGAGAGAGAGAGAGAGTAAACTTTTTAAAGGAAAGGAAAATGTCCTGGGTAGATGTCCTGGGTATCGAGTCGAATCAGGGCTCACAGTTTCAGATGACTACACCATATGTTGTGCAGAGTCATTGACGCATAATAGTGGGCCGCAAGAAAAATGACGAGACGCCACAGCCATGGCGTCCCGTTCTCGGCAGCGTTCTTCATCTTCGTGAACACAGAATCTTCCGGGGCATTCCCGTTGTACCACCAATTCTGCCAGAAAGACGCAACAGAAGAGTTGCGTATGCCGGTCTGGGTGAAACCCAGACTGTACAGAAGTACATCGAAGATGATATTGGCCGCTATTCCGACGGCCGCTGAAAAGAGAAGGATAAGATGAAGTCAGGCATTTTGCGTTGCTTAATCATCGACCTCGCAACGCAAACGAATGTAGAAGAAATATAATATAACAACGTATGGGTACGAGGCAGTTGGTACACCGTTATAACTTCGTTAGGCGCAGCAACGAAAACACAGGACGTTGGACACAAGGACCAGCGTCATAAAGTCTAAGAAATACACAAAAGTCGAGTCACGACTTTTCAACAGTTTAAGTAACATGCTTGTCTCAGTTAGACAAGTATTGATGGTAATGTTTCGTTGATACCGTTTCATAACGCCGATTTTATTTAACATTTTTAAACTCGTCTTCGGCAGTAAAACCCAATTTTACCATTAAATTTTATTTTTTTAACGTAATTTACTGATCACAAATTCCGTACACGCCAAAGCTATTTCGCCGGTATACTAGTAAAATTGGAGTTGTTTCTATTGCACTTTAGCAGGGCTTCAAGTTCTTATTAATGAGCCCAATAACTTGTACATATCCGGAGCACTTCTTAAGGCGAAAAGGAGCGGTTTTCTTGCTGATCTACAAGAGGAAGTGCATTGGGTGTCTCAGTGAGCCTAGCAAATGTTCTTTTTATTTATTTTCTTGCTATTGTAACAGTCATAATGATAGTCATGTGAATGGCTTAGAACGGTCTCCGAAAGAGAGAGAGAAGAACAAGAAGAAGAAAGTGATTGTGGAGGGTGGGGGTTGGGGACATAGTGGCCGGTAACTGTCCGGCGTGGTGCCGACACCTCAGCCGGCCTAGAGAGAGAGAGAGAGAGAGAGAGAGAGAGAGAGAGAGAGAGAGGGAGAAAGAGAAAGAGAGAGAGAGAGAGAGAGAGAGAGAGAGAGGGAGGGAGAGAGAGAGAGAGAGAGAGAGAGAGAGAGAGAGAGAGAGAGAGAGAGAGAGAGAGAGAGAGAGAGAGAGAGAGAGAGAGAGAGAGAGAGTAAACTTTTTAAAGGAAAGGAAAATGTCCTGGGTAGATCAGCTGAAGCTGATCTACCGAACTTTTTTCCTTCAAATTATATAGCATAGGCTGTTCAAAAACCATGCGAGAATAAAACTTACTGGCGAGCAAATTGGTCTCAATTCGCCTCTTCATATGGGTCTGCGCCAAAAAGAAAAACAAGGAGCTTAAGTTTTGCTGGTGGTTTTTTGCAGTAGCAGTACAAATATTAACAGCGCCCAGACATCTTGACTGAGCGGGTAATTTGCCGCTGCCAAAGTTAATGAGGCGATCTGTTACAAAAATACGAACAAAAACACCGCAAAGGCGAGGTGCTCGTTTTCATGGTTACGCGAAGAAAACCTTTAGGAGCTTTTCAAACCATTTATTACTTCATTCATTGATTGATTGATTGATTGTAGGGTTTAACGCGCCGACGCAACGCAGGCGATGAGGCGCGCCGTAGTGGAGGGCTCCGGATTAATTTTGACCACCTGGGGATCTTTAACGTGCGCCGAAATCTCGTACACACGGGAATTTTTGCTTTTCGCCTCCATCAGAAAAGCGACCGCCGCGGCCGGGAATCGAGCCCGCGACCTCGTGCTCAGCAGCGCAACGCCTTAGCCACTGAGCCACCGCGGCGGGCCCATTTATTACTTCAACTGTATGCTAAATAAGAGTCACTAATGAGTTTCTCCCCAAATTTTACTTTATTGTTAACTACAATGCAGCTTGGTCCGCAGATTAGGAGTCATAACCGTTCTGGCAGGCTCTTAGTATAAAAAAAAACGCGTGATATTTTTATTCCTTTTTCTCTTCAAAACAGCGTGCTTATTTTGAATTTATAATATTGCACATTCATTGTTGCATTTTTGTGCCATAATATTTGAATTTACGGCCAATAAAAGGTATCAATCCAAGTCAATAACGACACTCAGGTGAGCGCAAGCTATAATAGCGGCCCATGACGAAACAGGCGACCTGTATGTGAGCCTCACAGACGCTAGCGCCAGATTCGTCTGTAGTGTATAAAGTTAGAAACTCTATGCACGAACCACCAACTGATTTGTGGAAAGAAGGACAATGAAAGTACGGCCGACCCTTCAGAAAAGATATGTGAATACAGAAGTCGTCGCTCCTGCGCAGTGAAGTTGATTTGATTTGATTGTGGGGTTTAACGCGCCGACGCCACGCAGGCGATGAGGCGCGCCGTAGTGGAGGGCTCCGGATTAATTTTGACCACCTGGGGATCTTTATCGTGCGCCGAAATCTCGTACACACTGCGCAGTGAAGTTTTTTTGAGTTTTGTTTGAGGCAAAATGTTCGGCAGACCGTCGCCCGCCATTCCCGCAACCGACGCCATCAAACCATAGCGGCTCTCCCATAGTAATTAATGCCAGCAGGAACATTGTGTCACCTAACTAAATAGGGGTGGACTGGGCAGAAGGTGATCGCCGGTGCCTGAAAAAACCAGATGAAGTCAGAGCTTACTAATCGGCCCCCCGAGTACAACCCGATGGCTCTGCAAGCCAACCGTATAGGGAAGATGATGTCGATGGTGATCGCGTTCAACGGACCCAAGGTGCCAACCAACGTCAAGTACGTCAACCTGCTCGTCGAGTGCTCACTCTACCGGAAGCAGATAGACAATTGTTTCCAGTGCGGCCGACTCGGCCACCGCACGGCCACCGCCCAAATCCATCGAACCGGATCTGCTGTGGCTGCGACGTCCAGAACCCCAACGACATCCACAAGTGTGTACCCAAGTGCAGCCTCTGCGGAAGCTGACACCTCCCGGAAGACAAGACGTGCAAGGCTCGATACAAGTCGCCGTACGTGGTGCGGAAGCTGCAGAGAGCCGCCAACGACGAGACGGAGAAGGTTCACCACCGCCCCGAGAGGAAAAAGCTGCGTCACCTCCTCCCCAGCGACACAGGATCCGCCGCTCCCTCTCCGGGGAAGGCGGGAGTAGGAGCGAGAGCTGCGAATCGAGGCCGGGTTCGAGAGCGTCATCGCCGGCTGTCGCGGCCAAGACTAGCAGGCGCGAGTAACGTTCGAGGTCAAAGACCAGGAGCGGAACGCCGAAGCCGTTCGCCGATAAACAGGTCTGTTGGGTCGACAAGTTTCCCGTCGCTCGTAGTAACGATAAAGATTTCACCCCACCTACCCCTCCCCATCCTGTAACGACTGTAAGGAGTGCTCATAACTCAAATAGCTGATAGGAAGCAGTACCAACAGGTGCAGATGCAAAATCAGCAGTTTAAGGCACTGATAGAACGCGTGGAGGCATTACATAAATGAGGGAACGCCGAGGACCGCGCTAAACGCACTGTAGTATCCGGGGTTTTCGCATCTCGGCGTTTCGGTAGTTCTACCACCAGGGGGCTAACCCCAGGCTATATATATGACGTCACTGAATAAATTATCCTATTTTGGCTTGACTCTTTCACCGGGCGTTTGTCCTGCTTCGCCCTTCGGGGCCGTCGCCGACGCGACACTACAATGGCGCGGTCCGCCCGCTGCGATGTCGAAACATCAAAGTGAGCCGCGAGACCCTGAACGAGATATTCATAGTCGTTGCCGGTGCTTGCGCCCGCCGGTCTGGCTGACTCGATCATGTGTGCAATTCGGTTAGCTTCCGTTCCCAAAAAGGTCTTCAAAAACGCTGCTTTGCGTCGCGGAGTGAATTTTTCACAGCCTGCTGCGGTTAGGTATGTTTCGAACGAGCGGTGCCACTCGCGCCATGAAATGGCCGGCCTCCCCGGACCCGGCAAAAATGGTTGCGGCTTCGCGGCTATGTCAGCCATCTTGACCCGATAATGAACGAAGTTGTGCCGCTTTACTTTCCTTTATGAAGTTTATATAATCCTGGCGCGAAAAATACTTGGTGCCAGTTGACGATATCTTGCAGTATTACCTGAAGGTTACATGTCACTGGACGTATTTGCTGCGTGTCGCTCGATGCACGTCGATTTCGGCACTATGCTGCTGGCCGCCGTTTCCTCGCCGGTGCGGTCGTCCGCGTAGGCCTAACTCTCAATAGCTCCCGGCTGGCTGTTTCAGCCCTCACTACTTGAAAATAAAACTTGCGGCCTGTTCGGCGGCTTACGCACTATTGAAGGAATGTCGAGCGCTTACATTTCGGAAGGTTCTTGAGTCGGCTGCGCCATTGTGGTGTCGCGTCGGCGACGGCCCCGAAGGGCGAACCAGGAGACAAAGGCCCGGTGAAAGAGTCAAGCCAAAAGAGAACAATGTGGAATAATTTATTCAGTGACGTCATATATATACCCCGGGGTTAGCCCCCTGGTGGTAGAATCCCCGAAACTCCGAGATGCGAAAACCCCAGATACTACACGCACAATAGCCAAAACATATACCCATCCGGAACCGCCGCCGGTGGTGGTTGTAGCGAAAGAAGACCAGCGTCTGGCTTCCGATGCGGTGATGGTGATTAGCTTCCCATTAGCGAGGCAGTGCGCCCCCCGATCCCCCTCTTCCTCTTCTCCTACTGTCTCCCCCTGCCTGCGCTTCGTTATTTCTCAACACACTCCCGCCGCCGCCAAGTTCGTTGGGAGCTAGCTGGCAGTGGCACGGGCAACGAGCGCTTACTGGGTTGTTGGGTCAAAGTGACATACCTAAAAGTGAAGACTACGAATGTTCGTACGGTCACCCGGGATAACAAGGTGTGCTCGCGGTTTTCGGCCAGAAGACAGCCGCCAGGATCGAAAGGAAACAGATGATGCGGGCAACCAAGTGCCCAGAGAACAAAGAGCGAATGCAGTATCACTGCCGCTGGACTCATATCCTGTCCGGCCTTCACGAATCGATCGATGCGCTGAAGTAACAATGCTGTTTCTTGGGCGGACAAGGAGACTTTACTTTGGTCGGGCGCGTAAGCGTGGCAGAACGTCGCGTCCTGCATGTAATCGTGCTCGCCAAAGAAGGGGTCGCCACCATCGAAGCAACCGTTCTGTGTCGCCGCGTGGATTCGTCGCCAACGGGATAGTATGAGAGCGGCTGCTGCTCGCCTCAGGAGTCGAACCTCGCTCACGGAGCGCCGGAGAAGCATCCGCTTCGTTATCCTCTGAAGCGGGTCTACCTTCCGACACGAATCGCGTTTTCGTTGCCGGACCCAACGAAACAGTCGGCGAACCATAGCCGGGCTGCTGAAATGTTGCAGAAACGAGAGCTGCGTCCCCAACGAAACGATCGCAACAGGGTCGCAGGGACGCCTTCAAAGCGGGAGTTGCATCGGTGATTCCAAGGTCATGGCAAGGCCGGTGAGAGGTCTCCGGACCGGAAGTCGAGTCGTCGATGCGACGGTTGTGGGAGAGCTGTATTGACGTCTCCGAAGTGAGAATTGCGTCTGTGACACCAGCGTCATTCTGGGGCCACTTCGACATCTCCAAAGCAGAAGTATCGTTGGCTAGGCAAGATTCACGGAACGGCTGCTGAGCCGTCTCAGAAACGGTAGCCTTGTCAGCAACGACGAGGTCCCGGGAATGTCCTTGAAACTTCTCCGATACTGCAGTCACGTAAGCAGCGGGACTGTGCAGTTGCTGGAGCCTCTCTCCCTGGCTGAGCACCTCGGTGTCCTGCTTGGCGTTCTGAAAGGCCGAAGCGCCTCCGTCGCAGTTGTCCTGTTCTTCTACCGGCGTGCCAGTCATTTCCCGGACGGGTGGCACGAAACCCGGGACCATTGGCCGCCGGGCCTCCTTGGGGAGCGAGCAAATTGTCGAGGTTGCGATGCGGGTGGTGAACAGGGCCGCCTGAGGTTGAAGGATGGGGCTTGCGGCAGAGTCTTGGCTTTCAGAGAAGCGTACACGCGTTCTCAGGGCGCAAATACGCTCGTCGTAATCGATGGCTTCCAAAACGTCAGCATCAAATTCTTCATCCTTCAGGTTCTCCTGAACTTGAGCGTCGAGTTGGTGAAGGCTCACCTGGTCATGCAAAATAAGGTCGAGGACATTTTGTCTGTCAAGGGCCGTTGCTGCCTGGCTCCGCAGCAAGGCGTCGAGGACTGTCATGGTCCCGAAGATGGTGGCTCGCAGAACATCTCGGCGAATACGAAGTGCGTCCATGACATTAGTCGATGAAGCAAGACGCTGGGGTTTCGAATACCTAGGAAACAAGGGCGGGCTTGGGCACGAGCCGAAAGGGGTGGCGGCCGAGGGCAAGGCTTCCAGGATGAAGCAGTACGAAGGTATCCAAGCCTCGCGTGCGTCGGAGCCGCTGCGCCGTCGAACGTAGGTCCGCTCGCGCGCCAGTTCCCGGGTTTCACGGCACCAGAAAATGTGTAGCGAAAGAAGACCAGCGTCTGGCTTCCGATGTGGTGATGGTGTCGATTAGCGAGGCCGTACGCCCCCCCGATCCTCCTCTTCCTCTTCTCCTTCTGTCTACCCCTGCCTGCGCTTCGTTATTTCTCAACAGTGGTTATGGAAGCCGAAAAAACGGAACCAAACCCGCCGAGGCTACCGCAAACGGAACCCACGATGCAAATGGCGATGGACATGCTATCAGAAATCACTAACCAGTTAACCCAAACCAACAGCCAATTATTCCGGATAGCAAATCAAGTGGGAGGGCTCACCAAACAGATGGGGAATGTGACGACCAGGCTTCACAACCACGAGGCCAAGTATAATCCAATGTCGGCCAGGATGACGGCCTTCGACGCGAAGATCAAGCATGGAACCTTAGTCAAGAAGAAATCGCGCAAGGAGGCGCTACACGGCAGGCCACACCTAGGGAATAATCTCGCGAACGCAGAACGCAGCCAAGATGAAGAGTAAACACGACCAGAATAGCACGACGATAATTTACCAATGGAATTGCAGCGGGAAAAAGACAAATTAGGGGAGCTCCGCCTACCTATGGTAAATCTAGAACAGAAACTCGGCGTCATAGCGCTACAAGAAACCAACGACAGGCCCCAGCTCGCGGGGTGCATTACCTACACGGACCCGAGCGAAAAGAGCACGGTGATCCTAGTCCACAGCAACATAGCAGCAACACAACACGTAACCGCCCAACGCGGATGCGAGCACGTGCTGGTCGAAATCCAAAACAGGAGCGTAGGCCACGAGAAGAAAATTTTCGTCCTCAATACCTACTGATGGCCACCGAGAAAAGATCCCGACTTCGGTGTCACCCTGCCGGACTGCATCAAGGAAGCAAAGACAGGACCGATACTAATGCTGGGGGACTTCAACGCCCCGCAGACACAATGGGGATACAAGTTCCAATCGAAAAGATGCAGGCAACTAGCTGACGTAATACAACAACACAACCTGGTCCTAATGAACGAGCCGGACACCCCCACCAGGATGGGTACGAGCACGTCAAGGGGGATACCATGACCTGTCCCTGTTGAGGGGACCTCGCCTTAACCTGGCAAAACAAGGGAACGATTCTAGGATCGGACCGCGGTATTATATGCCTGACAATAAGAAAACCCAATTTCAAAGCGAAGCTAGGACATGCGAGGATCACGGACTGGGATCCTCCGAGAAAGAGAACGGCAACCGAAGAAAAAGAGCAAGAAGAAACGGAGTCCAGTTCCTACCAGGAGTGGGCCAAAAACATTTGGAGTGGGTGCACAAGTACACGCAAAAGATAGCTACCACAGTGCAGACCCGTACGTGGACAGCAAACTAGTCCATATATGGGAGGCTAGGCACGGGCTGACCAGAAGATGGAAAGGGCAAAAACACAAAAACAAGTTGCAGAAACGCATACGCGAACTGAACAGGCAGTCTGTGGAATACGCAACGCAGCTGTGCAGAGAAAACTGGATGCAGCAGTGCGACGGACTGCAAGGCACCCTGTCGACAAGAAAAAAGTGGAACCTCCTCAGACATCTGATAGACCCCCTAAATGGCAAGGGCACAAGCAACCGCAGCCTTACGCGCACGTTGAACAACTACCAGGGAGGCAGCGAGCAGCTAATCGAAGATCTCAAGGGAAAATACATAAATACGGAAAAGAATGCCGCGCCGCTTCCCGAATACGAGGGAACGAGTAACGCTGACTTGGGCGAACCTTTCACCGATCGAGATCTGACAGCGGCGATCGACGAAAGCAACTATGGCAGTGCACTGGGCTGAGACACCATAACCTACAAGATGCTCAATAACCTCAGCAACAAAAGCTGACTCGAGCTCCTAGGACAAAAACAGTGACGGTAGAACGCATGGTCCTCAAAAGACTTCAAAGACATCAAAGTATTCAAGAAGCTGTCACATTATTTTGACGGTGTTTCAAGCCGTCTGGTTTAGATCTCACAACGGCGCATTTCAGTTTCCAACGCATCTGTGAAAAATTTTGCCTCATAAGTAGCTTTAAATTCTCCGATGTCCTTAGACAAGGCTGCAATAGTGGGAGCCATTATTATGGGAACGATCAGAACACCACGATTTGATGCTAGATGCACTAATAATAGGAATAATAATAAAAGCCAATTCTTTTACCTGTGTAAAGACGAGAGCCCCAGATAAGATTCCAGGCTTCGATCGGAGTGGGGTGGCTGATCTGTTTCAAATGATTGAAGAGAGATTCAGCGACAAAAGAAAACAAGCCGATGGGGAGCATAATTCTCCCCAGCGACAACAAGCCCTAATGCAAGTTGCTAAACTGCAGTGGACAGGCTTGCCTCACCTGGTTTGGGTGTTGCGGAGACGTCCGAGCGAATTTTTGTGAGCAACCGTTTGGAATTGTGTTTTGGCTTTGCTGTTGGTGCTCCTTTACTGTGGAACATACCCACGTGGGGGATTGGAAAAGAAACGGGGCGCCTTTTAGGGGCTAACACGCCGACCTCATAGCCCTATCAAGTCAGCCTGCAGAGGTGAATTGAGGAAAAGATTACAGAATGATATTATCAAACTGGAGAAGAATCACAGATTAATGTTTGGAGAATAGGCGAGAAAGCCATACCTCTCGGTGACAAAAGCCTAGGGAGGGATGTGGTCCAGAGCGAAAGGAGGACGCGGGGTTGGGGGGGGGGAGGCAGGAGTAAATGCTTTATTGATTGGAGAGGTCGGGAGCGAATGTGCGCCTGGTTAGTCCATTTCACCAGACAGAGTCATAGACCCGGCTATAAAAATCAACTGTTCACGACAATTTTCGTGAGTTGTAATTGTAGTCTCTGAAATGCCCTCCTGGGTTCACGTTAAAAGGCTAATACGCCTCCTAATAATTGGACGCGATTCCCGTTGAGGGAAAAGCACATTCAAAGAATGAACAACCCTGTTTTGACAACCCGCATGGCGCCATGGTCACAGTAAAGATGATACAAGCCTCACACGACGGTTATCTTATGGCAGTTTGTTGTAAAGTGCGCGTCTTTGCCTCTAATATAATGAGCAGTGAAACACCACGTCGAAAACATCTTCCTCGGGCACTCGGGATGCGCAGGATGGTGAAGGAGGTCAGGCTTTGACTTATTGCCCATAAAAGTGGCGCATACCCACTCAGGGGGATTTGCCAAGAAGAGTTCTTTTCTTTCATGGTAATCGATGAGATAATCTCAAATAGGGGAGCAGGAGAACGATTTAGCTTATGTTCAAGAGAAAAAGAGAGAAAAAACAACAGAAAGAAGACTAGTAAAACTAGATGAAAGTCCTGCGCAGTTGGTGCCAGAAAAATTTCCCCATACCCACTATGAGAAATTGGACAGGAAATGGGCACTAACTGAGAGGAAGGACTTGTGCTCGGAAAAAAATTAGCTATATATGAAGAATGCACTTAAATAGTTATTTGGGGAATAAAGTGAATATAAGCGCGAATAGAAAAAATTAGGTATACTGCCCAAAAATGGTTTGCGACATGAGAGACAGTTAATCAACTATTAAATTAAAGCTAATGCACAAAGAAACAATATACCGTGAAGAAATAAAACACGAAGATACGGAAGTGTAGGCGAGCCAGTAAGCGGGAAGGCAGTGATCACACGCACTCACATGTTTTCACAGAATCCCGCCATGTCGATCTAGAGGCGAGCACGGCAGAACGCCAGATTCCGAAACGAATAATTATACATGGCAGCAAGCATCCCCGCTGTAAAAACCTAGTACTTTTGCCCCGAATGATAATATTAGAGGAACAGATGGCCGGTGGGCCATTTAATGAAAAGTGTATTCCGAATACCTTTTTCGTAAAAAGGTGAACCTTCGGGAGAAGAGGAAAAAAATGTGCTATTCTCTCTAATTCTTTACATAATGAACAAAAGGGTGAGATGAACAGATTACAGCGGGACAAATAATAATTCAAATTTGTTACACCACAGCGGCAATTAGTGAGGCTGCATAGCCGTAAACTACGTGGGGGAAGTGGGCGCACGCCCCCACCGATCTTCTTCGGAGGGGGACGCTTCCGGTGGAACAGTTCGCGTGCACTTCCCTGCCACAGGCTACCCAAGAAAAATTTCATTTCTGTCCCTCTTCTCCCACAGAAGAAATTGGAAAAAAAGAGCTTCGAAGCCCACAAAAAAAAAAATTGGCTGGTGATAACGATGCACCCTAATGCCATATTTGTGCGCAGCAGGAGTGCGCTGAGGCACCACTCACTCGTGGGTTATCTCGACGGGAGCGATGATGAGCCTCTGCATCGGCGGCGCGAGGTGCGTCTCAGGAAGGGTGAGCGGAGTGCGTCTTTACCGAACGCACCCTCGCACTCCCCCGTCACGTTTTCGTCAAGCGTCGCACCGTCGAGCGCCTAGTGCGGGCACAGCATACTGCCCTTTCCAATCCCCCACCACACACTTTCGGAGAGCGCTGGCCCGCACCGCCACGGTGAACCACCCTCCCTTCCTATTTCGTGACACTCTGCTCCTTTGCTTTCTTTCATAGCTCGCTTTTTCTTTCACTCGTCGGTGTTGCTATCGTTCACTCGCTTACTACTTTGACGGGGCTCAGCCCAGAGACGGCGACTAAAGGCCCTATTGGCGGTGAGATCTTTGAGTGGCGCCCCTGGCTCTGACGCCGGCTTAGGGATTCGCGCTGCTGTCGTCTGCTACACTCCGCTTGTGAGGGGCAACAGTGCCTGGGCTAGAAATCGCCCGCTTCGTTGCTGTAGCGCGTTAAAAAGCGTATTTCTAGCGACTCAGTTATTTGGCCAGCTTCTGACGCATCTGAATAATTTGAAGCTGTATCCCTCACAAGTTTGTAACACACGAAGAGATAGAGAACAACTTTCTTCAGAGTATCGGTCAGAAGAGTGTAACTCGTCCTTTCTTGCTTATTCGCGAGGATCAGCGATCAGAGCTTCTCGATAAGTATTCAAAATGCGTAGGCTTCCCTGCAGTATTTTTGATATGCTCCTATGAAGACTCAACAGTCTAATACTACGTACCAAGCAGCGGCCTCTACACGCTCATCGCATACCAGGAAATAAAGCGGCTTTCTTCTGTTTCTTTCGTTGTTGTCTTGTATCGGATTAATGTTTCTTGCTTTTTTTTTTCTGCCAATGCATTAATTTTTCTGCGCCGTCACCAACTTCTTATTAGGAGGTTTCGGGATGTTTGGGAGCCTCACAAAGGTCGTGTGGATATTTCCTTCATTTTTTATGGCATACATTCCCTTCTTCACAAATTGGCTTTCATTACGGCTGCGTGCAGGAAGGTGCATATCCACAGCGTGCTTTGTTTATTCACATGCAACTACAATGAGAAGGTTTGTGCTACGCCACCGCGATCGCCCCCTAAAAACTTGGTCCACAGTACTTGAAAGCTGCTTTTGTGCTCCGAATTTCTATCGTAATTATATCGTTATCATAACGAACTGACTCTCAACTCGAACAATGATGACATGATTACGGTGTTGAAGGCATGATATACTCGCTAACTAACGTAATAAATAGTATACCTGCATATATTACAAGACTCGAAACCGTCCTATGATTTGAAGAAAATTACTTTTACTCTCTTGTCCTGCACTGAGGACCCGGCCCACTATCCAGATCGATTTAATTGTTAAACAGTTTTCCCCTCCTCCCCTTACTCCTCCTCCTCCTCTTGAGTGCAGTTTTCCTATAACGCATATCCGAATATCGGGAAGATATGGCTGTGCAAAATGTTCCGAAATATCCCTCCAGGTCTTAACAAACATATATGTGTTACTATAAATTTAACGAAGACGTGACTCGTTTTGCTCAATAAACCTCCATACTGGTTAGATACCTGGTATAGAATCAGCACGCGCGAATATACACACTGGGTTATTTGGAACTCAACCTACAGTTTTTGCAGTCTATAGTGCATGTCGGCAAACGTTCATGCCTTGACAACGTAAAGTGATGTGACAAAACGCGTTCGAGCGTTCGGCAAGGTTGCAAAAACTGTTTTACCTTACATATGATTACCGGAAATCTTGATGCCTTCTGCCAAAGCCGACAGCCCTGAAGGCCTAGAATTTGTTTTGGTCTTCCATTTTCGCTGTTGTCGGTTATTAGCAGCTGACTGTTTCTTTTGTTCGAATGCTTACATGAGAAGCTGACGCCTAGGTCCGACTCTTCGCGCTCCTCACGGGACCGGCTTCGCAAGGAATGGGGTGGCGCCGGCAATGTTTCTCCCGTAGCGTATCCAAAACTATACTTTAATTGACACCATGAGCTAGTGTATGCCATTTTAAGCCTATTATTATGATAAAAAGTTACCCACACGCCAATTCTGGTGCGGACAAGCATCAGACGTTGACCGAGCGCAAAGAAACAGCAGGGAGAGCGATCCTGAGTAAAGCAGACGACAAATGCGAGAATCCCTAAGCTGACGTCACGGAGGCGCGCTTCGCAGCGCCGCCTGTGTTCGCGCTCACCGCCAAAAACGCCTAAGCTTCCCTAATGTTTTCGGTCGGCGCTTTGCTCGCTAGTATGCGACGTTCTCGCGTGTCAAATAAAGCGCACATGCTTGAACCGTGTCGCTATTGTGCGCGAGATACGCGCACGACTGCAGCATGCGATTGGCTTGCGTTTGTTCATTACGACGTTCGCAATGACTACTCGTACGCGTGATTTTCAGACACATGGACGGATGCGTCCTGCCGATGTGTCGTCGGCGTCGCTCCGCCCACTGTTTTCGCTCCGTGTTTTGGCGCACTCCGGATGATTTAGATACGTGCAAAAGAAATCCGGGGAGGAAAAGACATTATTAATCAACATGAAGTAAAAATGAATAGTGCTATTACGTCATACATTGGATTTTGTATACATTGGATTTTATACATTGGATACATCGCTCTCCGCGCAAGAGAGCTTGGAGAGCGATGCTTCAGCTTCCCAGCGCGTACGCCAGGCTCGCGCTCGGAGCGAAACCATCGGCCGCCGCGAAGAAGCCCGACCAGAAAAGACCAATACAAATTTTACATGCGAAGCATCTCATGGTCGGGGTTATGTCCCTCTCTTGTTGTTGTTGCGCCATCCACACCCACACTGCGCATGCTCAGCTTGCTGTACGTCCGGTGGTGTCTTACCCTTTAATGGCTCCTGGAGCGAGAGTGTTGCCGGGGTCTTCGAGGGCCGGCATGAGACGAGCACGCTTCACGTGCCTTCGATGTTTCATCGTAGTCGGCAGCGGCGTGCGTCGGCGAGTCTCGGCTGGCCGTGATTACAAGCCGCCCACAACCATCTGGGGAACGTGCATCGACCTCATCTTAAGCAACTTTAGGGTTCATCCACTACAACAGCCCTGACTACATTTCACAGACCATAAGGCGGTCATAATCAAAGCTGAACGCCAACCACAGCTCGACGTCACCTACGTTGAACATGTTGATGATAATGCTTAAATAAAGACAAACTAATACCACGTACAACGTCATGCCTCTCCACTCTAACACCCCCACCCCCTCCAATAAAATTACACCATCTTCCCGTAGGACAACCCTGAGTAGTATGCCAAACAACCATGGGGTCAAGGGAATTTCCCATTTCGTAGTTCCGGTAAGTGAAAAGTGTGGCAGTTACCATGGAAACCAAACGGTAAATATAACGGTAGCTACGTACCTCAACCTAACGAAAACGACGAACTGAAAACTAATGGGCACTTGAACCGACCCCACGGCAGCTTCGCATCCTACTCAGGGTTCCCCTACGGGAAGATGGTGTAATTTTTTTTGTCTTCACTTTAATGACAGTGTTTGCTTTCCGGAACGTATATAATAGCTAGATGTACGTGAAAGCGTCCATCCAAGTGCGCGAACTTCGAGCACCGGGCCGAGCGCTTATCTAGGAACACGATGGGTGGTCAACGTCAACTTGCAGGCGCGCAAGAAGTGCGCGGAGAGCTCAGAGGCTCAGGTACAAAAGGTTAACTTTTGCCGCATGTGCGTCAGCTTCCACAGCGGCGCAGGCCAGCCCCGTGCAAGGAGCGAGACCATCGGCCGCCCGCAAAGCAGCCGAAACAAGGGGGAAAAAAAAGAAAAAAAATTCACAGCATATCCACGGGGTGAATGATGATGAATGGGCGAAGCTCCTGAGGGGAAATCATCGGTAAAACCGCGCGCCGCAACCTCCACGGCCGCCGTGGAGGTTGCGGCGGACGCCGTGGTTTGACGCGCCGCTCAGTTTTCGTCCACCCCAACCTCCATGCAACGTGACCCGGCGAACGCCGCCGATGGAAGACAGGACAGGAAGTACAACGAAGTACGAGGCTGTGATTGGCTGCGGCCTCAAAATGCAGTTTGCCGCTTCCGGTCGCGTTCGCCGCCGCGCGTTCGACATCTAGCTCGCGTAGATCGCCGACGAACAGCCGTATTTTCGACGCCGGCGGCGGAGCGGCCGCCGCCGGGCGACGTTCGCCGCCTTTTCGCCTACATTTCGCTGCATGGAGGTCGGCCTTTATCCATCGGGCGACTCCGAGCGCGCGCCAACAGCGAACGGATTTTATTACAACGCTCCCCGCCATCTAGTAAACAATCCAAGAACTAAACTAGAGGTAGCCACGCCATCTAGTAAACAATCCAAGAACTAAACTAGAGGTGGCTACATACATACGTCGAGGATGGACAGACCCACGCCTTAAGGAGCTTCGCCCCTAAAAATCCTCGTCGTATGAAGTCGCGCACATAAAGGAAGTGACGTCACGTTGCTGCGTCGCTGCTTGGGGTGGTGTGGTGGGCGTGGGCCCCTACGTATATGGTTTGGGATTACGCGGCTGGCACATGACGGAACGCGCGCTGAAGGGGTTCTCTCCTAGACGCTGGCGCCCGATTTACCCAAGTATATCTTTATTAATCTTTCATCAGGACACACTTCACGCTTTGGTCCTTTCCAGCCCCTCGTTCATATCGCGTCGCTTAGATCACCGCCACAAGGTTGAACCCAAGCATTGTAACGCTAATGCGTTCTATCACTCGTTTCTACCCCAAGCAATAAACCACTGGAACCACCTTCCCGAGCCGATAGTTCTAATTCGTGACAATCATTTATTCAGATCTGCTGTGTCAACTTACATTTGCAGCCAGTCATGAATGTGTCATTTTTTTTCGAACATTTGTGCCTATTGTCATTTTGCTGTATTATTACCTGCTATCATGTTTCACTTGTGCTACGTTACCGCTTTCTGATTAGATGTCAAAAATTTCCGGAATATGTACCGTTTTTTTTTTTTCATCTGTTAGTCATTTTATTTACGTTAGTTTCGCATCATTTGCCTGCTGTTATGTCACACAAGACTGGAACTTTACTGCTGCATTTTGTTGCGAACATGGCCTGATCTTATTTTTCTCATTTTTCTGTTCTCATTTTTTTCCTTCCTTGCTGTGTCTGCTCCTTATTGCAGTGTTTTGTTCCCACTCCCCTCTGTAACGCCCTACCCGGGCCCTGAGGGTAATGTAAATAAATAAATAAATAAATAAATAAATAAATAAATAAATAAATAAATAAATAAATATATTTGTATGGAATTATATGCCATAGAATGCTTCTTTGTTGCCCTGGAAGATACTAGCAAACCTGCCCCTGTTTTCTTGATACCTGCTTTGTTAGGCCGATTTTATTGAACAATTTGAAACTCGTTCTGGGCAATGAAATGCTAATTTTGCCGTCACAACTACATTTTTAAAGTAATTTACTGGTCACAAATTCCGCGCACTACATATATATATATTTCACTGGTATACTTCGTAAACGCGAAGTTTTTTCTCTCGCGCTTTAGCGGGGCTTGATTACTACAAATTCACATTCATATTTATGAACCCAACAACTTGTACACATACAGAGCACTCCTGAGGGCGAAAGAACCGGTGTTCTAGCTGATCTACAAGTGGAAGCGCCCTGGGCACGTCAGTGAACCTAGAAACGCTTTCTTATGGGCGAAGCCGTTAAGTTCTCGGGCTGTCGGCGTCTCATATCGTCGTAGTCTGATGTGGTCCCTGTACTAAAAGCCGCTGCTTCTCGAGCACTCAACTCCTGGTCCGGCTGGCGTTTTTGGCGTTTGGCCGCCGCTTCCCGAACTCTCGCCTGCGGGGTAGCTTGTCTGCGTAGATGTTGAGCCGCCTCATGCCGCGCCTTACGTTAGTTTTCATCCATGGCAGAAAGAGAATGTGTGGTCTGGAACCAACTTATATACTCGTTTGCACCTTAGCGCCCTCTCGTGTATTTTCACTGCAGCGTGCTTTGTGCTGTCATATGCTTTGATTGATGGGCGCTTAAATGTGGGTGTTTTGTAGCGTGAGCTACAGTGGCCGAGGTTGAGCAGTTTCGCGTGGCTCCTGGAGAACCGTGGTTCACATGCGCCAGGAGCGTTGGATTAGATTCAATTGAATTTGGATTTGGATTAGGATTTTGGTTTAGATTGGATTGGATTGAAATGAATTGGATTCGATTGGATTGAATATAAATTATTTGGATTGGATTGGATTGTATTGGGTTGGATTGGATTGGAAATCCTTTTAGCAGCAGTAAGCACTTTTTCTCTCTCTCTCTCTTTCTCTATCTCTCTCTCTGTCTGTCAGTCTGTCTGTATGCATCTCTCTCTCTCTCTCTCTCTCTCTCTCTCTCTCTCTCTCTCACCTTTTGTGAACATTTTCTTGTTCTTGCTAATCTTTTGCGAACCTTTGTTCACAGATGTTTCGGTTTACACTGTGCTGTGACGTGATCCCAGCCGCCGGACGCCAGACGGACAAGCCTCGACCTTAAGGTGCTTCGTCCCTCATAGGCCTACCAAAAAAATTCCGAGCAGTGGTGAACGCGTGCCTCGAGCTCAGGTTTGTCGATCTCAGCATACCTGCTTAGGGAGATTGGCCAATATTGGCTAAAAGCAATTCCAGTGTTCACCGCGTGACTGGCACGCACGTTCGTCATGCCAAGAACACCCATTGGTGTGCTTGGCTTGGCTTGGCTTAACCAATCTCACTAAGTGCCATTCCAGCGTACGCCGTATCGCGGCAACACTTCTCGGAACAAGAACTACATGACATAGCGTACGCCCCTTGTTTGTTAATCCTCGTTGGGAAACGAGAGCCCCGGAGTATTATTTTAGTACGCGTTGCGATCTGGCGGGAGGCGTTGGAAAACGAGTGTCCCGGTGTTTCCGTGTCGCGACAAGGGCGAGGGGTAAACGAGTGTCCCAGTGTTTTAGTACCGTGACCACATCAAACCATGACGACATGAGACGCCGAAAGCCCGAGACCTTAAGGGCTTCGCCCCTAAAAAAAAACATTTGCTAGGCTCACTGAGATGCCCAGTGCGATTCCTCTTGTAGATAAGCTAGAACACCGCTTCTTTAGCCCTCAGCAGTGCTCGGTATGTGTACAGGTTGTAGGGTTCATTAATTTGAATGTTAATTTGTAGTAATAAAGCCCTGCTAAAGGGCGAGAGAAACAACATCACGTCTCCGAAGGATACTGGTGAAATATATATGTAGTGTGCGGAATTTATGACCAGTAAACTATTTTAAAAAATGAAGTGTTGACGGCAAAATTAGTGTTTCACTGCTGAACACGAGTTTCAAATTGTTGAAGAAAATCGACCTTATGAAGCAGTTATCAAGAAAACAGGGGCAGGTTTGCTAATATCTTCAAGGCCAACAAAGAATCAGTCTGTGGCATATAGTTCCATACTAGTATATACTAGAGGGAAATCTGGCGCCAGGGCCTAGGGGGGCCGCGCTTCAGCGCGCGCTCCGTCATGTACCGGCCAGTCTCGTTTCACTTGCCCTTGGCATGGTTCCAGAAAAGGCAGAGAAGTTGGCTCTGGCTGCAGGAAAGCAGCAATATTTTTGCAAAAGATTATTCAAATTTGTTTTGTCATTATAACACTGAAGCTCCAAAAAGACTTCTTTGACAGTGATTATTTAGAAGCATCATGCACAATGAATAAGATGAAAATGTGTCCCTTTTCTTTATATCGGAATAAAGAGAAAAAAGAAGCCATATGGCTAGCTAAGCCAAAGAGGGCAGGGTTGTCACTAGCTGTAATGCCACCGTCGACGGCAGCCCGCCAACGCAGCGCAAGATTTTCCTCTAGTATATAATATTATATTAGTAATACTACCACTCTCGACGTTGGAAGGCTGGAGCTCGCTAGGGCGATAGCCGCTTACTCCGCTTCCGCCATGTGCATAATTACAATTGTGCCAGGCACTTGCTGAAATCCTGGACAGTGGTTTGCTAGCAGCTTCGCTGTAAAATACGGGTCTCCAAAATGCCCTGCTTAAGATAGCGCTGATACCGCCGCTTCTTCGGCACTTGAAGGAGCCATGAAGAGAAAACACAAGTTTGGTTCATTCAAAAGATTGTCTCGTTAGAGTCATACTGACACCACTTTTAACGTAAACTTCGCTCAAATAAGCTACATAATTAAGAAAAACGGGAATGGTCATGCGACCCACCAGCTCATTTCTCGCAACAGAACCTATGATGTCACATGAGCTAAGCTCTGCGATTGGCGGAGGCTGGCAGAAGCAGACGCAAATTAGGTAGAGCTTACAAACTAGACGAACGAGCGATTTGCGCTTAAATTTAGGGCACATTCTTTACAAAGCAATAAGAATGATGGGACAAACAGTGGAAGTTACGAAAGCACATGTAAACATAGAAGTACTGATGCGTTCTGCTGTTCGTACTGCGCACAGCATGCTTGGTTTAGCTGCACAGCACTACGGGGCTTGGGGTTGTCTCAGACGACACTGGCCGATCGACGCAGGCAACGGTGTCTTACGTGACCCCATTTGTCGAGCGAGCACTGTTTCAGGGAACGAATATTTTCTCCCAGAACAAAAACAAGCCAGGTTTAAATGCGGGCAACAACAAACCAAACGCTTGCCACGGTATGGTGGCGCCATCTAGGTTCCGGAACGTAAAGAAACGCGGGAACAAACCAACACCGCTGTACAGGGTGGAGACAACCTTTGAACGGTCCCGTGCCGCCGCAATTGGGCCAACGGGCTCAACGCGTTATTCTTTTCGTTTCCCACGAGACCTAGCAACGCGAAACAGACAATATGATTAAAACTTTTTCAGTAAACCGCGTTGCGGCGATAATTTTAGCGCGGTTTTGACACAATGACTTGCTTCGGCGGCGAGCGAGCAACCGAAAATGGCGGCGCCAGCGTATACGTGTCTCTACCCTGTACGGCGGATGCGTGAATGAAGGTACTCTAGGCTGCACAGCGGTCGGTTCCTGTGATGTCACTTGGGACCACGAAAACGCACGATTGAGCGGGAAAATCAAAATTTTAACCTAAATTGTTTAATTTCTCAGTGAATAAAGCACCGTTTGTATCCGGACAAGCGCTGGGGGCACTATAAAACACGAAATCTTGCGAATAAAACCAACTTGCATTTTCTCTTCATGGCTCTTTTAACGCTTATCGTACAGCCAACGATATACCATCGAAATCCTATCATATCATAGGCATTAAAGGAGCCATGAAGAGAAAACAAAAGTTTGTTTTATTCGAAAGATTAGGTGTTCCCGGAAGCGAACGATGCTTTATTCACTGAGAAATAAGGCAATTTAAGCCAAAATTTTAAATCTCCCGCTAAAATTGAACATTCCGTGACGTGTACAATGGCGTCATAGAGCCGGTCCACGAAACAGATACTTAGTATGTCGACTCCATATAGCACCCACACGCGGGAGTCGATCGAGACGGCGGCCATTTTAAAAATACTAGTAAAACCTAGTGCACCCGCAGCCCTCGTCATGGAATCGCCTGATCCGGAGAACAAAACTCTCGCCGAGGAGCTCAGGCTTGCATTCAACAACCTCACACCACTAAAACGCTCAATGCTTCTAAGTGCACGAGCGGCAAGAGTTGTGGGATACGCGGTGGACGGGAAAGCGGCCATTCCGCGATAGCCACAACAGACGAACGCCCAGCCGTCGGCACCGCTGCCTCGTCAGCCCCGTCGCGACGGACGAATATAGACTGGTACGTATGTGCCGTATTTTGATTACGGTTAATAATAGTTCAATTTCAGTAGCAGTATCACTTATGCCAGTTGCCCGGTGTCGTGTATGGAAAGCCGTTCGCGATAGCTCTCAGCTTCGACCAGAAAGATACGAGCGTCAATGCGCGGTGTTTACGGCATTTTTTTCCCCAAGGTAAGAGCGATTTGACGAAGTCGGCGACGAGCGCCAGCATGTCCCAGGAGTGAGCTAACGTAAGGGTCCCTGCCGTAATCACTTCCTCGGAAATGAAGCGAGCACACTCGTACTTCCTTTAGCTCTCTTTCTCCTCCGTTTGCAAAGTTCACAAAACGTAGCCACTTGCTTCGCCTAGGTTCGTCGTTGGGCAGCACATGAAAGGAGATCTCCTCACCGGCGGGGATGTCGCACTCCCTCGACGATTTGCCCGTACTACATGGATATTTCAAAACGCAGCAACGAAATTTCATTGTAAAGTACTCGAACAAACTGAAGTTTTCAGTGGTTGTAAACTGGAAACGAGCTCGTAACGACAGCAGCAAGCCAACACCATTCGAAACTTACGCGACGACTGGCACTATCTCGTCGCTTCTTGCTGTTCCTTATTCCCCTCGTTTCTATTTTTACCTTTGCTGGTTGGCGATATGACGGCCAACCTCCTTTGAAGGGATTACGATACGAAGCAAGGTCGCGGCTGTGCGTGCTGGAACGGTTCGTTGGCCCCGAAGAGCCTCGAACCCGAAAATTCGTCTGCGCGACGGCGAGATGTCGAGCTCGGCCGGTGCTAGTTTCGTATGCATTGGCGCACACGCTTGCGTGTTCGTTCGGACCTTCAACCGTTTACTCCACCGTTCTTTGTCATAAAAAGAATGTGCAGTATGTTTCACGGGCATTTAGCTCGCTATGCAAACTGTAAGCCCTGCCTAACATGCGTTTGCTTTTGCCGGCCTCCGCCAATCGCAGAGCATTCCCAAGTGACATCACAGGTTCTGTTGCGGAAAATGAGCTGGTGGGTCGCATGTTCATTTCCTTTTTTCCTAATTATGTAGCTTATTTGAGCGAAGTTTGCGTTATAAGTGGTGTCGTTATGGTTCTAACGAGGCAATCTTTCGAATGAACCAAACTTGTGTTATCTCTTCATGGCTCCTTTAAAGCATACGATATCATAGTACTTCGACTATATCTCGTTGGCTTCACGATTATCATTAAAGCCTATCATATCAAAGGACTTGGACGATATATCGTTGTTTGTGCGAAAAGGCCGCGACCAGCCAAGATGTAACTCGCCGTGACCAGAAGTGGCGCATCTCCGTGACCGGCGCATCTCCAAGGGCATTCGGAGTTTCAGCTGCAGACGGGCGTCACTGTCCGCGGGTCGTGGTTCATCGAGGTCAACCCCTTTATTCGTGGCGGCCTGGACTTCCTCACCGTTTAAAATCATCTCATTTTTCATTCCTCGTACTCGCCCATGCACTGCGCCCTCGACCGGGACGGTCGTAGCGTCGATGAGGGGGCCAGGTCACGATGAGAAGACGAAGAGGACGAAGTTGTGTGCATGGTGCGTGGCTTTGCTAGGTGCTGTGATGCACGACATCATGTAAATATCTCGCTTCGCATTCAACCATTGTTCCTTTCATTAGCCCTGCCGCTACGTAACAATATCATAGGATTTAGACGATATATCGTTGCTGTACGATGATTGTTAACGCCTATGATATCATAGGACTTCGACGATATGTCGTGGGCTGGACGATTAACTATAAATACTATGATATGATAGGAGTTCGACAATATATTGGCTGTACGATTGTCATTGAAGCCTGTGATATCATATGACTTCTACGATATGTCCTTGGCTGTATGATTATCGTAAAAGCCTATGGTATATCGTTGGCTGCACGATCCCATAGCCTTCTACTCACATATCGTTAATGTTATCGTAAGATTTTTTTCATTAGGCGCCGCTGATAATTATTTTGGGAAGGAAGCGCGCACACAGGAAATAAACGGCCTTCGGCCTTAAGCAAAGCGTACGACGTGAGAAACTCTTCGCTCCGGGTAGTGCCTACTCGAACGAAGGGTGAACGAAGCCTGTGATATCATAGGACTTCTACGATATGTCCTTGGCTGTATGATTATCGTAAAAGCCTATGGTATATCGTTGGCTGCACGATCCCATAGCCTTCTACTCACATATCGTTAATGTTATCGTAAGATTTTTTTCATTAGGCGCCGCTGATAATTATTTTGGGAAGGAAGCGCGCACACAGGAAATAAACGGCCTTCGGCCTTAAGCAAAGCGTACGACGTGAGAAACTCTTCGCTCCGGGTAGTGCCTACTCGAACGAAGGGTGAACGAAGCCTGTGATATCATAGGACTTCTACGATATGTCCTTGGCTGTATGATTATCGTAAAAGCCTATGGTATATCGTTGGCTGCACGATCCCATAGCCTTCTACTCACATATCGTTAATGTTATCGTAAGATTTTTTTCATTAGGCGCCGCTGATAATTATTTTGGGAAGGAAGCGCGCACACAGGAAATAAACGGCCTTCGGCCTTAAGCAAAGCGTACGACGTGAGAAACTCTTCGCTCCGGGTAGTGCCTACTCGAACGAAGGGTGAACGAAGCCTGTGATATCATAGGACTTCTACGATATGTCCTTGGCTGTATGATTATCGTAAAAGCCTATGGTATATCGTTGGCTGCACGATCCCATAGCCTTCTACTCACATATCGTTAATGTTATCGTAAGATTTTTTTCATTAGGCGCCGCTGATAATTATTTTGGGAAGGAAGCGCGCACACAGGAAATAAACGGCCTTCGGCCTTAAGCAAAGCGTACGACGTGAGAAACTCTTCGCTCCGGGTAGTGCCTACTCGAACGAAGGGTGAACGAAGCCTGTGATATCATAGGACTTCTACGATATGTCCTTGGCTGTATGATTATCGTAAAAGCCTATGGTATATCGTTGGCTGCACGATCCCATAGCCTTCTACTCACATATCGTTAATGTTATCGTAAGATTTTTTTCATTAGGCGCCGCTGATAATTATTTTGGGAAGGAAGCGCGCACACAGGAAATAAACGGCCTTCGGCCTTAAGCAAAGCGTACGACGTGAGAAACTCTTCGCTCCGGGTAGTGCCTACTCGAACGAAGGGTGAACGAAGCCTGTGATATCATAGGACTTCTACGATATGTCCTTGGCTGTATGATTATCGTAAAAGCCTATGGTATATCGTTGGCTGCACGATCCCATAGCCTTCTACTCACATATCGTTAATGTTATCGTAAGATTTTTTTCATTAGGCGCCGCTGATAATTATTTTGGGAAGGAAGCGCGCACACAGGAAATAAACGGCCTTCGGCCTTAAGCAAAGCGTACGACGTGAGAAACTCTTCGCTCCGGGTAGTGCCTACTCGAACGAAGGGTGAACGAAGCCTGTGATATCATAGGACTTCTACGATATGTCCTTGGCTGTATGATTATCGTAAAAGCCTATGGTATATCGTTGGCTGCACGATCCCATAGCCTTCTACTCACATATCGTTAATGTTATCGTAAGATTTTTTTCATTAGGCGCCGCTGATAATTATTTTGGGAAGGAAGCGCGCACACAGGAAATAAACGGCCTTCGGCCTTAAGCAAAGCGTACGACGTGAGAAACTCTTCGCTCCGGGTAGTGCCTACTCGAACGAAGGGTGAACGAAGCCTGTGATATCATAGGACTTCTACGATATGTCCTTGGCTGTATGATTATCGTAAAAGCCTATGGTATATCGTTGGCTGCACGATCCCATAGCCTTCTACTCACATATCGTTAATGTTATCGTAAGATTTTTTTCATTAGGCGCCGCTGATAATTATTTTGGGAAGGAAGCGCGCACACAGGAAATAAACGGCCTTCGGCCTTAAGCAAAGCGTACGACGTGAGAAACTCTTCGCTCCGGGTAGTGCCTACTCGAACGAAGGGTGAACGAAGCCTGTGATATCATAGGACTTCTACGATATGTCCTTGGCTGTATGATTATCGTAAAAGCCTATGGTATATCGTTGGCTGCACGATCCCATAGCCTTCTACTCACATATCGTTAATGTTATCGTAAGATTTTTTTCATTAGGCGCCGCTGATAATTATTTTGGGAAGGAAGCGCGCACACAGGAAATAAACGGCCTTCGGCCTTAAGCAAAGCGTACGACGTGAGAAACTCTTCGCTCCGGGTAGTGCCTACTCGAACGAAGGGTGAACGAACCTGTCAGAGCTAATACTCATTTCCTTTTAAGTGTCCTCTCAAACGTACGCAAAATTTTACTAAGCGAGAATAAAAATTCCAGCACTTACCTCGCAACGGCGTGATGACAGCATCGGGTTTAAATCTTCCCGTCCAAATCTGTGCAACCAAACTTCGTCTTATTTCCTGGACGTAATAACAAAGTATTTTGCCATCCTTTACCTTGTTCTAGCAGCTGAAGGTACAACACATCGGCACCGCGTGGCAACATAAACGACGCCGACGCGACAATTGTTCGAAATGACCAGCTAATTCTTATTTTCTCTCCGCTGGCGCTCATGATAAAGCTGGTTCTGAGGCTGCACGGTCAACCAAGGCGCCACTGAGACAGCTTCAGTGCGGCAAATCCTGCTCCTCACGACTTTTACCTGCGGAAAAGAGGGCTGAGAGGGCCGTCACATTCCTTGAGAATTACGATTCGTCGACAGACGGGTAGAATAGCACAGCTTTGCGGCGCTGTAGGGCCGCTTCTGCTTCCTCTCCGGAATACGGAAGCCACAATCCGGCTGCACAAGATGGACGGCGGTCTAAAGAAAACCCGAATTCTGGAGGACTGCTTGTTCGCGGGTTTCCGGATACACCATCAACACATTCCGTATTCTTACCCCTTCATTGCACCCTGAAATCGATCCCGAGCTTCCGTTCAGTCTCTCCTCCGCACTTCTCGGGGCAACAATAAAACGGGCCTGACACCGTGTTATTACGACGGCGCTTTTGTCAGGATGAGGGCGGTGCTCTGCGCAGCAACGTTTGGATGGTCCCGAGAACATCCACGTTGGTGTTCCGAAGAGGAAGAAATGGTGGGAATGCCTGCTATACAGTGAATCATTCGTTGTACAAACCAGCGACTGCAACTCGCTTGCATAGCTATGCACTGCAGGCAGTGTGCGGACACCCTCAGTCAAGCTATAAGGGAAACCTCGGGAGACTTAAGGACCGTCGTAGGGTGATGCAACAGTTACTTTACGAGCCTTCTGGAGACTTGAGGGAAAACTTAGAGACACTATGGGTGCCCAGCAGCTTTGACGGTTTGGTTTCAACAGTTCGCTTCGGCATTTGTGTTGTCATTGCCCTAGTGGCCGCGTTGAAGTTCGTCATTCTTTATTTTTTATTGTATTACCTTTATCAATGAAGGGCGCGATGTCGTGAATGGGTGGCTACCCGTGTCTACGCTTGCACTCAAACACAGTGACGGAAATAACGTGCAGTATTTTTCTTTAATATTTGGCAATAAAATAAAAATTACTTGCTTGGCGTAACCGCAACATAAGAGGAGAGTACAAGCCTCTCCACGACAAAGAGAACCCAATGCATGGCATTTGTCCACACTCGTCCTCGTAAGCTACTGCTTCACATGATCGAACTCAAGAGAAATAATCAAAGAAACAGTCAGTGTTATTTGTTATTTTTCTCGGGGGAAAGAAATGTCATGCATTGGGTTCTCTTTGTCATAGAGCACAGAGTTATTACTACTTACTCTAGAGAAAAAGTTAGCACAGAGTTATTACTACTTACTCTAGAGAAAAAGTTGTAACGGCCCGTTATGCAAACATCCCCCTCGCGAGAGGCACGGTCAAATGCAGAGCATTTTCGGGGGGCGCACGACGTTAAGTAGGTTGGGTTACATTAATGTTGTTGCAGTTGTTGCTGTTGGTTGTTATTGTTGTTGTTGTTATAATTATTATTGTAATAAATGAGGAGTCGTAATTAATTGGTCACGTGACATCATTTATTATCTGGTTAGAAAGAAATTGACAGCGAGAGCGAACGCCGAGAACCGCCCCATCACGGCACGACCACGTCACGACTACCTTACGATCACGCCACACCTGTTGTTGCTCCCGCGCCAAACTACGACGCATGCGCGCCCCACCTGTTGCTGAATGCGATCCGAGCACGCAGAGAACACGCGAGGACCGGCGGAGAGCAGGCGAGGAGGAGTGGGGGAGAGGGCGCACCTGGAACGGCTGTTGCGGACGAGGCCGCGCGCTCCCGTTTGACTTCGGCGCCGCGGAGCGCAGCCGCGGCGGAGAGGAAGCAGACGACGCAGGCGACGCGCCTCCGTTGTCATAGTAACGCGGCGCATGCGCAGAGAGCAGTGGGGATGATATCAAGTGCGAAACGCGAGGAGCAGCGGAGATCAGGCGAGGAGGAGTGGGGGAGAGGGCGCACCTGGAACGGCTGTTGCCGACAACGAGGCACGCCAACCCCGGGTGACATCGTGAGTTAAAGAAATGCTCTGCATTTAAAAGATCGGGAAAGCTAGCTGCACCAACAACGGTATACTCGTGGCAAAGCAGCGCACATTTGTCTTCATTAAACGTTGTTTATTAATGCGCGGTGAGTGTGGGCTGCTGTAACACCTTTGCTAGGCCAACATCAGCAACTGCCAGGCATACTTCTGAGTTTAGGACCTTACGACTAACATTTTGCTTTGAAGCATAGTCAACCAGTGCCCCTAGGATGGCACGCAATGGCTACTGTCTCATTGAGTACCCTTTGACGCCTTTAGGCATCAAAGTGGGAAGTTAGGCCTGACAACTTATGTATTTAGACTTCACGCGAGGTAATCTTGCCGTTGAGCGGTTAAACTTAACGTTCAGCAGTACGATTACATCCGGCATCGATCTACAATGCCTGTAAACATTTTTCTGCATTTTCAGCTCGGGACAGCGGTATTCGTTGGTAAGGTTGACCCTACGCCACTGCTCACTCGCGCACCTCCGAAAAGAGCGAGCAACAGAGAGGCAGTGACTTGAAGTAACGTCTATTTCGCAAGGCGGCCAGCGACATGCTCCGAGCTCTGCTGAACGCGCCGGCGTGATAGGGCATTGGAGTATAAGAGTCCCTGCAGTCGCCAACGTAGCCTAACCATTCCGTGCTCGCGTGGGCCTACGCTATACTTCGGAGTATATACGTGCTTCGAGCGTCTCCGCGTTCCACGGCACGCCACTGGCATTCATCAAACAATTGATGAACGCCTGTTGATTAATTGGAATAATTTTTAAATACCAACTGCACTCAAAATTTTGACCTCTAGAAAACACTATTTCCGTATAGCCTGCTGAAAAAGCAAGATGTCAAATACAACACCTGCAATACGCGCGTGGACGCCGCAAGCGGTCAGAAAAAAAAATGGTGATTTTAAACCGAGATCGATGAGAGCACGGCTTTTGAAGTGACGTTGCAGCTGCCAAGCCAGCGGCCGCACAGCCAGCAGCTCGGGAGCGAGCGTGCGCAAGCTCTACGCACGCACGCGAAGCGTTCGCAGCGGAGCTCGACCGGTTCTCCAGCTGTGTGGCTGGCCAGAGAAAGTAGCCCCCGTTGGCTGGAGCGTCACAGGCGCGTCGTGGCTGTTTACGCGATCCGCGATAGGCGCAGCGGTGTCTGCGGCAGAGCTTTTTTAGATGCAGAACATCTGATTCACTCGCCTTGTCCCTCCGGCGTCGTCGTCGTCGTCGTCGGCGTTGTCCACCCCTCCCCCATTCTCCTCGCCGCGCCAGCTGCGCTCTCCGCCGCTTACCCCCTCTCCTCTCCGATAGCGAACACTCTCTCGCAGGGGGAATTGGATTGGATTCGATTGGATGGGCTTGGATTGGCTTGGCTTGGCTTGGCGTGGCCTGGCTTGGCATGGCTTGGATTGGATTGTGTTGGATTGTGTTGCGTCATAGACGCGGCACGTTGCGTCATAGCCGCGGCAGACGCGCTGGGGCAGGCGCATGTGCAGTACTCTCTTTTCCGCGGTTTCCTCTCCTTCGGGCGCGCTGCAGTCCCAAGGTAAATATAAATGGTAGCGAAGGCTCGCGCGAAAAGCGGTTCAGAACCTATTGCCAGCAACATCAGCATGGGGGCTTATGGGAGTAGCGATTGAAGCGCGACTAGGTGAGGAGGGAACAAACACTAGTAACAAAAAAACAAGTTTTATTCAACAATAAAGCAACATTTATATTTTACGAACTGTATTTATTTCTGAATCACATTTATTTAGGCACTGTGTGCAAAGAACTTATGAAAATGTTGTTCATTCTTAAAAACCTTTTTTGTAGCGCCCTCTGAAGAATGGCACATGTCATTTTTCTGTGATGCAGTCATTGTAGTGTTCGGAAAGGAGCACCTAAAGTTCGTCTGCTAGGAAACGCCCCTCGCGTGTTTTGGTGGTGCGCATTTGCATTCGTTCTTCCTTGTTAATTTAGTGTGCCCTTAATTTTTGCTGTGCGTGGAGTTGCGAGGTGCGTCGTATCGTGGGTGAACACGTTTAGTACCGTGCCCGGCGGGCACGGTGAACTACGGGACGATGCTGCCAACGGTTGGAGCGGAGCGCGTTCCTCGGTACCTACGGAAACGATGTGCTGTACAAGGTTTGAACAGCAACTCCCGTACGCCTGGCGTTTCACTGCACCATTTTCCTCTCTTTTTCACAGGTAACGCGAAAATATGGTACTGTTAATACGTGCACGGGGGTTGTGTTAGGGGACGTGGTGGTGCTTCGAAAAATAGTGGGTCTAAAGCTTTGTTATGTCACAGTTACCTCTTGATTTCACCTCAGGTTGGATCGGAGCAAGTGGTGTCAATTACTCTAGGACTTCTCAGCGTATTCACACTTGAATTCAAATGATTCACTTTAATTGTCGATCTCAGTGCCTTCTTTATTGCATTACAACGCTTGTAGTGATCGTTGCTTCCCGCAAGCATTATTCCCATCGCAGTACTGTGTTGTGCTGCTCCGTGCTGCCCTGCTGCCAGATCTTTCCTGCTTTTTTTACTTATCTGTTGCGACACTTGCCTAAACAATGCAACCATGAAATTGCCGGCGTGAATCCTGGGTGAAGTTCTGAGAAACCCATGTCGACTTGATAAGACGCCGGGACAGCTGCGGTGTGGCTCGCTTCACTTTCGTGAATCCGCATTACTGCGGCCTGGTTTTCTTCGTCAAGATGCAGTGCCTAGTTCTTTTCACTTGTTTCGAAGTAGTTCTGCTGTTGAGGCTTTCATGCTCATAATGCTATGTGTTACGGGTAAAGTCAATTTTTTGGTTCGTAAAAAAACCATAATGCATGTAGTTTCCACGAACGTGCTGATTTTGTACAGTGTGTTAAAGTTGTTTTATGTTTATGCTGGAATAAAATTCAAATATCTTGGTTATAGCTTGACTATGCGTTATTTCTTCTCTTAGAACTGAAGCACACAAACCGAGCAAGCATTATATAACATTGATCTATACTTAAGGCACGCACGCAACCAGCGTATGTGCGACGCAATTAAACAGCCCAGTAGTGGCGTTGGTAGAAATTTGTATCGGGGTGAGGAGTGGGCACATTTTTGGTATGAAGGGGGGGAGGGGGTCGGGGAGAGTGGTTGAGTGTCATTTTGTGCTCTGCATCCCATGGAAGAAAAAAAAATTCCGGTCGGGGGTGTACGTGCCCGGTTCCCGGTTTGCCACCCACTGCAATCAAAATAAACAACTGATTGCTTTTGTACAGCAGTTGAAGACATGAATACAGAATAAAGTTTCAGAGATAATGCGAGATGTTTTCAGCAACACCGAAATTGATCACACGACGATATGCTTAAGTACGTTTCTGTAGTCACGAGTCTGTACTAGTTAGGCTGGCGTTGACTGGAAGCACACACGACAACGGCTCGCCAACTTACGTCAGATGGCAATGACATGAGCCCTGAGCGATCAGAGGCGCGCTAAAAATATTTTGAAGTCAAATTTTCGCGCTAATGCCACCAAAATGACGTCACTTTTTGACCGGATCTTGCTTCACATCCGGTTTATTTTTTGTTCCGCCGGAAGTGTTCCCTCCTCACACAGATGGCGCTAAGCCCCATGAGCAGCTCGAGAGCCGCCATTTTCTGAACGTATGGGCTTCTATGGAACCTTCGCTACCAGTTACATTTACCTTGGCAGTCCCCTCAACGTTATGCGCGCTATAAAACGCGGTCCCTTCGCTGTTCCGCCTATGCGTCGCATCTACACAGGGTTCCTGCGAGGGGAGGTCGGAGTTTTTTTAAATGCTTCTGAGTGATTAACGACGCGTTTCACGGGGCTACCATTCGTGTCCCAGCTGATTTGTTAGTACGTACTACGCATTAAAATGTAGTTTGGTCGAGACTGAATTTAGGTGCAGTTGGCCTTTAATTGATGCCCAGCCCTCAAAAATCCTGGGCCATCTACACTAACGTGAAACCTAGGGAGGGGCGAGGCATACAGTGTATAAATATATTCTCGGCCCCTTGGTGTTTTGACAACGGACATGAAACCGTTCCGGGATAGAGGTTGAAGGAACGCCCTTCGAACGTAAAGGGTTCGCGAGCCCGAACCCGCTCGACCAAGTCACGCCGATCCACATCAGTACAAATCACCGGTTTATTCCGAGAAACAAAGGAAGGAAAAATGTTTCTCCACCACCACCATCTCTCCTCCGGAGGTCCCTAGTAGCGTGCACCACCACGGCCCCGCGGCTCCGAGAAGCCGGCCTTCGGTCTCCTCTGAAGCCGCGACCCGCTGTCCCCCCGATTCCACCGGAGCGCACGTGTTCCGGACACACAGCCGGCGGTCTAAATTACTCGCTTCTGTTCGGCCTTGGCTCCCCTCCCAATGTCTTTCCGACGCGACAGGGATGCGCACGCGTGCCCGAAGGAGTTTATGGCCGCAAAGGTCCCCCCCCCCCCCTCCCAGAGTCTCGCACGCAACAGACTCCTCCCCCCAATAAAGTCCTTCGCCGAGGCTGCGTCCCCCGATGCAGGGTCGAGGGAAGAATGTTCACGGGTCGCACCAAACACTCTCGTGCCCACACCGCACGCACACACGTACAAATAAAGTCCTTCGCCGAGGCTGCGTCCCCCGATGCAGGGTCGAGGGAAGAATGTTCACGGGTCGCACCAAACACTCTCGTGCCCACACCGCACGCACACACGTACAAAAAAAAACATCCCCCTCGCGAGGGGCACGATCAAATGCAGAGCATTTCTGCGGGGGGGCGCGCCTGCAAGTCGTATGGATTACGTATTGGTTGTTGTTGTTGTAATTGTTGTCTTCCAGCGTAGACATTGTCGATGAAGTCGATGGTGAAACGTGCCGTGAACCCCCTGCCGCGGCTATGACGCAACGTGGCGCGGCTATGACGCAACACAATCCAACACAATCCACTTTAATCCAATCCAATTCAAATCCAAGCCAATCCAATCGAATCCAATCCAATGCCCCTCGCGAGAGAGTGTTATAGCGCCGAAATCGCCACCACGCGAACGCGTGATGCTGACGTCACGATCACGCCACAGATGTTAGCGACCGCAGCGCGCGCGAACGACATATGTGGTTTAAGCGCGAACCGACCGCGGCGAGAGAGCGCGATGCGAGCGCCCCCACCTGTTCTTGGGCGCGAACCTAACGCGGCGAGAGAGGGTGTTGCGCACGTCCCCACCTGTTGTGCGCCCGAACCGAACGCGGCGAGAGAGGGCGTTGCGAGCGGAGAGAAGGCGAGGAGGACGCGAGGGAGAGGGCGCACCTCTGGCCGACGGTTGAATGAGTCAAGGATATAAGGCACGTTCGTAACCTTCCGTTCTGTGTCGGCTTTGTGGCTCAGTTGGTAGAGTACCGTGCACCTTGCGTTCCGCCCGCAGAGTCGTAGGATCGAAACCTGGCGCCGGCAAGTCATATTTTTTTATATAGTGTAGGGGGAGCGGTGCGGACGCGGACTACGGACGCCAACGCGGGTGACATCATGAGTTACTGAAATGCTCTGCATTTAAAAATCAAAGAAAGCAACTTGGGAGGCACTATTACGACAGCACAGCACGCGTGCGCGTAAAGCTCGTAAAGAAAACATGGCGGAAGTTGAAGCACTGCTTGTCCAGAAAGTTACGGCATGGTGCTGTACACTCACGATGACGTCTTCAGTCACTTGTGCCGACGACAGGTGAAGAGCGCCCGCCGCGGACGCTGTTTGCTCCTCGCTGTCCGGTTGCCATGGTTGTGGTTTGGCCCCCGGCGATCCCGTCCGCAGTCCGCGGCCGCAGCTGCTCTTGCGTGTGCCCCGGTGCGCACTCCCCCCTCTACTCTTGTGAGCTCCGCCTTTAAGCCACTCCGTTGGTTGTGCGCATGTTGCGGGTTCTATGCGCACTACACGTATTTATTAAATGCAGAGCATTTCAGTAACTCACGATGTCACCCGCGTCGTCCCGTCGTAGTCCGCACCGTCGTTGTCCGCACCCCTCCCTCTACACTATATAAAAGAAAATGCTATCCGGCGCCAGGTTTCGATCCCCCGACTCTGCGGGGGGAACGCAATGTACATGGTGTTCTACCCACTGCGCCACAAAGCCGACACAGAATGGGACGTTACGAACGCGCCTTATATCGTTGACTCATTCAAATTACTGCTGACGAGCGCTCTCTCGTCAGCAGTTGCCACAGGTGCAACAACATTAACGTAACGCAAACTACTTAACGTCGTGCGCCCCCGGAAATGCTCTGCATTTGATCGTGCCCCTCGCGAGGGGGATGTTTCACTGCGTCGCCATGCGAACAGTTTGCCACGCTTTAGTTTCAGTTCTTTTTCTTAAGTTAGCAGCCCTAGTTAGTTTTCTTTTGTTCCGGCTCACTGTTCATCACACACGTGCGCTCCGGCACATGACGCAGACGCCACTATCGCTGTTCGACGCGCGCACTGCACTGTAATCAGTCACCCTACGCGGGCGCTCGTAGGGGCTGCGTCCCTACGAGGACCCTACCTATGCTGTAAACGTCGCTTGTCTTTGAAGCACGAAGCGCTCTAGCGCAAGGCGCAAACGAGTGTCCTGGTGTTTTTTTTTACTGCGAAGCAGTATAGGTATGTCTGACCCCCCCCCCCCTCCCCTCTCCCATTTCCATTCCTGTGAAGCGGATTTACTTGGCGCCGCACCGGGGCTCCTCCTCGCCATCGCCCACCCCTCTGTCACAGCGCTTATCATAATGGTGATTCCCCTCGCCGCCACGGATGCCTCTTTCACAAGTTGCGAAGTCGGCTGGCAGCGGTCGTAGCGCCGTTATCAGATGAGTGCAAAAAAATCAACAGCAGCGCGAATGGGTGCAAAACCCCCGAAAACCGCCCTTATCGGCGGCGCCGTGAATGTAGCTGCGGCCGTTTCCGCCTCGAATTCTCCCTCGCCCACTATCTGCGGGTCCTAGCCGGTTGAAAGCAACTTGCACCGTTGGGACGGCGTCGTGAGCACATAATTCTTCTTTAGCTTGAAAGGGATTCCGAGCGACAATGCCGCGTAGGCGGCCCTCGTTGACCAGCTGGTGGTAGTTCTTCTGGCGGAAAAATAACAATAGATCTTAGTCTACCAGCATATGAAGTCTTGCTCTCTCCCTTCTCCGGTGTATTTCACGACTAATTATCGATCCATCCCCGGTTGCCGTTTTCGGCCTGCATGGGTTGGGGGTGAAGGGAGGAGACATGCACGCACAGCATGATTTCAGGCTGCTTCTGGTGACATACCCGTTGTGGCCGTCGGAGATATGGGCCTCGTGCACTGCAGTTTCAAATAAACATGTGGCGCCACCTGGGAGCGGCGGCGGAATTTTTTCTTAAAGGGGCCCTGAAAGGCGTTTTGAGCACACTAAATTGACTAGCGCAATCGTTAGATTGGGTCGTCAACATCATCTGTGCCAAGTATTACTCTTTTACGCGCAGCGGAAAGCTCACACTTTTGTTGCAAAGTTGGTCGCTTTTTTCTCACCCTTTCCTTCGTGTTTTTGGACGCCGCCATCTTCACATGTCTACATCATCGATTCCCAGATGTTCGTCATGAGCTAGACATCCTGCTATTGGGCGGCTTTTTCACGCACTTCCGGCGAAGAGATGAGTCGTCTGCTCAGCGTCGGCTCGCCGGCTGATCTGCCAGCGGAGTGCCGGAGTGCTTGGACATTTTACGACAAACGAAATAAGTGTAAACAAACGCTTAACCGTTTGTATTGAATGCGACAGGGCCATAACACGACATGAATATTCTCTTACTTGAGTACGTTCCATAAAGAAAGCGTTGAAGCCCCGTGGCACTTCTTTCTTGCAATCGCAGAGAACGCCCTGAGCCGAATGCCCGGGTTTGACGCATACATTTTATTCAACTTCCAAACAATCCAGAGATGCGTTTCGAACGAACACAACGTCACAACATGCGTTGCAAGTACGAACCGCGATTGACAGACGATGGGTTGCCTCCTCCTGCCCCTCGTAAATTCGGCACTCACCTCGCGCGCGGTTTGCGGGGACGAACAGCAAGTCACTTAACTCCGGCGCACAAGCCGAGATGGCTTTTAGCCACGCACACTGCACATACCCCATGCGAGGTTGAGTCGTACGCCGCTTGAGAAAGATAATCCAGACCATGGCAAGCACTATCCACCCGCAGAAGCACAACGTCGCATTTCATCGCGAAACAAAGGCGTCCACAACACACACACCATCGCCTCCTGTAATGCCAAACGCATCTCGCACTTCCAAATGGGAGTGAGTAGTATGCCTGCAGTGCCCATATGCCGCGAGGTGGGGCCCCAAGCTGAACCGGGATCACGCAACGGTAACTGACTTCTAGAGCGGTTTGTGCCTTGTTGCCAGGGCAACCGATGTTTGATATTGTCAAAGAAATGCATAGAGTTTCTTACAGTATACACTAGAGAGGAATCTGGCGCTAGCGTCTATGCGGCTCACATCAAGGTCGTCCGTGTCTTCATGGACCGCCATTATACATCGCGCTCGCCTTAGTTTCATCATTGGCTTGGACTGAAACGTTTTAGTGACCGCAAATTTAAGCAAAGTGCCACGAAAACGCGAAGAATAGTGTTCAGTTATGTAAGTGGGAAATAAAAACAGGCTGTTTTAAAACTAAGAAAAAAAGAAGTAAAGCCTATTTTTGCCGGAAAGGTTGTGCCTGCTATTCCGCAGGCCAAGGTTGTAGTTACGAACAATGTTATTATTTGGGGGGGGGGGGGGGTAACTCATTAGATAATGTGATTTTGTTAATTTTACATTATTTCAAAAAATAAGTTGTTTGAAGAGTTTCGAAAGTTTTTTGAGCGTGCCTATGAAAACGTTGCCTTCGTGGTGAACCGGTGCACCGCGACCGCCAGCTAGTATAACAAGAAAAATGAAAACGTGGCGTTAAACAGTCGTGGACGATGACAAGATAGGACGCCTACAAGCGCCCGTATCTGCCGTATCTTGTCTTCGTCGAAGTACGTTTTTTTTTTCTTCTTTTCGTCGGCTACAAATATCGCGGCGGCATATTACCCGCTCAGTCATACGTCCTTCGACTGCGGCATGAGCAACGTCAGGTGCGATCACGCATTGCCTGCTGTTTCACTGAGCACGGCTACCACAGAAACGGGAGGATTTCGGCTTCCTTGTAGCTCGTAAACGTGTGAATGCATAGTGAAGAAAGCAAATCCCAAAAACCGCTTAAGAATCCAGCTGTCATGCCAAGCCCAAGCCAAAAAGGATGTCTTCCCACGACGACATGGCTTACGAGGCGCAGTTTCCTCTCTAGTATACTTACTAAGAAACTCTATGAAAGAAATGGTGCTCGCTCCAGCGCGAGGAAGCTCAGAGCCGTGGCGGAGCATGTTTTGCCAACGTTGCCGCTCTCCACCACGCGTCGCCCCAAGCTGAACTGGCGTTTTGTGATCGGGTTCTGTGTCGGTTCAAAATGTCTTTTTCACATGTCACCGGCAGGAATTACCACCGCCACAAAATAAGACCCGGCACCAGCGGGGCCACATCTGATACGGCGCTTTTTGGATAAACAGTGCGCTGTGCATCCAAGGGAGCGAGCGCAGGATCCTGCCCGTGCGGCTGCGAGTTCGCCGCCGATAAAAAGTCGCGTGCCGCCGATAGCAAAGTTCTGGAGCAACGTACACCGCGAAAGGGCAAGGCCAGGCCGCCGCACACATGGGGCCAGATTTTTCGTTCGCTTTTCCAGAATTGAGCGGAGTGCGGAATTCATGGTATCAACAAAGCTTGCCCGTAGCAGACGGCTGTGGGAGCAGCGAAATAGCGGAAGTACGTCACCGCCGAGGAGCGCAGCATCATGGGAGGGAAGGCTTGCTCGCCGTCAACAGCGGAGAGTAAGTTGAAAGGAGGAGGAAACGCGGCGCGACGATAATGCGCGTTTTTTGATTTACGATTTCTCAGCTAATACTCATCGCTTCAACAAAATTCTTGCGGGAGGAGATTGCTAATACATTGCTTTATTTGGTTACATGTACATCCACGCATCGGCGGAAGGTATTTCAGGACCCCTTTAAGAAAAAAATAAACATATACAGCAGTTCGCTACGCGGCTTAGTGTAAACAACAACCGTAAAATAAGTATACAACAATTACCACGTTTTTTTTTAATTCACAATTGTTATAATAATAGAAATATTACGCTGACGAGTTGTGCGGGAATACAAGCCGAAATAATTTAGAAAGCGCCCCTTCTCCAATACAAGCAGACGACAGTACACGGATCAGCTGCCTGCGACGCCGACGTTCCCGAAGCACATGGTACCCGAAAAGAAATAAAAAGAACAGATCCATAAATGCATTTGCGTATGTGCACGCTACTTGCCGTAAGACCGCTGCAAAAAAAATGCCGTGTATACAGTGCATATTTTTGTAGCGCCTCAATCAGCCTTTGGTGTTCACGCATCAGAAAATACATGGAGCAACCCACGGATATGCATGCTTGAATTGTACGCAGTCATACCAGCAAAATATGAAGCTTTAAAATGAAAACAGAAACGTAAATATTCACGCTACACTGCGACACAACCGTAAACAGATGGACACACACCAGCCACAATTCGGAGACTCGCATCTACACTTTTATTTAAAGGACTCTCAAATATCTCAAACATGTACAACTTGTAGTTTGCGTTTGAAAAACGAGTTGAAGTGGGGCTTGTTGCGCAAAATATTTTTGCTGACAAAGATAACTTGCAGCGTAGTCACACAAACATCACGTACAACTGTCAGCTTTAAAACAATCTCCATTATTCAAAATGGTCTTATTTTATCAAGGTCACTCCGAATGCGAGAGGAATCATTCGTGCACAATTAAAGCTCCTGTTGTGCAATCTACCATATCTGTGCCCGTGTCTATACGCCTCGAGCGTGGCCTGTAGGGGCGCCACTGAAATCCCCCTAGCGGCCCGTTTCGAAAGCAGGCGCGGGAGTCCCCGGCCCGTTCCGCCCTGCCGCCGTTACTTTTTGGCTCGTTCAAGACAGCGATTTACCGTTTGTCCGCGTTCGAAATACCGAATAACGTGGAGCAGGCACTCTGTTTGCAAGCGTGGTGTGTTCACGAGAGTATAAACGTTTATGACGCGATCTTAGTGAGATCTATATGAGCGCCGGGCGTGTGTCACAGGCCGGCGTCCCGAAGCCAGCATTTGCATGCAGCTGATTGCAATTCCGCTGCCCTGAAATTTAGTGGCAGTGTCTCCGTATGCGGCCGTATACACACTATGATGTAATCGACTTTGTGCACTTACAAAATCAAGCGGAGCACTCATACCTGACAGCACGTAAGTTACGCCTGCCACTATCACATATGATATTGATCAGTACCATGAACAAGCCAATGCGGCATAAATTTCACAAACATTGTACCAAAGAAGTACGGTGGATAATGCAAAATTACACCCCGGAGTCATCACACGACGACAAATTTAATGATGGGTCGTCTTGTCCCGATGTGAGCGCTCGCAAAGATTCATCTGTTACATTTATCCTCCACGAGAAGCGCGAAGATGGGCTTATACTGTAATCCGCGCCCGTGACCAAACTCTTCGAAACATCGTCATATGACACGGGGAGACTGCAGAATCTAGCATAAATCGAAATCAGAGACCCTTATCAGATACGACACTCTTCCAACGAGCCCGTGTGTACGAGATTTCGGCGCACGTTAAGGATCTCCAGGTGGTCAAAATTAACCAGGAGCCCTCCACTACGGCGTGCCTCATCGTCTCCGTTGCGTCAGCGCGTTAAAACCTGCAATCAATCAATCAACTCTTCCAACGACACCTCGTATCGCTTGTGAACTGCCTACCCTGTATTCTTCAAAAAAATGCGTTCGCCGAGTGATCAGCCGTTCGTTGAAGGCAAAAAAACAAACGAAAAGCGAACACGCAGCTTGTGTGTGTGATTACTAAAACGTTCAGTCGTTGATTTCGCTCCGCATTTGTAAACAAGGATAGTTGAGCGTCCTCCTCCTCACCCCCCCCCCCCCGCCCCCCCCCCCCCCATGTCTAGCGAAATATCAGTGCATTTCGCATCTAGTTGGTCTGGTGAATACTACCTTGCTCAAACAAACGTCTTTAGCATTTCAGAAGCTGCACTCGGGTTTTTTTTTTAATTTATTCCCGTACGACTATTATATTTATTCCTGACTTGCCGACCATTCATTTTCCCGTGGTTTCATTAACATATACCTTTGTTCTTACTATAAGGCATGAGTGGGCACAGCCTTTGAGTTCACTTAACATTTTCGCGTGGCTTATATTCCCATAAAAGGCACAAGTTTTTGTCAGCTGTTGGGTTATCACATCCCCGAAACACATTTTTCTAGGACGTACATATTCGAAGCAAAGCCGCATTTGTTGTCTGCGCTGCAAAACGAACCAACCTCTTACAGTGCCAATATCAGGACTAAACGAGGCGACAATAAATAGAATTCACTTGTGCTGACGTGTTCGAAGGTGACAGGGGTTGATATGCTGCTGCCGTCGCCGGCGTCCGCAAGAGCGGCCAAGACGCGCGCAGAACCGCCTCCCCGGGTAGCTCTTGTTGGCGTTAGAGCGCTCTACCAAGACGCAGCTGTTTTTTTTAAGTGCCCTAAACATGCAGTTAGCTTACAGACGTCACCATAACAAGTTGTTTAGTGCGCGGAAAGGCAAAGAGAAGCGAAAGAGAACCAAAACACTGCATGACCACCTATCAGCCACGCTGCGCTAATACCGCTAACGCCGCGGAGAAGCGGCGGCAGGCGGCGCAGCGATCGCGAATCTCGAGGCGTATGTCGAGCGATAAACAAGGTAAATAAACGTTCAGAGGCTTTTATGAAAGCCTCGTCTCGCGCATCTACGTCCAAAATTATTCGCATATTAAGTATGCATATATAAACCTATGAAAGCACTTCAAAAAGCACTGTAATATTTTTATGAGCCCATCCAACGAACTCATCGTAGTTTCAGCAGTTTGAGGTAGAGTTTACTCAAGCAGTTGGCATTTTCAAATACCTGCCTCTACAAACCTGAATCTTCGGGCTCTTGAAGCCGCTTATCCTTGGTGTCGCAATTTATACACACAAACCTTTCGCCGCGATTTCACACACACAACACATCAAATCACTTCCTGACATGTACAAGGCACAGGGGAGTGTACACACGGGAGAAATTCGCTTCTGCAAGCACCATGAAGTCGCGTAGTCGGTCTTCTCCTCACAATAAGCTTTCCGCCAACTGCTTGGTTATGCCAGCAGTTCTAACCCAGACGTTCTGATCTACGGCTAAATAAATCAAATCCACCAAAGCCACCAAAGCGACCACAGCAACGAAGGCGTTGCTGGCGTCGTTTGGACGTTATGCCGTTATTTCATGCTGTTCGGGGGCCGGCGGCCCCACAAAAAATTTTCCACTGGTGGAGCCAGCGATCACACCCTCCCTCACACATACATTATCGGTTCCGGGAGGCGATGCACACACAGACGCACACTCCTGCACTCCTCTCGTTCTCTTGGTAACATCGCGGACTTCCGTCTTTTTATTTTTATCTTTTATTTGGGCGGCGCTGCTGGTGTTCAGTGGAAGCCGTTGCGAAATGACAGCGTGACCGCGCGCTGCGCGGAGACCAAACCGCGCTTGTTTAAAACTGTTTTTTTGTGTGATGCATCGCTTTCCTGTCGCCTTTGCGAACCATATACCATATTCTATTTAATAAAGTACCGTTTGGCTGTTCGTATCGCATGGCAACAGAATAGCGGTCATTCCTTCTTTCTCTTCTAATAATCGTACTGCGCGGAATACTATCCTCCGGACGTCGTTTGCTCACGGACTTCAGAAATTATGCCTCCGTTGTCCGCAAGATGGCGCTGGACACAGCGCATCAGTGGCGCCACCATACAAGCGCACGAGGCCCATAAACGCGAGAGTCCCATGACTCAATGCGCCCTGTCAGCTGCCCTCCGCACTCGAGCGGTTTGAGTCTGGGTTGGTGGGTTGCACAGACAATAAGATGCCTACGACTGTGTAGCGAAAGGGACAACCACGCGTGTGTCCGCTAGAGTTAAGGTGGTGGCTGGTTTCGTTAGATAAAGTTACAGATAATATAGGCTCTCTTTTCTGGTATTGTTCCGCATCGCCGCCATGGTCATTGGTCAGTTCGCATCACGTCACATTTGTTTACACTGCGGCAGTTCATGGGCACCTGCATTTGGTTGTTTATGCAATGTAGTCGGTCAACTCTGGTGTACTTAGCTTGTTCTCCCCGGTCCACGGCGCGCGACGCCAATTGTTCGCAACGTGAATCAAAGATACCGGGTGTAGCAGCATTTCACTACTAATACTGTGTCAAAAAATGCCGTTTTGCTGTATCTTCGGTGGCTTTGGGAACATACCACCCGGTCGAAGTTAGTGGCGAGGCCGTAGATGCGGCAATTTCGGAACACTCAAAAATACCAAAATGGCCGCCATTGCTGACTTGCATGCCTCAGTGCCGGTAGTCTGATACCTTATGCAGTTACACCTGTCGAGGTATTCGATGTGGGTCAAACTCGCTGTGGGTCAAACGCATGTCGTCCACTTTGAGGAAGAAGAGCGGAAACTGAAAAGGAGTCAACCTGAACAGAAGTGTGAATGGGCGTGAAAATCACGGAAAGCCTTGCCGCCGCCGTTGCCGCCTCGTTTTTTTTTTACTTCTAAGCACCCTCTCATGACCAGTTGTCGGTGTTATGCGTGTGCGGGTTACGAGAAGAGGCAGAAGGGGGTTGGCACGTGCAGATTTGGTTTGATGAGCTTAATTGACATGTCCGTGTTAGGCTGAGGTATGAACGCAGCCGTCAAACAGACCAATGCGACCGGTCCTGACTCCTCAGTGGTAGAGAGGGTTGGGTCGGCGTGTTACACAAACAGTAACATGCCTACGACGCGGGATGGAAATAGGCAGCCCTACGTTTACGTATGTCCGCTAGAATAAAGCTCTCGGGTCTTTCCAAATTTTTTTCAGGTAATTTGCTAGGAACTATGCTGTTATAAATTATGAACAAACGTCTTTTGTTTAGTGCACTCCGTAAAAGACAGGCAGCTTCGCAAGTCATCCGTCTTCACAGAGTGGAAGGGCACTAACTTTTTTTAGTACGCTTTACGTTCTAGTGCGAGGGGTAAGGGAGTTTCCTGGTGTTTTAGTATGGTGACTACCTGAGAGTAACCAAGATTACGACGATGAGGATGATGACGACGACAGGAGACCCCATTAGGACCAGCCCTTAAGGGGCTTCGCACATAATCGATTATGCTAGCGCCGTTTAGCCTAGCCATAGGCAGCGCATATAAAAATATGACACGAGTCGCCTGATCAGATGTTCGTCGCTGGCTCAGCTAAATGCGATGAATGCCTCGCGCTTTGCGTTCGCAGTTATTCATCGCGATCGGATATGCGGCGACGCCACCTCTCGCTGCCGTCGGCGCGTTTCAGCGTGCGGCACGCGACACCCCCGCGGCCTGCAGTTTGAATTTGGTGCCGTGGCGACCCTGGAAACAGTCGCCGTCCCTCCGTTGCTAGAGCAATGGGGCGCATGCGCATAGAGAGACCAGTGGCCGTGAGATGAAGTGCAGAAAACCGCTCCCGCTTCTGGAGCTCCCGGCAAACGATGCCTTTGGGAAAGTAAAGAAAGTAAACTACAAGAGATGCTAGTAACGACGTCAAAAGTGGCACCGTAGTAGTCCGTCGAGACAATTCGCAATGGGCCGCCGTGAGAAAAAGGAAATGAGGGTACCCTTTCCAGATACTCCTGTTCTAAGAATTAGAACGCGATAAATAAACGACACAGATGAGCAACGACAGGACAAGAGCTTGCGTTGCCATTTTAAAAGGATTGCAGCGCCGCCAGTGTCTCGACACTTTATGGCCACCGCAGCAGGCTTCAGGCAATTTCTGTTTTAAATGCAGAGCATTTCTTAGCCTCGCCTGTTCCTGCGTCGGACGGTGTCAACAGTTTCGCGTCCGCAGCAGGTGCACCTCTCCTTCCCTCCTCTCTCTCAACAGCAGCTGGCGCGCGCATGCGTAGTAGTCAGCCCGTTCGCTCCGTCGCGGTCTCGGCCTAACAGGTGCGTGATAGCAGCGCGGTGGGTCGTGTGAGGGCGCGCGCTGCTTGCGCATGCGCGCTCTCCCCCCCGTCCTCTACTGCGCGCGCTGCAAATATAGCGGCTAGCGGTCGCTCGTGTTTCAGTCACTGCGTTGCTCCTTACTTCCTTGGTTGACGCTCGTGCCCACGTTTACTCGTGTCTGCTACTCCAGCATCACGGAAGAAGCGATGGAAGCAACACTGCCTTCAATCAGTACTGAGGCCCCAATGCTCTGCATTTACTCGTGTTCCCCTCGCGGGAAGGCGCGGGAATTTTTTTTTCTATATCCTTGAAATATATATTCACTGAAGTATACACACCAGTTCAACCGCGTGTATCAAATATTGTCTTGCACGCTTGTCTTATGTATACATAAGACAAGTGTGCACCCCGTATACTCTGGAGGCTCAACAACATACTTTTATTGTCATCCTCTGCCAGGTAACGAATTCCGTTTCGGCTCAACGGGAGCTCTTTGGGCATAGTCCTATGAAGAACGTCCAACAAAAAGACAACTTCCCAACACTGCAGGAAAACATGATCTAGTGTTTCGGGATTTACACAGTGTACAGTACGTACCCCACAGAACATACAAGCCCCTTTCTGCCATAGACACATGTCATTGTGGTTAATGTGTTGCTGTGACGTTTAAAAAAGAAAGATTTTCTCCATGGTTTTATTGACATTTCTTTACCACGTTTAAAGGGACACTGAAGTGATATGTAAACATTGCGGGATTACTAGCGCAAATTGTAGTCCGGAGTCCCCAGGCCATGTTTCGACCACTCTAGACGCGTTTACGCGATTTTATTTAGTAGAAAAACTAATTCCAAAATGCTGTCCTCCTCTCTTTACGCTCGCCCATTTTCTGTGGCGTTTTCGTGTGACGTCAGGAGGGGATGAGCTGGCAATTGGCTGCGGCGCTACTGCACGGCTCCCCGGCCAACAGAGTCAGTCAGCCCAGCGTTTCGTCCGCCGGCCGCCGGCGGGTCGTTGCAGTCCAGGAGGTTAAAAAAAATTGCTTGGTCGCAATTCGTTCGCTTAGTTGAAACGAAGCCAGGACACGTTTGTGAATGGAAGAATGTGCCTTTCTTTACTTGGGTTGTTTGTACACTGTATCTAGCTCCAAGTCAATCACACAAGCGCTGCACAAGCGCACATGCGACGCTTCGCTGACTGGTACGCCAGTAGGAAAATATAAGGCCTCTTGAAGGCGGGAGAAGAGTCAGCGAAGTCAATATAGGTACTAAGGAAATAAAATCAACTGATATTTTTACCGTACAGCGTAAAACTAGGGCGCGGGAAGCACTTTTTTGCGCTGGGCGAACAAGCACAGCGGTCAGCAGCACGACTACGCATCTGCGAACGCTTTTCCGTCTACGAAATGCAATTGCTAGACGTGAGCTACTGTGGAAACGCGGGCGACGCTTACTGCACGAGCGCAGTACAACAAATAGTCACCTAAGCTGCTTGAAATGCCAAAACTAAATAAAAGTGTAGACCGGTTGTACAATATATACCCTATATTAGCCAAGCTTTCGCATCCTGCTCCGTGGCTCAGTTGTCTGAGGTGCTAGGTATGTCACCGCAAGTGTTTTGCAAGTCACGAGTTCAAATCCCCGCGGGTACGTCCTTTTTTTTTTTTTGGTAAGTTAACTTTTTTGTTTTCCGCCGATGTTTTCTATATTGAGTTCACCTTTTTTTGGGCCGCAACGTTCATGACTACACGAACTAGTTCACAAAACGCGCGCAGGCTGGCACTGGCGCGCTAGCGAGTTCTCGTTGGCGTGCTGTTGCCATAAGCACCGACTGCTTGCAGGCAATGGGCACATGCCAGAATGAACAGACCCTTGGCCTGGTGCGAACACGCTTTTTACGATACAGGCATGAGGGAGGCAAGCTCCAAATATGGGGGAAAAGCGCACGACATTTGGGCGTCTGCGGGTACGCGGAGGGCGTTCATGCACTGCGTAGGTCTCGGCTAGTGAATGCTACGACTACAAGCCGTCCTGGGAGGCTTATCTTGTGCATTTTACAGCCGACAACATGGCAGAAGCGCGGTACGATGATTACTGAGATATTGAGAATGCCCATCCAACAACGCCATCGGTTATGTTTTACAGAACCGAAACCGAAACCGAAACTTGTTTGATTGCTAACCTTGGGCATCGTCCAATCACGGCGCCCCTCCTCCCAACGTCACAGCCTTAGTTGGTGCGGCCGCCGCAAACCGCGCATGGTAATTTTTCTTCTTTCGCGCTTTGTAAAATAATTACCGATTTGTCAACCGGATAAACGATGAAAAGTGTGCTAATTTGAGCCAGTCTACGCAGTGCAAGCAAAAACGGGAGCTTGACAAAATCACTTCAGTGTCCCTTTAAGAACGTTTTGCCCAGAGCCTCTAGCGTATAAGGCTCGGTACATAGGAACAGGGACAATAGCGCTACATACATCATAAGCATTGAAATACTCATTTTGAAAACCATACCTTCAGGAACTTCACCGCTGCAACTGCTCCCTTTAGGTATAACCGTGGAGGCCGCCACTCATGCGTCCCCTGGTAACAACAAAATCAAATTGCGTACTCAAAATCCTTGTTTGAGTACGTACCACCAAATCAGCTAGGACACGAGTGGTAGCCCTGTGAAACGCCTCCTTAATCAGTCGGAAGCGTTTGAAAAAGTTGTGCCGCAGACCCCGCGGCACCTGCCGGCAGATCGCGTAAACAGCCACGACGCGCCTGTGACACTCCAGCAAACGGGGGCTACTTACTCTGGCCAGCCACGCATCTGGAGAACCGGTCGAGCTCTGCTGCGCACGCTTCGCCCAATTGCTGCCGCGTGCGCCCCTAGAGCTTGCGCGCAGGCTTGCTCCCGAGCTGCTGGCTGACTGGCCGCTCGCTTGCCGGCTGCAACGCCACTTCAAATACCGCGCTCTCACCGATTAAGGTTTAAAACTCACCAATTTTTTTCTGACCGCTTGCGGCGTCCACGCGTGTATTTCAGGTGTAGTATTTTGCATCTTGCTTTCTTTTTCAGCAGACTATACGGAAACAGCGTCTTCAAGAAGTCAAAATTTTGAGTGCAGTTCGTCTTTAAAAACTTATTCCTATTTTCAACAGGCATTGATGATCGGTGCAGCGTGTAGTGTCGGGCCGTGGAACGCGGAGACGCTCAAAGCAAGTTTATACTGCGAAGAAGCGTAGGCCCACGCAAGGGCGGAACGGTTAGGGCTACGTTGGCGACTGCAGGGACTCCCATAGACCGTTCCATCGGGAAAGGGGGAAACGTACTATCGCACTCAGCTGTCCCAGCGCGCGGACTGCCTCCATCTCCACCGTTGCTGCGGTCGCGGTGCGGCATACCCAGCTCCAAGTATTACGTGGGCTGGCCTTAGCGATTTTCACAGTGACTACTACCTCCCTAGGTTGTCCCTTTCCCCAGCCAATCTGAGGAAAAGGGGGATGGGGCTACTGAAGGTGATTCCACCTCCTTTCTTCCCCCATCCCCAACTAGGACAAAATAAACTTGTTCACTCAATTACTCGAGCCAAGAGTTCAGTCTATTAGCCACATGTGATGTCTGTTTTTCGGCAACATCAGACTAAGCAATGCAAAAGCGAACGCTTATCTGGTTGCCCAACGGCGGGTGACTAATAAGCTAAATTGTGCTGCAGAGAAACCTGACATTCAAGAGAGATGAAGGGTTGTTTATAGTTGGCGGCAGTAGTGGCTGAGGGGGATGTGTGGATATATCGATAAGATTTAATACAAACTATATGCCAAATAGTTACTAAGTTCACCCAAAACTTTCTGCATTAAACCCTGCAGGGATATGAAGCCAGGCGTGTGTCACACTGACACGCGCCTCTGCTTGTTGCCCATGGGAACAGAGCGTATCACGGTTATATCGTTTTAACAATTATCAGTGTTGCAGTAAAGCGATTGAAATATCCGCTATACGCGATGCCGGACACACACACACAAACACACACAAACAAAAAAATCGCGACGAAGTATTGCAAACATATGTTCGACACGGCATCGTTAACCCACCGTGGAGCACGCTACCTCGAAGCGAATTTCAGCTCCACCGCGGCCAAAAAAGCACCAATCTAAGCCAGATCGCTTAAACTGGTCCTATGCAACAACTTTCCCATTTAAAGTTTTTTCGGAAAAGAACGTACAACGCGCTACAACGAAAAAATTCGCCGAGCCACCGCTGGCGCCCATGCGCCCCGGAGCAAACGCCCAAGGCAGCAAACCGGTCAGCTACCACAAGGCGATCCGCACTTAACATGGCGGCGCCCCCGTTGGAACGGTCTATACTCCAATGTCCTACAATGCCGCCGCGTTCAGCAGAGCTCTGCGCACGTCGCTGGCCACATTGCGGAATAGACGTTACTTCCGGTCACTGCCTCTCGGTTTCTCGCTCTTTCGGAGGTGCGCGACTGAGCAGTGGCGTAGGGTCAACTTTATGAACGAATACTGCTGTTCCGAGCTGAAAATGCCGAGAAATATTTACAGGCATTGTAGGGCTTGATGCCGGATGTAATCATACGGCTGAACGTTAAGTTCAACCACTCAACGACGAGATTAACTAGCGTTAAGACTGAATACATAAAGGGTCAGTCCTAACTTTCCACTCTGATGCCTAACGGCGTCAACGAGTACTCAGTTTGGAAGTACCCATTGTGCGGCATACTAGGGGCACTGGTGGACTTGGCTTCAAAGGAAAATGTTAGGCGTAGGGTGCAAAACTCAGCAGTATGCCCGACAGTTGCTGATTTTAGCCTAGCAAAGGTGTTCAGCAGCCCACACTCACCGCGCTTTAATAGACAACGATTTATAAAGACAAATGTGCGCTGCTTTGACACGAGTATACCATTGTTGGCGTAGCTAGCTTTCCCGATTTTTTCCGTCTCTCTGATTGCCTGCAAGCGTAGACACAGGTAGCCACACATCCACGACATCACGCCCTTAATTCATAAAAGTAAAACGATAAAAAATAAAGAATGGCGAACCTCAACGCGGCCACTAGGGCAATGGCAACAAAATCGCCGAATCGAATTGTTGACAAACAGATCGCCAAAGCTGCTGGGCACCCTTAGTGTCTCAAAGATTTCCCTTAGGTATACCTAAGTTTTCCGTTAAGTCTCTAGAAGGCTCGTAAAGTAACTGTTGCATCACGCTACGACGGTCCTTAAGTCTACCAAGGTTTCCCTTATAGCTGTGTAAGGGTGTCCGCACACTGCCTGCAGGTCATAGTTGCAGTAACTGGTTTGTGCAAGCTATGATTCACTGTATTGCAGGCATTCCCACCATTCCTACCTCTTCGCAACACCAACCGTGATGTTGTCGAGACCACCGAATTGGTACTGCACAGAGCACCGCGCTCATCCCGATAACAGCGCCGTCATAGCAACACGGTGTCAGGGCTGTTTTATTGTTGCCCCGAGAAGTGAGGAGGAGAGACTGAACGGAAGCTCGGAATCAGTTTCTGATTGCAATGAAGGGTAAGAACACAAAATGCGTCGATGGTGTATCCGGAAACCCGCGAACACACAGTCCTCCTTAATTTCGTTACACCGTCGCCCATCTTGTGCAGCCGGATTGTGGCTTCCGTATTCGGGAAAGGGAGCAGAAACGGCCCTACAGCGGCGCAAAGCCGTGCTACTCAACGCGTCTGTCTACACACCGTCATTCTCAAGCAATACGACGGCCCTTTCACCCCTCTTTTCACCACGTAAAAGTCGTGAGGAGCAGGGTTTATCGCACTGAAGCTAAGTGGCGCCTTGGTTGACCGTGCAGCCTCAGAACCGGCTTTGTCATGAGCGCCAGAGGATAGAAAAGTAAGAATTAGCTGGTCATTTCGAGCAATTGTCCAATTGTCACGTCGGTGTCGTTTATGTTGCTACGCGGTGCCGATGTGTTGCACCCTCGGCTGCTCGAACAAGCTAAGGGGCGGCAAAAGACTTTGTTATTCCGTCCGGGAAATGAGACGAAGTTTGGTTGCATAGATTTCGACGGGAACGCTGCTGAGCACGAAGTCGCGGGTTCGATTCCCGGCCGCGGCGGCCGCTTTTCTGATGGAGGCGAAAAGCAAAAACGCCCGTGTGTACGAGATTTAGGCGCACGATAAAGATCCCCAGGTGGTCAAAATTAATCCGGAGCCCTCCACTACGGCGCGCCTCATCGCCTGCATTGCGTCGGCGCGTTAAACCCCACAATTAATCAATCAGATTTCGACGGGAAGATTTAAACCCAATGCTGTAATGACGTCCTTGCGAGGTAAGTGTTGGAACTTTTGTTCTCGCTTAGTGAAATTCTGCGTACATTTTAGAGGACACTTAAAAAGAAATGCGTATTCGCTATGCAACGTTCATTCACGCTTCGTTCGAGTAGGCACTACCCGCAGCGCGCTTCCTTGTGTGTGCATGCTTCCTTCCCCAAAAAATTATCAGCGGCACCTACTGAAAAAAAAATCCTATGATAATCTCAACGATATGTGAGTACAAGGCTATGGGATCGTGCAGTCAACGACGTACCACAGGCTTTTATGATAATCATACATTCTAAGAAAAAAGGTGGTCAAAAGTGAGTCAAAGCGACGACGACTCTTCTTGGAACTTGCTGACTCCGGTAAACGATTAAAGGTAGTCACACAACAGAGTCGTCATTTCATCGACTCTTTTTTGACTCGTTTGCTTCCGAAAGAATCTCGCATGCATGCATACTTTGCGGCATACATATAATATGCATGTTTTAGAGCTTTGACTTACATTGGGTTACACGTGTATAAGATATGCATACAGTTACTTCGTTATTCCACTGTTATCATTTCATTTTTATGTTCACGTATCTTTTTTTTTATATTTGATGGATGATTCTATAAATGGTCTTCATTTACGTTATTATCACTATTACACCTGTTAACTCCGCGAACTCGTATTTTTTGTGCGAAAGCAGGGCATTACGCAGTTGGTTCGCTTTCACGATTTTTTATTCGTGTTTTCAATGTTTTCGAGACTTTTTGAAAGCGAAGCCTCAGTGCCCTAACTGATGCCGTTGTATGCCAATTCGCCCTGCAGGAAAGCCAATTTTCTGTGACGATGATGATGAATGATCTTGGTTGAAGCAACGCCGCCTGTATTAACATTGCCTGACGCGTCGCGCGCTTTTCAATGGGAAGGGTAGGTACGCTTAGTTCAGGCACTGATCCGCTATGTGGCGCGTGGCGGCGGACATTTCGCCTTACGTCACTGCTCGCGAGTCGCGAACGCTGCACCCACTTCTACGACGTGTGTCTGTCAGCTTGCCTGTTGGGCTTCAAGGGCCGTTTCGCTTACATCTTAGCCGTGACGGGGCGCTAGTTCTGTGGCGCACTGGGGATCTCGTTCAACGTGTCGTTCGCTTCATACTTGCTGCATTTTTCCAAAGATAAAGACGGAGGCGGACTGAAATAGTCTCAGAACATACTGATTGTCGGGTAGACATATAGCTAACAGAAAAACGATATTTTAGGATGGGGCAGCCATTATTTTACTGATATTTTTCTTTCTGGAGTATTTAGAGAAGAAAAAATTGCGTGCACGTTTTTTGTTCAGGCGCTTACTTCTACGATTACTTGCCAATAATATCACGTGCTTGTAAACTACAGAAAATTATAGGAAACAAAAGGATAAGCAGCTGCGATCCCGCCACGCTGTCCGGGCGCTTCTACAGTATAGTCGTCAATTTTAGAAGTACGTACCGATGTGGAGTGCGAACAGGGGGGTCAAAACAATACCTAAATGCGGAGGGGATAGAGGGGGGATGCCCCACTCAGAAAATATCAGGGCCTGTGATCCGAGTAGATAAGCGCGCAAAGCCGGCATCAGCCTGCGGCAGCGCAAGGGATTTTGCTTCGTGACAAAGGAAGTTTTATCAGTGACAGACAAAGACAGACAGGCATGGTGAAAAACAAGAAGGCGTAGGAGCGCCGCCTCGGGAACGCTAAACAAACTTTCCACTATTTTGCATAGTTTCCGAGAAGCGGCGCTGGCTGGCGGACACGAAAGCACGCTGGAAGGCTATGGAGCGGGGAAGGGTAGGAGAGAGCAACAGGAGAGTGGCTGTTTGGCCATTTTTCGCTCACGCGTTAGGCACTGTTTATACAGGCGGCGTTGGTTGAAGTGAAAGTAAAAAGCGCTTCACGTCGACGGAATCAAACGTCGAGTCTCTCGCGTTGTGAAGCCGGCGTCTATCTTATTGCCAAATTTCGGCATACACTGTTAAAAAAATTCCGTATTGTTACGGACAAAGCCTACGTGAAAAAAACGTAAGCTGCTTTGTATTTGAGAAAACGTAGGGAGTGTCCATAAGCAAACGTAAACAGCTTCCGTATTTTAGAAAACGAAGGCAATTTCCGCAATTCAACAAAAAGAGTGAGGAAAACAAAATTGAATCTGGCTTAATTGAGATATTAGCAGAACGTAATTGCGTCACCTGCAGTCGTGATGGAGACCTCCAAAATGTATTGTCACGTAGCCAAAAACGACTCGGTTGTCTTGAAGGCAAAACGGTTTATTGGAGCGAACTTGTGCTCCCCTAACAACTCAATGAATACACAAGCGGTGAAGCTGCAGTCAACAAAGTGACGTCGTGACGTCGCAGGAGAGTGTCACCGAATCAAATGCCGCGGCGTCTGCTCTGCGGCATTTATCTTATGGCGCGAGCGTTGCTGGAACCGTCGAATTACATGGAGAACACTGTAGCTCAAAGACTATTGTAGGCTAGTGACGTTAGGGCGAAAAATTCTCCCTATCAATATTTATTTGTTCAGCTTACTACATTCACTCAGAGGGCATTGTTGTAGGAGATACATAAAAAGTGTCCAGTGCAGAAACGGGATCACGAATCTCGTAATATACTAAAATAAAAATCAACAGAGGCGTCTTTTAAAAGCATGCAGCAAAGAACCTTGTACAACATCAAACGACAACAGAGCCGGAGACAAACAAAAATAAAAGAGACCCGCCGCGGTGGCTCAGTGGCTAAGGCGTTGCGCTGCTGAGCACGAGGTCGCGGGTTCGATTCCCGGCCGCGGCGGCCGCTTTTATGATGGAGGCGAAAAGCAAAAACGCCCGTGTGTACGAGATTTCGGCGCACGTTAAAGATCCCCAGGTGGTCGAAATTAATCCGGAGCCCTCCACCACGGCGCGCCTCATCGCCTGCGTTGCGTCGGCGCGTTAAACCCTACAATCAGATCAATCAAAAATAAAAGAGAAAAAATGAAACAAGACGAAAGGCGAGATTTAAAAAAAAAATGGACATTCTATAAAACGAGTCACAGCGGTCATCGCACATTGCAGTGGGCAGCAACACGCAGCAGCAATAATGAATAAAAAAACAAAAACAAATAATTGACAGCAACAAGATCACGGCAATTCAAGAAACACCGGTTTCAATGTCGCCACGCAGATAACACCTTAGAGCTGTGTCCAATCTAACGCCAGATGCGCAAACGATTCGGGAAGCTTATTCCAATCGCCAATTGTGCGTGAAAAAAAAGATGTTTTAAAAAGGAAGGTGCGGCAATGAATTTCTCTGATCAAATAGGATAACCCGCGCGGCATAAGAAAGAGTGGAACACGCGCTTATCTTGGGATGCAGATAACACAAACGGGTGCAGCCGATCGTTAAAAACAAAACATAAATAAACATATCCACTGCATGGTTCGCGGCAGTATCTTTTGTCTACAATGCGCCACAGAAACAAAATTCAAGCGTGACCTGCAATCGCGGTGGCGCTAGTTACCGCACTTCATCACTGGTTGCTCTCAAGGACTCGTCGTGCGCACGGCACCGCATTCGTCCATCGCGCGTGGTATGTGTTGTTTTTCCTGTGGCGGTTGTGGCATGGGGTTTGAGCGCGATAAGTCTTTGTTCGCGCTGTGTTTGCGGTGTTTTCTTGATATCTTTCGCACGTTCGCAGTTATCGCTCGGTCGACAGATAGCGTGACAGCAGGTAAGCGTCATTTCATTGCTTGCTTTGAAGTACTGCGTCGCGGGGCGCATTGAACCAACGCCTTGATTGAACCTGGCTTTGTTCTCCCCTAATTCAGAGCCGTGTTTTGACGCGCGGAGACTGAAACGTCGCCGCGAGACACCCGTCGTGCTTTTAGAGAAGGTGAGCGCGCTTTTTTTCTTTCCTTGAAGTGTTAAGACTTTCCCCTCGAGGCTGGTCCTGGTGCAAGCGCGACATTTACGAGCTTCGCACGCTCACACGAGTTATCGGCATCGTGGCTTAGCTGGGCGAATGAAATATGAAATGACTTGACAAGCTGTACTGTAAAACACGCTTATGGGGCTTAGTTCATCTGGCACGGGAGAGCATATCATATTGGTTGGCGGTTCTAAACAGCCGTAGGTTGTAATTGGCGTTCATTTCAAACCTACGCTGGCCATAACTGTCGCGTAGTTTTCTGGTGTATTTCCGCAGTCGAGTAAAATTGTTCGAGCCCCACATTCATGTTCAGTTCTCATTACAGTGTAAAGTCCTTTGAGAAGCACGCTTACGAGCATGCGGCGAGTATTTGCTGTTGCTTCTTCAGTTTTTGCATATCGTTACCGTGTTTGCGTTAGCGTGTTACCGGAAGCCGTGGCGACGGGGAAGCCTGTGCCGGTAATTTACCGTTCGCGGTAACTGTCGCGCTGCGCACTCGACTCCCACAAACACGGTAAACGGTAACGTAAACACGGTAACGATATGCTACAACTGCCTAATAAGTTTTACTCGCACATCTTTTGCGGCAGTCAAGCTGCCGGTTCTGATTTTACGAATCTCTTTCAATCGTCGAAGGCGTAGCTCACTATCGGAACCAGCGCAACACATTTCTGTGTTAACCAAGGTACAGGTGCGCCAAAAATGTAACTATGCAGCTAAATGTCTCCCAGGTGTCGAAAAGTGCTCACGTACTGAACATATACAGAAGAACAGAACATATACAGGCTGCAGTGCTTTTTACATTTTAATAATGTCATGTGCATATAGCAATGCAGGATGAAAAGCTGCAGCTGGTGTAGAGAAACCTTTCCTGCGTGTCTCGCTTGCTTTGAACATTTTGAATTTCACAGCAGTGTACTTAGGGTTATGCCTTGTCCCACTAGCTTGCACGGTGTGGTTTTCAGGAAATACAAAGCCCTCAAAAACCATATTTTCAGACACCAAAAAAAATCAGGAGGGACGAACAAACAATGTTGCATTTTTGTATTCTCTGCCGTCATGTGGGAGCCACGAATCAAGACGTATGAAGCCCATCCCACACATTGTGAACCACTTAAAGAACAAGATAGTCTGTTGTGCATTCTTTCATAGGCTGTGTCAGCGTGCTGAAGTCAGCTGGCTCATTTATGACCCACGAGTCTAGGTGCCGCAAAGAAGCAAAGGATACATCAGTGCACTTTGACGACCTAAACAACAATTTTTAAATGGAACCAGTAACTGCCCCAGAGCAATTACAGGGCCCCTGCCCATTTGCGTTGATTCATGATGAGAGCCTATTGTTAGCCAGTGCAAAGATGTCGACCTTATGACAGCGAATTTTGCACTGTTTGACTACAGCTGCAGAGCCAGCAACAAATGCTGTAATTGCTGTCCAGAGGTATTTTATTTAATATTTGCACAGGAAAAGTACTGAGAACAAGAACAAAATAAACCGCAACCCATAGGTGTATGTTGGTGGCACAAGGTGGGGTTTACTTTGTTCTCTTACCTCCTGCCAACTTTGCATCTCTTGGCTCCCGTACTGCCGTTTCAGCTTAGGCTGTTCGTGACGGTAGATTATCAGATCTAATTTTCAAAGGAACTGTGTGAACAATGACTGTTAAAAAAGAACCGTGTGAAATGTCTCTGGGTGTTCAAAATTAATTCGAAACCCTGCACAAAAGCCCACCACATAGCACAGGTGTAGCTTTGATACGTTAAACCCCATACGTTTTTAAATGCAGAGCATTTATTTAACTCGCACTGTCACCCGTCGTCCCTCGGCGTTGTCCGCAGCCAGCCTCCCCCTACACTATAAAAAAAATAGTTACGGGCGCCTGGTTTCGATCCCAGGACCCTGTGGGCGGAACGCAAGGTACATGGTGCTCTTCCCATTGCGCCACAAAACACACAGAATCAAAGGCTACGAACGCGCCTTATATCCTTGACTGATTCAAACTACGTCAAGAAGCTGCTGATACAACGCATTCACTACCTGTTGGCGGAACGCGAGGTACATGGTGCTCTTCCCACTGCGCCACAAAATCGACACAGAATCAAAGGCTACGAACACGCCTTATATCCTTGACTCATTCAAGCTACGTCGTCAGCGGCGTGGGTTGGCGACTAATGGCGTGATAGCTGCGTGGTGTACACGTGATACCACCAACCCCCCAAACACAAACGTTAACGCAATACACCCACCCCCTATGCGACGCATTTACTCGAGTCCCCTCGCGGGGAGATGGGCCCATTTTTTTGTTTTTTTTTTACATTTCTAAGATTTGTTTTGGGGACTTGCTTAAATAGTGAATTGCGTGCATGTTTCCTTCAAGCCACTCAGAATAGTTTGTTGACCTGCCAGTAGCTCAGAGACAAAGGCGTCTGCTGCTGCTTTGCACAAGGTCACAGGTTTGATATTTGGCTGTAACACGTGTTTCTGATGGTGAAGTAATAAAAGGATTGTGTACATGCTATGTGCATGTTAGAAAAACTCCAGGTGGGCCAATCGAAGGCCAACTGTATTCAAATTTCGCATCGGCAAAATTTATTTTGGACGTACAGTGCGTATCACCGAACCAATTGCGACATTACTCGTAGCCCTGTGAAATTCCTTGATAATCAGGTGGGAATGTTTAAAAAATAGAAAACAAACTTCATCGCAGACAACGTGAGACCTTTTAGCGGATCGTGCAAACAGCGATGAAGCAGAAGTGACATTGCAGCCAACCAGGCGATTGGTCCTCCAGCCAGCCAGGTTAACCAGTCAAGCTCTGCTGGGTGGGCTTTTCCTGGACCTGATGCAGACGTGAAGCTGTTGTGCGCATGTTTGCTCTGGCTTGCTGTCTGCGACGTCACTTCAGCCTGGTTGTAATGTCTGCACGCTTCTCAATTTCGGTTTCAGAGTCGCTGATTTTTGATGGTCATTTGTGCCATGCATACGCGTATGTCAGCAGTCATATTTTGTATCTTGCTGTCTTTTTAGGCAGACTAAATAGAAATTAGGTTTTCAAGAGGTCACATTTTTGAGTGCAGTTGGCTTTTAATCTGGAGTGTTGCCCACCTTGTAGCAAGTTGTCGAGTGTTGAGCCCGGGATTTATTTTTAAATACCTCTGCTGAAACACTGGAAGGCAAGGTTTATCACAAGTGTTTTGAATTGCTTGCAGGCAGCATCTAATAGTGGCGCCGCTGTTTTTTGCTAGCAAGAGGCACCATACACGGGGCTGACGATCCTTAGGGAGGGAACTTGCCTGCTGCTACTCGTGTGCTGTGGACTCGACCTGGAGTAGGCTGAGCCAGCAGCTACCACAGCTGAATTTCCCCAGAGGTTAGTTACTTTTTCAGCAGGCCCAGCATTGTTTTCTTGTTTGCCGTATACTTAGGTGCTGAGTTCATTTGTTATCATGCCCGGAATTTTCTTGGTAAAGCTTGGACATGTAGGGCAGACACGATTTCTTAAATTTTTAACAAATTTTTTTTTCTTAGGTATTGTGTCTGCCACGATATTCAATCAGCAGTAGAGCGCAGGAATTTTAGTAGTTCCGATAGGTTTTGTATGAAAACTATGAACCAGATAAACAAAGAACATAGAATAACCTGGGTTGTTTAATAAGGAACCTGTTGTCCTCCTGAGCAAAATATTATGGGGTTCTCGAGTGCCGTGGGTATATTTAAATAAGTTATTCATATTTATCATCATCATCAGCCTATGTACGCCCTCTGCAGGGCAAAGGCCTCCGCCATAGATCTCCAAAAACCCGGTCCTGTGCTAACTGCGATCAATTTATCCCCGCATGCTTCTTGATCTCATCTGCCCATCTAATTTTCTGCTGCCCCTGCCACGCTTCCCTGCTCAAGGGACCCCACTGTGTTACATTTAATGACCGATGGTTATCTCGCCTTCAGACGTGCAGTGTTCATATTATCCCATTTAAAATGGGACCTAAAATGGGATCCGTGTGGCACTTATCGCAGGCTTGGCTCAAGGCATAAGAACTCAGATTTTTTTAAAAAAAGAAGAGGATCCAGTAGCGTATAGGGTGTATGCACTGGCCCCTAAAACGCACGGTGGGGCTACACTCTCAAGGGGGCTGACTTTATTTTTACAGTGAAATGCTGCCACACAGACAGCGCATTCTCCCACGCAAAACATGGTATAAGGCTTGGTGTTCGCAAAAACAACTGTGTGTGTGGCGCTTTTTTTTTCTGGTTCATTCGTCGGTTTACAAATGCCTTGTCGTAACGAGTAGCTGGCTTTTTCTTTTGCTTCGGGATGCCAGACTGCATGTTCATGCTTCTAGAACCGCGGGCCTGAAACAGGCCGCATGATGAAAACAAACGCCAGGTTTTCGACTGTTTCAAAGCAAAGAATAGGGTACCGTTCGAAGACGGTATGGCCGCATGCAACGAATTCACAAAGAAGGCATTGATGATGGGGTGAATCAATACCAAGTCTTCTGTGCACATTTAATTGCAGGTGAGAACGATGCAACGTTGACACTGTTATCTCGCGCCGCGTCACATGCTTGAAACCTTAATTAGTGCGTGAAACTTTCACTATTTAGTTCATGCAGTGTACTTTATGGATTATGCGCACCCATTCGGGCATTCAGCATCACCCTGGGCTATTTGAGTGTTTTGAAGTGAATGTGCTATACAAGGCCACTGGTAAATGTGGGCTTCCAACCATTTCCTTTCGACTGTTTCCTAATGACCAAGCCTTTTCTGGGAGCTTGTTCTGTTCATGTGCATCGAAAAAAAAAACACTTGGAAACAATCGGCATAATCTTCGTCACCTCAAGTCAGTGAATTGTCCCTGCCGCACTTTATAATGCATACACACCTCACAAGCACTTCAACCCAGACCGTTTGCATAATCGCTTAACATCATTGGAAACCCAGTTTGAGGATGGTCGCGCGTTCAATGCATCAGAATACTGTCGCTAGAGCTCCTTAACGTCTCACACTCCATAAGAAGCACGCTACAGGCCTTGGGGAAATGGTAATATGAATGGCTCATTGCACATGCCCCTACCACATACAATATTGTCACAAGCTTTGGTAGAAAAATTTTTGTAACTCCAGCCATGGTCTTTTGGAGCAAGGCAAGAAATAAGGAAACTGACGTTCGGGGATGATACTGAGCTAGCGCAAAACGACTGCACTGCTCGCGCAGCTCTCAAACCACACAAATAATATTGGCTCCACTTTGTGGCTGAGTGGCCAGTGCATACACCGTATGGAATACAGTACAGCATGAATGTAAGCAGCATGAAGAAAATCAATCGTGCCTGCCCTCTTTTCCAGGCAGCTGTTTAAGGTCAACCCGCCACAAGCAGCAAGTAAACAGGCAGCGAAAGGATGCGCACCAGCGTGTACTCGGAGTTGGTGCAAAGGCTGCGGACCAGTGAATCAAGCTGACGGCAGGTATTTTACTTCTTTTATATGACGCTTCTTTTGGCAGCCATTCTTAAATTCGCACTTTTTCAAAGCTTATAAGCTATTTGTCAGGCTAAATATGGCAAATTAAATGAATTTTCAGTGTATAACACTTGAAGGTTTGAACAAGCGCTTACAGAAGACAAGCCTTCTGGGTCTTTTTTTTTGTTGTTGTCCTTTGACATACGTCAGTTTTTGTCATATTAAGCCATATTCTTTTATGGCACTATAAGACAATTTTAGGAGGACAGGATAAGCATGTGTATCTGTTAGACGTGTATATAAAGACGTGATGCCATCAGCACTTTCAGACTTTGAAAAGGCACTGTCTGCACTGTTGTTCACAAAGCTCAGCATTTCAGAAGCTGCAGACTTAAAAAAAGCAATTCAATGTTGGAGAAATAGTGAGTTGCGCCTCTATTTTGGTAAGCATCGGGCCAAACCATTTATACCCAAGATATATCAACTTCGAATAACCATAAACAAAATTTTTCATTGGGAAATAGGGCTTGACTTAGTGGTTACAAAAGGCAAATCACCCCTCTTGTTTAGCTAGCCAGTCATCTTGTTTATTTCTTGTGTTCGGTGTTATAGCATTCTGCAGCAATGAACCAACAGGCTCAAGCAGTGAATTTATCAAAACTGGGAAGCATATTACCTAAACATATGATCTTGCCAGTATGACTAAAATTTTAGCAGTTCTCATTAATGCGTCAAACTACATTTCGCATCCTAGTTATGCCCGTGATTCTTAAAGGTTATACCATGCAAGAAATGCTGCGTTGGGTACTAACTCTGGCTGTGCACAGTCTGCTTTACGCACATTGGGAACATTCAACCACCTCAGGAGCTGTACACCAGGGCCGGCTGCCTTACCTGCTTATTTCAATGCTTTTTATTCTCTTCGCATTGAGCTCTCTAGCCTCATTAATGTAGCCTTACTAAGATTACAAGCTTTCTTGTGCATATGGTGGGCATAAAAAACGAGTGTAACACAATTTTGTGGCCCTTGTTGACATTGCAAGTTAAGGGGCCTTTGATTTTACAACCAATACAGGTAACACACAATTTACAGAGCATGAAGGCAAAGCACCGCTGAAGAGGACGTCGGGCCAAATAGAATCGTAGAACCTCACTTTCAGCACCGGCACACCATGACCATGGGGCTGTATTTAACGTGTCTTCTAGCTAGACCGAATACCGGTATTTGTTTAACAGACCTTAAGACGCACCAACAACCTTTTCATTCTGGCTCTGCTGCCAGGCAGGCTGCCAGCAACTGGTTACAGCAAGTCCAAAAATCAAATAGAATAAGTTTTTTTTAGAAAAACAAGCTCATAGTGTAAGTATTGGGTATGATGATATATCATCATTTGCTCTTGTTGGGAAGTTTGATGTGGGTTCATACGTGCGCACAAAAAGTCTTTTAAAGTAAAGGGGCAAAAAATGTTTCAGGCTGACCACGCTGCGAGCACTTGGCTACCAGTGAGGGAGCAACAAAAATGAAAACAGAAGTGAAGAAAAGGGGGTGCTTCGGCCACTGCAGATTAGTCACACGAGCGTGCGCCTGTTACCGTGACATCAGTGTGAAAGGCGCGGGTGACGGGTGGGTGCGGGAGGCACTGCAGGGCCACGATATTTCGTGCTCAGGTTCCTTGAAAGCCAAGCATTTTTGGGGCATGCCTTACTGCCAGTTCAGGTTCACCGTGGTGGCCGCTGAGGGACCGGTACTGGAAAAAGGTCCATTAGGTTACGGCGCACACTGCACCCCTGCGAGGTGTGCTGGGTAATTTTTACCTGGTTGTTGGACTAGTTGCACGAGTCTTGTACATGAAGTGAAATGGAATGCCAAAAGCGAGGTGGCTAAAGATAGCAACGTTATTTAAATTATGATCGGGGTGAGCATGAGCTTTGGAGTGTGAAATGGTGCAACGACTGCCACATCGCTTTGTACAACATTAGCTGTGGCTCGATCGGGTATTGCACAAATAATAATTGCAGAATTCAAATAATCGATTGTAATGTTTGTAAGTTTAAAAACTTTGTACTACATTTTACGCTGTCTATGCATACAGACTCAATAGAATCTAAGAAGTTTGCAAGAACGGAGTGCAGTTCGTAGGTTGCGGTACTCTGTTAAAAATCCTTTCTGTAATGCAGTGGTTCTCAAATAGGGGTCCTTGGACCCCCTGGGGTCCGCGAGGGAATTTTAGGGGTCTGCAAAGCTCTCCCTGATGCTCTCCAACCTTCCCACCCCATTCACTCTTTCTGCTAAACCTTGCTGCCAGTGTGAAAAGGTGGCTTTGCTGCATGACCTGTACGTTAAATTTCTTCGTGAAATCCGTTTTAATGTTGGGTGGGTTCAGATAAGGACAGCCCAAGTGGTGCCATGTCCATTTTTTTTGTTGAAATGAAACTTTAATATTGTGTAGAACATTGTATTTTCACCATGGAACTGGCATTAGTTTAGTGAGAAGCACCATCGTTGATTTAATAAAAAAATATTTAGAACGCAATCGGCCGTGCTAGTTTCCACATGCTTGGTGTGCCAACTTTGGGGACCCCTAACACGAGGCGAAATTTTTTCAAAATTTTTCTAATTAAACAAATATTTGCCACTTTTTCTGGATTCGCGAAAATTGAATTTGCAATATTTATATTGTTTGAGAAAATATTTCCCAAACTTAGTAGAGAGAGCAATTTCGTTCAAAAGTGACACTTCTAAAAAAAATTTTTTTTACACATCGCCCTAAAGGCTAAGCAGTCTAGTTTTTTAGACGTGTTTATGAGGGGCTGCTGAACACCTCATACCCTTCTCAATGCTCTACAAAGAACATTTATCAAAATAACGCTTCGTGAAATGCGACCAAAAATGAAAATTTGGAAGAAAGGTCATTTAAAAAAATAGTGTTTCTCAATATTCGCGATATTTACACAAAATGGCACTCAATTCCTGAGTATTTAGAAAGCTAAACATTTGTTGCATTATTTTTGTTCTAACTCAGAAAAATGAGGTCACATTCAACACATTTTTTAATGTCCGATCAACGGTTGAGTAGCAGTTCGCAGTGAAAAAAGACAAATAATTATGGCTGTTTTTTGCAGTTTAGAAAAAGAAAGCGACTGATATAAAGAAAACTGATCGTAGTATTCATATTTACCCTATGTTCAACTTGTTAGTTGCGGTAGACATTAAAATAATTGTGAGGTTTTTGAGCTTGTTTCTTCCATCAGACTAAGGCTACCATTTTATTTCGTGGTCGCATTGCCCTAGCTGTGTCATAAACCCATATGTTTCATTTCTGACGCTGCTTAATCGCACATTATTGGTAATTTACCCCATTTATAAGCAAGTAACCTCACTTCTGTCACTGAGAATATCTGACATGTGATCGTCATAGTCAAATGTCAATTCCGTTCTATCTGGTACATGCGAAGCGCTAACTGCAAAACAACTTCGTCTTCCTAACTGTCCGTCTTTTGGCCTCCCGGGGATAATAAATAGATGTGCTTCTTGAACATTTTGTTTTTAGCTGTTGGAAAGATAAACTTTTATCCCACTACAAAATCTGCCATCCTTTACTGTGAACACTTCAATGTTAAGGGGAAGGTGCAGCGTTCTAGTTCGAAGGCCCTTCAAAGTGTCGACAAGCAGAGGTGAAAACCGTCGCTGCCTCTCCAAGTCCGAGTTCGATGTTGGGTACCTTCATTTTATTTCGTTTGAGTTCGCTATTTCCGGAAGGATACGGGATGCCGAGTACCGGCGGAACATTTTTGCTTTTCTCTTCTTTGTTCTCAAATGTGGCAATATTGGCATCGTGAAGATATAGCACGACGAAATTCACTTTTTCAGGATGCTGTCCACGAACTGTTTCGTACTTTGTGCGGCTTCGGTTGAAGGTCAACGCAATATATGCACAGCAGCTTGATGCTTCACAAGGCTCTCCACGCCGTTGTACGCACTTTTGTCATGTCCGGTTCCAGAGAAAAGCCACTTGGTCACACTAGTGACCCTACATTCACTTCTGTGCACCTCGAGGAACTGATGCCTAAATAGGGTGGCACCACCGTTATTTATACACATTAAAGCGCATATTGATGCATGCTCTTCAAGAAGTCGCTTGATTTCGACCAACCCCAAGCATGCATGAGCCGAATCAAGGCTGTGCTTCCTCAAAGAGTCGTAGTCTTTCTCGACATCGCAGCGCACGTGAACACACTTTTTTGCCTCTGGTCAATGGTTTCCTCTATCTTCGTCGGGAAGTAATTCCTACAGCACAAGCAAAGCTTCTGACCACTGTTTGTCGGATCTTTGAAGATCTCTGTAACTGCGTTGTGCTGCTGAGCACGAGCTCGCGGGTTCGATTCCCGGCCGCGGTGGCCGCTTTTCTGATGGAGGCGAAAAGCAAAAACGCCCGTGTGTACGAGATTTCGGCGCACGTTAAAGATCCCCAGGTGGTCTAAATTAATCCGGAGCCCTCCACTACGGCGCGCCTCATCACCTGCGTTGCATCGGCGCGTTAAACCCATGCGATCAAGATCTCTGTAACTAGAAAGCTGCACCTTCCCCTTAACCTTGAAGTGTCCAAAGTAAGGGTTGGCAGATTTTGTAGTGGGATAAAAGTTTATCTTTCCAACAGCTAAAAACAAAATTTTCAAGAAGCACATCTATTTATTATCCCCGGGAGGCTGAAAGATGGTCAGTTGGGAAGACGAAGTTGTTTTGCAGTTAGCGCTTCGCATGTACCAGGTAGAACAGAAATACACATTTGACTATGACGATCGCATGTCAAATATTCTCAGTGACAGCAGTGAGGTTACTTGCTTATAAATGGGGTAAATTACCAATAATGTGCGATTAAGCAGCGTCAGAAATGAAACATATGGGTTTATGACACAGCTAGGGCAATGCGATAACGAAATAAAATGGTAGCCTTACTCTGATGGAAGAAACAAGCTCAGAAACCTCACAATTATTTTAATGCCTACCGCAACTAACAAGTTGAAGAATGGGTAAATATGAATACTATGATCATCAGTTCTCTTTATATCAGTCGCTTTATTTTTCTAAACTGCAAAAAACAGCCATAATTATTTGTCTTTTTTCACTGCGAACTGCTACCCAACCGTTCATTGGACATTAATAAAATGTGCTGAATGTGACCTCATTTTTCCGAATTAGAACAAAAATAATGCAACAAATGTTTAGCTTTCTAGAATACTCAGGAATTGAGTGCCATTTTGTGTAAATATAGCGAAAATTGAGAAACGTTTTTTTTTAATGACGTCGAAAGGTGTGGACTTTTTTTCCAAATTTTCATTTTTGGTCGCATTTCATGGAGCGGTATTTTGATCAATTTTCTTTGTAAAGCATTGAGAAGGGTATGAGGTGTTCAGCAGCCCCTCGTAAACACGTCTAAAAAACTAGACTTTAGGGCGATGCGTAAAAAAAAAATTTTTTTAGAAGTGCCACTTTTGAACGACATTTCTCTCGCTACTAAGTTTTCTCCAAAAAATATAAATATCGAAAATTCAATTTTCCCAAATCCAGCAGAAAATTTGCAAATATTTGTTTAAAAAATGAGAAAAATTTGGAAAAAAATTTCGATTCGTGTTAGGGGTCCCCAAAGTTGGCACACCCAGCAATGTAGAAAGTAGCCCAGCCCGATCGCGCTTTAAATATTTTTTTAATAAATCAAAAATGGTGTTTCTCACTAAACTAATGCCAGTTCCATGGTGAAAATACAATGTTCTACACAGTATTAAAGTTTCATCTCAAACAAAAAATGGATATGGCAACACTTTGGCTGTCCTTATCTGAACACACCCTGTTGCTTTCTGCGCGATACAAGCTATGCGAAAAAGCCAGACTCTCAAAACACCTGGCAAAACGATTCGCTGGCAACCCATTCGGTTTCGTTCGCATCGTTTGCAAGCACGTGTGGTTTCAGTTGGGTGCAATCCAGTGTCCAATCCTGTGTGCAATCCAGGTTGATAAGGCTGACGGTGCCATACCGAAGAAATATAAATAACGATGTGCAAGTTCATATCGATGCAGACTTTCAACTGATCGTGTAGATCACTTTTATGTTTTACTGATTACCGATTTACCGATTCCTATGAGGAGTTTACCGAACCCTATGAGAGAGATCAACCACATTTTTTTTTTCAGCTGACGGGGCCCACATTTCAAAGGTGTTCTAAGAAATAGGGTTTTCTAATAGGGCTGTTTATTAGACAAAGGTTCAAATGAATCTAGCTCTTAGTTTTTGTTAAGTGGCTAATTGCTCTTGCGGTTTTTTGTTTCCTTTTCTCTTCTTTAGGTGATGCCAGGGAACACGGCAGAGGGTGAACATGGCAGTTTGTGTGAAAATAAATTGCAACGCGTTGTAAAAGACATCAAGCTCACCGATTAAAGAAGGTCGCGGGGAGGTTTGATGTCAAGGTAGTGTTCTCAGCACCAAACAAATTGTCCTGTTTGTGTGGGGGTATTGCAAGAAAAGTCAACCAAACGAAAGAAACTCGGGCAGACAGGTGCGGGGTCAGGTATGAAAAACAATTCGTAAAATGCGCGAAAGGCGTTGGTTACCGAATCCCGTTTGATTGCGGTGGATCCTATGTAGTTCAGACTGGCAGGTGCCTGAACATCCGTCTTCGAGAACACTCGTCTTCCTTGAAGAGGACCCCATGTTCCCATCTATCTGACCATTGCAGGAAGCATGTGTGTGTGCCTCTGCTGGAAAAAACAGAAGTCCTGTTTGGGCACCCTCAGCAACGTACACCCGAGGTAGCAGTGGCTTACTTTATCTATCTTTTTGTGCTATAAGAATGTAACTTGTGTAAGCGCCCCATCCGTCGCCCTTCTTAATGAGGAATTCGCCTATCTTGAATACAGCGTCCAGTGAAAAGGCAATAAATTTCTTGGATTCGTAATGTTCAGTGCTGATGTTATCGATCTGTTAACATTCGCGCGGATCATCGGGCTATTTCTTGCGGCGCATGCGATTGCTGATTTCTTCCCGATTGCTGTTGAATTACGTCAGTTTTGTGTGTATGATGCGGCACAAGGGTGCGCTGTGTCGGTATTTGTTTTTGGTTTCATTATACTCGGTTGTTAGTAAGTGCTCGTCCTGTGTGGTTCTTCTCTTTGTCCCGCGTTTTTCTGTGCTTTTATTTAGCAAATAAATACATTGTCCAGTGCCAGCAAATCAAGTGGTGAGCGTTGCAACATATAGCCTCTGAGTAAATTTCTGTGTTCTAAAGTGAACAAAATATTCTCAGAAAACTAACAATCATCAATTAGGAATTTCTTAACACCGTTTTTCTTTTTAATGTTCATTTGCATTGGGTATGAGTGGTCAAAGTGGCCGTTTCATTAAGCCGAACCAAGCTGTAAGCATTAAATATGAATGTGTTCAAGATTACTATTTTATAAAGGAATAACACTCCCGAACTCTGTTTTGTGTATTTTATTGCCGTGTTTTCGACTTGTGAGTTGTATTGTTCTACAATTTTTTTCACTTCAGTTGTCTAAAGTGACATTTTCGAATATTTGTTCTAATGGGGTTTTAAGAAAATTTGTGTTTTCATATTCACTTATAAGCTGATCACTGTTGTAGGGTTGTGTTTTGTATATGTGAGCTCAAGTGTTGCCTATCCCGTTGAATGTTACAAGTTTTTGTTATTTGAGACAAATGTTGTCTAAGGTGATAATTTTAAATCTTGTATTTCTCAGTTTCTTCTAGTGTGTATATGTAGCCTAAGACAAAAACCCGTGATTTTTATTTCTTGTAACATTTTTTCTAGTCATTGAGCCAATGCATTATTTAAAAGGTTGTAGGCTTTATTTCAATAAAATAGTTCTTTTGGTACTTTGCATTGCTGTTTCTTGCATGTATGCTACCATTTCGACTCTCAAGGGATCCTGTTTGGTCGATTTGCAAAATAGTCGACTGGACTTTTTCTTTGCAGATTTTGAGTCTCGGTGACTGTGCTGCAGAGTCCTGCATGCTATATCTCTGGGGTCACGGGACTCCCTTTCAGCAGGTCAGGGCAACTTGGCTGGGGTCATGTAGTAGCCAAAGTAGCCAAGCGGGCTCTTTCTAGCCAAACGGAGAGTCTGTGTGACTACTTTTACTGGTCGCAAAGTAGTCATGACGACTCTCTTCGTTTGAAAATTAGGAGTTGAGGTGACGTGTTTTACAGAGTCCTGCATACCCTTTTCTGACTCGGTCTAACAGAGTCACAAGACTCTTATCCGAACAGAGTCAGGACGACTCTTATTACTGGGTCATAACGTAGTCAAGCGGACTCTTTTTGTTTGCTATATCGGAGTCGCCGTGACTAATCTTCAGGAGTCCTGCAGACTCACTCTTGACTCTTCGTCACGACTCCCTCCCTAAGAGTCCCAGGACTCTGTTTGAAAGAGAGTCTGGTGACCCTCCCCATAAGAGTCCAAAGGTAGTCAATTCTGTAGCAAAGCAATGACTGTAAAATGAGTCACTACTGACTACCATTTTTCTTAGAGTGTACAGCCAAGGACATAACGTCGAAGTCGTATTATATCACCGACGTTTATAATAATCGTACAGCCGTTATATTATCGAACTCCCATGATATCATAGTATTTAATGTTAATCGTCCAGGCCACGTAAAATCGTCGAAGTCCTATGATATCATAGGCGTTAACAATAATCGTACAGCAACGATATATCGTCGAAATCCAATGGTGTTACGTGGCAGCAGGGCGAATGAAAGGAACAATGGTTGAATGTGAAGCGATATATTTACATGATCTTGTGCATCACAGCACCTAGAAAACCACGCACCATGCACAGAACTTCGTCCTCTTCGTCTTTTCTTCGTGACATGGCCCCCTAGCCGGCGCGTCGACCATCCCTGTCGAGGAGGAGGACGAGTGAAACTTTATTTTGTTAAGAAGAAACGAGAGTTAGGGACTCCGGCCCTCCGCAGAGGTGCAGTCCCTATTCCGGGACCCCATTGGTGAAGGCCGCCGCTCTCGCCCGTCGAACTAGAGCCCTTTGAGACTCCAGCCCCGAGCAATTGAGCAGGGCTGCCTCCCATGCCTTTCTGGTAGGGGAAGGGTAGGGGGATAACGCATGGTCGCTCTGGCATGCCCACACCATGTGGAAGGTACGGACACCTCCCCACAGTGCAGACACCACCCATCTGTTTTAGGGTCGAAATGCTTTGCTACTGCAGGGCACATAAACGTGTTCATCTGCAGGCGCCACAGTATTCGCTCATCGACCTTGATAGACCCTTTGCAGGGGCTGGGTAACGCTGGCGGTTATCGCAGTAATGTTTTACAATTTATCTAAACCGCAGAGGTGGTTTGCTAATCTCCGAGCCGGGAGAGCATGGGTGAGGCGCCCGGTGGGTAAGCGCTCGGGCAGCCGCGTGCACGGCCTCGTTACCTCTCAGACCCTGATGCCCCGGAGACCACACAATTTCTTTGGGTGCGGGGTCTACGAACCGGACCACTCGTTTTAAAATACTGTAGGCCAAGGGTGGTACCGTGCCCGCTATATAGCTTTCACAGGCTTGGCGAGAGTCCGTGATTATTGTCCTTGACTTCGGGTCCGAGGCGGCGAGCGCTATGGCAATCGCCTCGGCTTGCGGGAGTTAGGATCCCGGTAAGAGAGCCCATCGACTTGCTGGTCCCTGTGAATTACAGCGGCAGTGAAGAACCCTAGAGGCGACGGTCCTTCCACATCAACGCAGAACACACCACGCCTATTTCCGTATTTCCTTTCCAGGGTCTTAACGCGTGCTTCCCTCCTGCCTTCGTGAGTGTGTTTTTTCATGTTATGCGGAAGTGGATGCACCCAGAGGCTGTGCCGCCACAACTCTGGGAGTTTGCGCGTCTCCTCTGGCGTGCACTCGTGTTTTAATTGTAAGCGATTAAGCAAGTGGCGCCCCGACGCCGTCTGTGCGAGTCTCGTGTACTGATTTGTGAGATGAGCCTCTTTCACCTCTTCATACGAATTTAGCACTCCCAGCGCCGATAACCTGGTGTTGGAGGTAGCCACCGGGAGGCCAAGGGCTCGCTTTGTGGTATTCCTAATGATGACGTCATTTAGGAATGCCACATCCTAGGAATCCTAGCGCCGACGCGCCAATAGAACTTTTTCGGGTGATGTCATCTCCATGACAGATAAAACGTAGGTGAGGTGTTTGTATTCTGGCATAAAACACTTTAGTGTTAAAAATGATATTGATCGAGAAAATTCTTCGTTGATAAGGAGGGAAAAAATTTCGAATTCATCGAGTGATTAGTGAGAATTTCAGCGAAATAGAGGAGGAGAAGCCCGCACCGATAATAACCGCGTCACGGAGGACTGGGGAAAGAAAAATAAATTTGAGCAACGTTGATTGGAAAAAAGCAGGGCAAAAGGTTTTGCCCCAAAGAGCAGTGGTCCCGGACGGAGCACCATTTCAGCTGGTCAATCTGGTTGGACGAAAAAGAAAAAAAACAAAGCATCTTTTATGAGGGCAATAGATAAGGTGAGACAAACGAAGCAAATACCGGAGAATTGGCTAGAAAGAAGGATATATTTAACCTATAAAGGCAGAGGCAACGAAGCCAGTATTGATTCATAAACACCACTCACAGTCATGTCATAGATTCGTATTGCAGGCTATAAAATCAGGAATTCAAGCATGGGTGCAAGAACCTGAAATCCTTGGTGAACTTCAGAATGGATTTAGACAAGACTGGCGATAGGATGATAATTTGTTCGGGATGACACAGTGAAATGAAATTTCGAAAGGTCAGAATAGACCATTACTGATTACGTTCTTGGATATTAAAGGGGCATATGACAACGCAAGAAGAAAACTGCTGAAGAGGGTGCTGAAACTCCAGGGTTTAGATTACGAGATAATAAAGTTCCTAATAGCAATCGATAAAGATAATAGAGGGCACCTGACATAGGAAGGGTAGAAATGCGTATAGCAGGTCAACACACATTGCGGAATGAAACAGGGAAGCCCTTTGAGCCCAATGCTGTTTATGTTTTGCATGGCAGGGCAAGAAAAGGAACTAGAAGAGAGTCAATGAGGGTTCAAATTAACGTATATGTTGCAAGGCAAAGTGTTACAACTGCGTATTTTGGAAATTTTGTACGGAGACAGCATTGTTCTTTTAGCTGATAAACAGCGTGTTATGCAACAATTCATAAATATCATTGGCCGTTGAGCCGCAAACCCCGAGTTAAACTTTAGCACTGAAAAATCGGAAAAAATGGTTTTCGATGACACTATCACTGGCGCAGTGTGTCAATCCCGCATGGCGAATAACCCAGAGTCAAGGAATATAAACGTTTCAGAGTGTGGATAAACGAAGGTGAAAACTACTTAAAAACTCACGAGGAGCAAATTAAGAACAAAGGAAAGCGAATAGCGCCAATAACGATGCATAGCGCTCTGTGGGGGTATAAAAATGTCAAGTAGTATGAGGAGTGTGGAAAAGAGGAATGGTTCCGGACCTCGCATCTGCTAATGCAGTACTCTGCTTAAACTCAGAAGCTCTAGCTTGCCTTGAAGTAAACCAGAGAACGGTAGGGCGCTTGGCCTTAGGAGCGCATGGTAAAACAACTAACAAATCAGTTCAGGGAGATATGGGCTGGGTGTCGTTTGAAGTTAGAGAAACACAGAGTAAAATATGCTTTGAGATGAGGTTGAGGGCAATGGATCAACGAAGGTGGGCAGCTAAGGGTTTTAGGTACCTGAAGTTGAAAAGCGTTGACACGCAGTGGTTAAGAAAGACTAGAAGGCTAACGATGAAATACGGAAAGAACAGTGGGTAATACAAAACAGCCAAGGTAACAAAAAAAGACGCAAGGCAGTTAGAAACGAATAACCGGAGAGAAAAAACGGTAGCTAAAACGTCATTAGAAATGTAGAAAGCAGAGAAATTGAAAGGCCGTCGTTTGAAAATCGAGAAGCTCAGAGTAAAAATGTTTTGAAGGCAGGTTGAGAGCAATGGATCAACGTAGGTGTACAGCTAAAGCTTTTGGGTACGTAAAGAAATACGTAAAGAGCAGTAGAGAATCAAGGACGGCAAAGGTAAGCAAAAATAAGACAGATAGAAACGAATAAAGAGAAAAAATGAAAGCTAAAACGTCGGTAGACGTGTACAGGGCAAAGAAATTGGACAACGGCAACGAAATTTTCTGCGATAATTCTAAGGGCAGTGCTTTGCTTTTTGAGGCTAGAGCAGGTCACTTGACAAATAAGAGCTTTGTGGGGAAGTAAGAACAAAATGGTGGGGTAGGCGTGGTCTGCGGAAAAGAAACGAACTGTGCGGCTGATAGGGTTGGAATGTCAGCGTATCCATAGAAACTTACGTCAGGGAAATATTCGGCTTCCAGAAGTCCTATGATTCAAGGGTAGCACAGAAGTTTTATTACAGGCTCTCGAGGCCACGAAAAGAAGATTAGAGTTAGAATTAGAATTAAAAGTAGACAGTCGGAAATATTGCCTGGGACAGCTATCACCTGTAAGAAAAAATAAGTGTTTTGTGCCTACCCTAAGAACAGTGCTAGTATTAAACGAAGAGTATAAAACCGATATCTTAGTTTTTTTGCCAAGATGACACGTCCTTATCCCGTTACAAAGGCTATACCACAACCAATCATCATCCTCCTCCCCTTCATCATCATAATTATAATCCCCAGTGGTGGAAACGTGGCGGTCATCAGAGCGTGCCAGCTGTTCGTAGTGTGGCACAGAGGCGGCCGCTCCGCCAGCATCACTAAAACAGTGCTATCCACAGTTGCGCTAGTCGCTCCTTGCACATCACTAAGCAGCGCTTGAAGACGAGTACAAATGGTGAGGCGACACACGACGGCGCGGTTATGTGCCTTGTCATTTTTTGTCTCCAGAACAGGATTGAAACTGTGCACAATTAAAAGCAGGATGGGTGTGCCCACAGGGCTCGCGTTACAGGCGCCACCAAGTTGGACGCCCGGGCTGCGATCGACGCCAGCACTCACAGTTAAAGATCTCGGCCAAATGGAAGGTGTAACTGTGGCTGATGTTGCTAGTTGACGTCGGACGTCGGTCGGGGACGCCCACCCGGGCTGAGGAAATTTGGAGTGATAAAGGGACCGGCTTGGCCTTAGAGCAAGGCCGTCCTTCCCGGTGCCGTCAGGGCGAATTTGTCTCCGTGCTCGGGCGCGCACTCCATCTGATATCACGTTACCGGCAGCCCTTAACTGGCGCGCATGCACTCCCGCAGTCACCTATTGCGCGTAAGGGGGATGATGATGATGATAATGATGGTGATGGACGCACTTTTGTCGAAATGCTGGTAGTGTTAGGACAACGTATTTCCAAACAGTTCGGCGCACAGCGCACCCTTGTGACATCTCGGTTTGCGCGATGCAGAACGGTAGTTCAAAAGTGTTAAGCCGCCGTCAGAGCGAATTTGTCTCCGTGCTCGGGCGCGCGCTCCATCTGATATCACGTTACCGGCAGCCCTTAACTGGCGCGCATGCACTCCCGCTGCCACCTATTGCGCGTAAGGGGGATGATGATGATGATAATGATGGTGATGGACGCACTTTTGTCGAAATGCTGGTAGTGTTAGGACAACGTATTTCCAAACAGTTCGGCGCACAGCGCACCCTTGTGACATCTCGGTTTGCGCGATGCAGAACGGTAGTTCAAAAGTGTTAAGCCGCCGTCAGAGCGAATTTTTCTCCGTGCTCGGGCGCGCGCTCGAGCTGATATCACGTTACCTGCAGCCCTTGACTGGCACGCATACACTCCCGCAGCCACCTATTGTGCGTTAGGGGGATGATGATGATGATGGTGATGGACGCACTTTTGTCGAGATGCTGGTAGTGTTAGGACAACGTATTTCCAAACAGTTCGGCGCACAGCGCACCCTTGTGACATCTCGGTTTGCGCGATGCAGAACGGTAGTTCAAAAGTGTTAAGCCGCCGTCAGAGCGAATTTGTCTCCGTGCTCGGGCGCGCGCTCCATCTGATATCACGTTACCGGCAGCCCTTAACTGGCGCGCATGCACTCCCGCTGCCACCTATTGTGCGTTAGGGGGATGATGATGATGATGGTGATGGACGAACTTTTGTCGAGATGCTGGTAGTGTTAGGACAACGTATTTCCAAACAGTTCGGCGCACAGCGCACCCTTGTGACATCTCGGTTTGCGCGATGCAGAACGGTAGTTCAAAAGTGTTAAGCCGCCGTCAGAGCGAATTTGTCTCCGTGCTCGGGCGCGCGCTCGAGCTGATATCACGTTACCTGCAGCCCTTGACTGGCACGCATACACTCCCGCAGCCACCTATTGTGCGTTAGGGGGATGATGATGATGATGGTGATGGACGCACTTTTGTCGAGATGCTGGTAGTGTTAGGACAACGTATTTCCAAACAGTTCGGCGCACAGCGCACCCTTGTGACATCTCGGTTTGCGCGATGCAGAACGGTAGTTCAAAAGTGTTAAGCCGCCGTCAGAGCGAATTTGTCTCCGTGCTCGGGCGCGCGCTCCATCTGATATCACGTTACCGGCAGCCCTTAACTGGCGCGCATGCACTCCCGCTGCCACCTATTGTGCGTTAGGGGGATGATGATGATGATGGTGATGGACGAACTTTTGTCGAGATGCTGGTAGTGTTAGGACAACGTATTTCCAAACAGTTCGGCGCACAGCGCACCCTTGTGACATCTCGGTTTGCGCGATGCAGAACGGTAGTTCAAAAGTGTTAAGCCGCCGTCAGAGCGAATTTGTCTCCGTGCTCGGGCGCGCGCTCCATCTGATATCACGTTACCGGCAGCCCTTAACTGGCGCGCATGCACTCCCGCAGTCACCTATTGCGCGTAAGGGGGATGATGATGATGATAATGATGGTGATGGACGCACTTTTGTCGAAATGCTGGTAGTGTTAGGACAACGTATTTCCAAACAGTTCGGCGCACAGCGCACCCTTGTGACATCTCGGTTTGCGCGATGCAGAACGGTAGTTCAAAAGTGTTAAGCCGCCGTCAGAGCGAATTTTTCTCCGTGCTCGGGCGCGCGCTCGAGCTGATATCACGTTACCTGCAGCCCTTGACTGGCACGCATACACTCCCGCAGCCACCTATTGTGCGTTAGGGGGATGATGATGATGATGGTGATGGACGAACTTTTGTCGAGATGCTGGTAGTGTTAGGACAACGTATTTCCAAACAGTTCGGCGCACAGCGCACCCTTGTGACATCTCGGTTTGCGCGATGCAGAACGGTAGTTCAAAAGTGTTAAGCCGCCGTCAGAGCGAATTTGTATCCGTGCTCGGGCGCGCGCTCCATCTGATATCACGTTACCGGCAGCCCTTAACTGGCGCGCATGCACTCCCGCAGTCACCTATTGCGCGTAAGGGGGATGATGATGATGATAATGATGGTGATGGACGCACTTTTGTCGAAATGCTGGTAGTGTTAGGACAACGTATTTCCAAACAGTTCGGCGCACAGCGCACCCTTGTGACATCTCGGTTTGCGCGATGCAGAACGGTAGTTCAAAAGTGTTAAGCCGCCGTCAGAGCGAATTTGTATCCGTGCTCGGGCGCGCGCTCCATCTGATATCACGTTACCGGCAGCCCTTAACTGGCGCGCATGCACTCCCGCTGCCACCTATTGTGCGTTAGGGGGATGATGATGATGATGGTGATGGACGAACTTTTGTCGAGATGCTGGTAGTGTTAGGACAACGTATTTCCAAACAGTTCGGCGCACAGCGCACCCTTGTGACATCTCGGTTTGCGCGATGCAGAACGGTAGTTCAAAAGTGTTAAGCCGCCGTCAGAGCGAATTTGTCTCCGTGCTCGGGCGCGCGCTCCATCTGATATCACGTTACCGGCAGCCCTTAACTGGCGCGCATGCACTCCCGCAGTCACCTATTGCGCGTAAGGGGGATGATGATGATGATAATGATGGTGATGGACGCACTTTTGTCGAAATGCTGGTAGTGTTAGGACAACGTATTTCCAAACAGTTCGGCGCACAGCGCACTCTTGTGACATCTCGGTTTGCGCGATGCAGAACGGTAGTTCAAAAGTGTTAAGCCGCCGTCAGAGCGAATTTGTCTCCGTGCTCGGGCGCGCGCTCCATCTGATATCACGTTACCGGCAGCCCTTAACTGGCGTGCATGCACTCCCGCAGTCACCTATTGCGCGTAAGGGGGATGATGATGATGATAATGATGGTGATGGACGCACTTTTGTCGAAATGCTGGTAGTGTTAGGACAACGTATTTCCAAACAGTTCGGCGCACAGCGCACCCTTGTGACATCTCGGTTTGCGCGATGCAGAACGGTAGTTCAAAAGTGTTAAGCCGCCGTCAGAGCGAATTTGTCTCCGTGCTCGGGCGCGCGCTCCATCTGATATCACGTTACCGGCAGCCCTTAACTGGCGCGCATGCACTCCCGCTGCCACCTATTGCGCGTAAGGGGGATGATGATGATGATAATGATGGTGATGGACGCACTTTTGTCGAAATGCTGGTAGTGTTAGGACAACGTATTTCCAAACAGTTCGGCGCACAGCGCACCCTTGTGACATCTCGGTTTGCGCGATGCAGAACGGTAGTTCAAAAGTGTTAAGCCGCCGTCAGAGCGAATTTTTCTCCGTGCTCGGGCGCGCGCTCGAGCTGATATCACGTTACCTGCAGCCCTTGACTGGCACGCATACACTCCCGCAGCCACCTATTGTGCGTTAGGGGGATGATGATGATGATGGTGATGGACGCACTTTTGTCGAGATGCTGGTAGTGTTAGGACAACGTATTTCCAAACAGTTCGGCGCACAGCGCACCCTTGTGACATCTCGGTTTGCGCGATGCAGAACGGTAGTTCAAAAGTGTTAAGCCGCCGTCAGAGCGAATTTGTCTCCGTGCTCGGGCGCGCGCTCCATCTGATATCACGTTACCGGCAGCCCTTAACTGGCGCGCATGCACTCCCGCTGCCACCTATTGTGCGTTAGGGGGATGATGATGATGATGGTGATGGACGAACTTTTGTCGAGATGCTGGTAGTGTTAGGACAACGTATTTCCAAACAGTTCGGCGCACAGCGCACCCTTGTGACATCTCGGTTTGCGCGATGCAGAACGGTAGTTCAAAAGTGTTAAGCCGCCGTCAGAGCGAATTTGTCTCCGTGCTCGGGCGCGCGCTCCATCTGATATCACGTTACCGGCAGCCCTTAACTGGCGCGCATGCACTCCCGCTGCCACCTATTGCGCGTAAGGGGGATGATGATGATGATAATGATGGTGATGGACGCACTTTTGTCGAAATGCTGGCAGTGTTAGGACAACGTATTTCCAAACAGTTCGGCGCACAGCGCACCCTTGTGACATCTCGGTTTGCGCGATGCAGAACGGTAGTTCAAAAGTGTTAAGCCGCCGTCAGAGCGAATTTGTCTCCGTGCTCGGGCGCGCGCTCCATCTGATATCACGTTAGCGGCAGCCCTTAACTGGCGCGCATGCACTCCCGCTGCCACCTATTGCGCGTAAGGGGGATGATGATGATGATAATGATGGTGATGGACGCACTTTTGTCGAAATGCTGGTAGTGTTAGGACAACGTATTTCCAAACAGTTCGGCGCACAGCGCACCCTTGTGACATCTCGGTTTGCGCATGCAGAACGGTAGTTCAAAAGTGTTAAGCCGCCGTCAGAGCGAATTTGTCTCCGTGCTCGGGCGCGCGCTCCATCTGATATCACGTTACCGGCAGCCCTTAACTGGCGCGCATGCACTCCCGCAGTCACCTATTGCGCGTAAGGGGATGATGATGATGATAATGATGGTGATGGACGCACTTTTGTCGAAATGCTGGTAGTGTTAGGACAACGTATTTCCAAACAGTTCGGCGCACAGCGCACCCTTGTGACATCTCGGTTTGCGCGATGCAGAACGGTAGTTCAAAAGTGTTAAGCCGCCGTCAGAGCGAATTTGTCTCCGTGCTCGGGCGCGCGCTCCATCTGATATCACGTTACCGGCAGCCCTTAACTGGCGCGCATGCACTCCCGCAGTCACCTATTGCGCGTAAGGGGGATGATGATGATGATAATGATGGTGATGGACGCACTTTTGTCGAAATGCTGGTAGTGTTAGGACAACGTATTTCCAAACAGTTCGGCGCACAGCGCACCCTTGTGACATCTCGGTTTGCGCGATGCAGAACGGTAGTTCAAAAGTGTTAAGCCGCCGTCAGAGCGAATTTGTCTCCGTGCTCGGGCGCGCGCTCCATCTGATATCACGTTACCGGCAGCCCTTAACTGGCGCGCATGCACTCCCGCTGCCACCTATTGCGCGTAAGGGGGATGATGATGATGATAATGATGGTGATGGACGCACTTTTGTCGAAATGCTGGTAGTGTTAGGACAACGTATTTCCAAACAGTTCGGCGCACAGCGCACCCTTGTGACATCTCGGTTTGCGCGATGCAGAACGGTAGTTCAAAAGTGTTAAGCCGCCGTCAGAGCGAATTTGTCTCCGTGCTCGGGCGCGCGCTCCATCTGATATCACGTTACCGGCAGCCCTTAACTGGCGCGCATGCACTCCCGCAGTCACCTATTGCGCGTAAGGGGGATGATGATGATGATAATGATGGTGATGGACGCACTTTTGTCGAAATGCTGGTAGTGTTAGGACAACGTATTTCCAAACAGTTCGGCGCACAGCGCACCCTTGTGACATCTCGGTTTGCGCGATGCAGAACGGTAGTTCAAAAGTGTTAAGCCGCCGTCAGAGCGAATTTGTCTCCGTGCTCGGGCGCGCGCTCCATCTGATATCACGTTACCGGCAGCCCTTAACTGGCGCGCATGCACTCCCGCAGTCACCTATTGCGCGTAAGGGGGATGATGATGATGATAATGATGGTGATGGACGCACTTTTGTCGAAATGCTGGTAGTATTAGGACAACGTATTTCCAAACAGTTCGGCGCACAGCGCACCCTTGTGACATCTCGGTTTGCGCGATGCAGAACGGTAGTTCAAAAGTGTTAAGCCGCCGTCAGAGCGAATTTGTCTCCGTGCTCGGGCGCACGCTCCATCTGATATCACGTTACCGGCAGCCCTTAACTGGCGCGCATGCACTCCCGCAGTCACCTATTGCGCGTAAGGGGGATGATGATGATGATAATGATGGTGATGGACGCACTTTTGTCGAAATGCTGGTAGTGTTAGGACAACGTATTTCCAAACAGTTCGGCGCACAGCGCACCCTTGTGACATCTCGGTTTGCGCGATGCAGAACGGTAGTTCAAAAGTGTTAAGCCGCCGTCAGAGCGAATTTGTCTCCGTGCTCGGGCGCGCGCTCCATCTGATATCACGTTACCGGCAGCCCTTAACTGGCGCGCATGCACTCCCGCTGCCACCTATTGCGCGTAAGGGGGATGATGATGATGATAATGATGGTGATGGACGCACTTTTGTCGAAATGCTGGTAGTGTTAGGACAACGTATTTCCAAACAGTTCGGCGCACAGCGCACCCTTGTGACATCTCGGTTTGCGCGATGCAGAACGGTAGTTCAAAAGTGTTAAGCCGCCGTCAGAGCGAATTTGTCTCCGTGCTCGGGCGCGCGCTCCATCTGATATCACGTTACCGGCAGCCCTTAACTGGCGCGCATGCACTCCCGCAGTCACCTAGTGCGCGTAAGGGGGATGATGATGATGATAATGATGGTGATGGACGCACTTTTGTCGAAATGCTGGTAGTGTTAGGACAACGTATTTCCAAACAGTTCGGCGCACAGCGCACCCTTGTGACATCTCGGTTTGCGCGATGCAGAACGGTAGTTCAAAAGTGTTAAGCCGCCGTCAGAGCGAATTTGTCTCCGTGCTCGGGCGCGCGCTCCATCTGATATCACGTTACCGGCAGCCCTTAACTGGCGCGCATGCACTCCCGCAGTCACCTATTGCGCGTAAGGGGGATGATGATGATGATAATGATGGTGATGGACGCACTTTTGTCGAAATGCTGGTAGTGTTAGGACAACGTATTTCCAAACAGTTCGGCGCACAGCGCACCCTTGTGACATCTCGGTTTGCGCGATGCAGAACGGTAGTTCAAAAGTGTTAAGCCGCCGTCAGAGCGAATTTGTCTCCGTGCTCGGGCGCGCGCTCCATCTGATATCACGTTACCGGCAGCCCTTAACTGGCGCGCATGCACTCCCGCTGCCACCTATTGCGCGTAAGGGGGATGATGATGATGATAATGATGGTGATGGACGCACTTTTGTCGAAATGCTGGTAGTGGTAGGACAACGTATTTCCAAACAGTTCGGCGCACAGCGCACCTTTGTGACATCTCGGTTTGCGCGATGCAGAACGGTAGTTCAAAAGTGTTAAGCCGCCGTCAGAGCGAATTTTTCTCCGTGCTCGGGCGCGCGCTCCATCTGATATCACGTTACCGGCAGCCCTTAACTGGCGCGCATGCACTCCCGCAGTCACCTATTGCGCGTAAGGGGGATGATGATGATGATAATGATGGTGATGGACGCACTTTTGTCGAAATGCTGGTAGTGTTAGGACAACGTATTTCCAAACAGTTCGGCGCACAGCGCACCCTTGTGACATCTCGGTTTGCGCATGCAGAACGGTAGTTCAAAAGTGTTAAGCCGCCGTCAGAGCGAATTTGTCTCCGTGCTCGGGCGCGCGCTCCATCTGATATCACGTTACCGGCAGCCCTTAACTGGCGCGCATGCACTCCCGCAGTCACCTATTGCGCGTAAGGGGGATGATGATGATGATAATGATGGTGATGGACGCACTTTTGTCGAAATGCTGGTAGTGTTAGGACAACGTATTTCCAAACAGTTCGGCGCACAGCGCACCCTTGTGACATCTCGGTTTGCGCGATGCAGAACGGTAGTTCAAAAGTGTTAAGCCGCCGTCAGAGCGAATTTGTCTCCGTGCTCGGGCGCGCGCTCCATCTGATATCACGTTACCGGCAGCCCTTAACTGGCGCGCATGCACTCCCGCAGTCACCTATTGCGCGTAAGGGGGATGATGATGATGATAATGATGGTGATGGACGCACTTTTGTCGAAATGCTGGTAGTGTTAGGACAACGTATTTCCAAACAGTTCGGCGCACAGCGCACCCTTGTGACATCTCGGTTTGCGCGATGCAGAACGGTAGTTCAAAAGTGTTAAGCCGCCGTCAGAGCGAATTTGTCTCCGTGCTCGGGCGCGCGCTCCATCTGATATCACGTTACCGGCAGCCCTTAACTGGCGCGCATGCACTCCCGCTGCCACCTATTGCGCGTAAGGGGGATGATGATGATGATAATGATGGTGATGGACGCACTTTTGTCGAGATGCTGGTAGTGTTAGGACAACGTATTTCCAAACAGTTCGGCGCACAGCGCACCCTTGTGACATCTCGGTTTGCGCGATGCAGAACGGTAGTTCAAAAGTGTTAAGCCGCCGTCAGAGCGAATTTGTCTCCGTGCTCGGGCGCGCGCTCCATCTGATATCACGTTACCGGCAGCCCTTAACTGGCGCGCATGCACTCCTGCTGCCACCTATTGTGCGTTAGGGGGATGATGATGATGATGGTGATGGACGAACTTTTGTCGAGATGCTGGTAGTGTTAGGACAACGTATTTCCAAACAGTTCGGCGCACAGCGCACCCTTGTGACATCTCGGTTTGCGCGATGCAGAACGGTAGTTCAAAAGTGTTAAGCCGCCGTCAGAGCGAATTTGTCTCCGTGCTCGGGCGCGCGCTCCATCTGATATCACGTTACCGGCAGCCCTTAACTGGCGCGCATGCACTCCCGCTGCCACCTATTGCGCGTAAGGGGGATGATGATGATGATAATGATGGTGATGGACGCACTTTTGTCGAAATGCTGGTAGTGTTAGGACAACGTATTTCCAAACAGTTCGGCGCACAGCGCACCCTTGTGACATCTCGGTTTGCGCGATGCAGAACGGTAGTTCAAAAGTGTTAAGCCGCCGTCAGAGCGAATTTGTCTCCGTGCTCGGGCGCGCGCTCCATCTGATATCACGTTACCAGCAGCCCTTAACTGGCGCGCATGCACTCCCGCTGCCACCTATTGCGCGTAAGGGGGATGATGATGATGATAATGATGGTGATGGACGCACTTTTGTCGAAATGCTGGTAGTGTTAGGACAACGTATTTCCAAACAGTTCGGCGCACAGCGCACCCTTGTGACATCTCGGTTTGCGCATGCAGAACGGTAGTTCAAAAGTGTTAAGCCGCCGTCAGAGCGAATTTGTCTCCGTGCTCGGGCGCGCGCTCCATCTGATATCACGTTACCGGCAGCCCTTAACTGGCGCGCATGCACTCCCGCAGTCACCTATTGCGCGTAAGGGGATGATGATGATGATAATGATGGTGATGGACGCACTTTTGTCGAAATGCTGGTAGTGTTAGGACAACGTATTTCCAAACAGTTCGGCGCACAGCGCACCCTTGTGACATCTCGGTTTGCGCGATGCAGAACGGTAGTTCAAAAGTGTTAAGCCGCCGTCAGAGCGAATTTGTCTCCGTGCTCGGGCGCGCGCTCCATCTGATATCACGTTACCGGCAGCCCTTAACTGGCGCGCATGCACTCCCGCAGTCACCTATTGCGCGTAAGGGGGATGATGATGATGATAATGATGGTGATGGACGCACTTTTGTCGAAATGCTGGTAGTGTTAGGACAACGTATTTCCAAACAGTTCGGCGCACAGCGCACCCTTGTGACATCTCGGTTTGCGCGATGCAGAACGGTAGTTCAAAAGTGTTAAGCCGCCGTCAGAGCGAATTTGTCTCCGTGCTCGGGCGCGCGCTCCATCTGATATCACGTTACCGGCAGCCCTTAACTGGCGCGCATGCACTCCCGCTGCCACCTATTGCGCGTAAGGGGGATGATGATGATGATAATGATGGTGATGGACGCACTTTTGTCGAAATGCTGGTAGTGTTAGGACAACGTATTTCCAAACAGTTCGGCGCACAGCGCACCCTTGTGACATCTCGGTTTGCGCGATGCAGAACGGTAGTTCAAAAGTGTTAAGCCGCCGTCAGAGCGAATTTGTCTCCGTGCTCGGGCGCGCGCTCCATCTGATGTCACGTTACCGGCAGCCCTTAACTGGCGCGCATGCACTCCCGCAGTCACCTATTGCGCGTAAGGGGGATGATGATGATGATAATGATGGTGATGGACGCACTTTTGTCGAAATGCTGGTAGTGTTAGGACAACGTATTTCCAAACAGTTCGGCGCACAGCGCACCCTTGTGACATCTCGGTTTGCGCGATGCAGAACGGTAGTTCAAAAGTGTTAAGCCGCCGTCAGAGCGAATTTGTCTCCGTGCTCGGGCGCGCGCTCCATCTGATATCACGTTACCGGCAGCCCTTAACTGGCGCGCATGCACTCCCGCAGTCACCTATTGCGCGTAAGGGGGATGATGATGATGATAATGATGGTGATGGACGCACTTTTGTCGAAATGCTGGTAGTGTTAGGACAACGTATTTCCAAACAGTTCGGCGCACAGCGCACCCTTGTGACATCTCGGTTTGCGCGATGCAGAACGGTAGTTCAAAAGTGTTAAGCCGCCGTCAGAGCGAATTTGTCTCCGTGCTCGGGCGCGCGCTCCATCTGATATCACGTTACCGGCAGCCCTTAACTGGCGCGCATGCACTCCCGCAGTCACCTATTGCGCGTAAGGGGGATGATGATGATGATAATGATGGTGATGGACGCACTTTTGTCGAAATGCTGGTAGTGTTAGGACAACGTATTTCCAAACAGTTCGGCGCACAGCGCACCCTTGTGACATCTCGGTTTGCGCGATGCAGAACGGTAGTTCAAAAGTGTTAAGCCGCCGTCAGAGCGAATTTGTCTCCGTGCTCGGGCGCGCGCTCCATCTGATATCACGTTACCGGCAGCCCTTAACTGGCGCGCATGCACTCCCGCTGCCACCTATTGCGCGTAAGGGGGATGATGATGATGATAATGATGGTGATGGACGCACTTTTGTCGAAATGCTGGTAGTGTTAGGACAACGTATTTCCAAACAGTTCGGCGCACAGCGCACCCTTGTGACATCTCGGTTTGCGCGATGCAGAACGGTAGTTCAAAAGTGTTAAGCCGCCGTCAGAGCGAATTTGTCTCCGTGCTCGGGCGCGCGCTCCATCTGATATCACGTTACCGGCAGCCCTTAACTGGCGCGCATGCACTCCCGCAGTCACCTAGTGCGCGTAAGGGGGATGATGATGATGATAATGATGGTGATGGACGCACTTTTGTCGAAATGCTGGTAGTGTTAGGACAACGTATTTCCAAACAGTTCGGCGCACAGCGCACCCTTGTGACATCTCGGTTTGCGCGATGCAGAACGGTAGTTCAAAAGTGTTAAGCCGCCGTCAGAGCGAATTTGTCTCCGTGCTCGGGCGCGCGCTCCATCTGATATCACGTTACCGGCAGCCCTTAACTGGCGCGCATGCACTCCCGCAGTCACCTATTGCGCGTAAGGGGGATGATGATGATGATAATGATGGTGATGGACGCACTTTTGTCGAAATGCTGGTAGTGTTAGGACAACGTATTTCCAAACAGTTCGGCGCACAGCGCACCCTTGTGACATCTCGGTTTGCGCGATGCAGAACGGTAGTTCAAAAGTGTTAAGCCGCCGTCAGAGCGAATTTGTCTCCGTGCTCGGGCGCGCGCTCCATCTGATATCACGTTACCGGCAGCCCTTAACTGGCGCGCATGCACTCCCGCTGCCACCTATTGCGCGTAAGGGGGATGATGATGATAATAATGATGGTGATGGACGCACTTTTGTCGAAATGCTGGTAGTGGTAGGACAACGTATTTCCAAACAGTTCGGCGCACAGCGCACCCTTGTGACATCTCGGTTTGCGCGATGCAGAACGGTAGTTCAAAAGTGTTAAGCCGCCGTCAGAGCGAATTTTTCTCCGTGCTCGGGCGCGCGCTCCATCTGATATCACGTTACCGGCAGCCCTTAACTGGCGCGCATGCACTCCCGCAGTCACCTATTGCGCGTAAGGGGGATGATGATGATGATGATAATGATGGTGATGGACGCACTTTTGTCGAAATGCTGGTAGTGTTAGGACAACGTATTTCCAAACAGTTCGGCGCACAGCGCACCCTTGTGACATCTCGGTTTGCGCATGCAGAACGGTAGTTCAAAAGTGTTAAGCCGCCGTCAGAGCGAATTTGTCTCCGTGCTCGGGCGCGCGCTCCATCTGATATCACGTTACCGGCAGCCCTTAACTGGCGCGCATGCACTCCCGCAGTCACCTATTGCGCGTAAGGGGGATGATGATGATGATAATGATGGTGATGGACGCACTTTTGTCGAAATGCTGGTAGTGTTAGGACAACGTATTTCCAAACAGTTCGGCGCACAGCGCACCCTTGTGACATCTCGGTTTGCGCGATGCAGAACGGTAGTTCAAAAGTGTTAAGCCGCCGTCAGAGCGAATTTGTCTCCGTGCTCGGGCGCGCGCTCCATCTGATATCACGTTACCGGCAGCCCTTAACTGGCGCGCATGCACTCCCGCAGTCACCTATTGCGCGTAAGGGGGATGATGATGATGATAATGATGGTGATGGACGCACTTTTGTCGAAATGCTGGTAGTGTTAGGACAACGTATTTCCAAACAGTTCGGCGCACAGCGCACCCTTGTGACATCTCGGTTTGCGCGATGCAGAACGGTAGTTCAAAAGTGTTAAGCCGCCGTCAGAGCGAATTTGTCTCCGTGCTCGGGCGCGCGCTCCATCTGATATCACGTTACCGGCAGCCCTTAACTGGCGCGCATGCACTCCCGCTGCCACCTATTGCGCGTAAGGGGGATGATGATGATGATAATGATGGTGATGGACGCACTTTTGTCGAAATGCTGGTAGTGTTAGGACAACGTATTTCCAAACAGTTCGGCGCACAGCGCACCCTTGTGACATCTCGGTTTGCGCGATGCAGAACGGTAGTTCAAAAGTGTTAAGCCGCCGTCAGAGCGAATTTGTCTCCGTGCTCGGGCGCGCGCTCCATCTGATATCACATTACCGGCAGCCCTTAACTGGCGCGCATGCACTCCCGCAGTCACCTATTGCGCGTAAGGGGGATGATGATGATGATAATGATGGTGATGGACGCACTTTTGTCGAAATGCTGGTAGTGTTAGGACAACGTATTTCCAAACAGTTCGGCGCACAGCGCACCCTTGTGACATCTCGGTTTGCGCGATGCAGAACGGTAGTTCAAAAGTGTTAAGCCGCCGTCAGAGCGAATTTGTCTCCGTGCTCGGGCACGCGCTCCATCTGATATCACGTTACCGGCAGCCCTTAACTGGCGCGCATGCACTCCCGCAGTCACCTATTGCGCGTAAGGGGGATGATGATGATGATAATGATGGTGATGGACGCACTTTTGTCGAAATGCTGGTAGTGTTAGGACAACGTATTTCCAAACAGTTCGGCGCACAGCGCACCCTTGTGACATCTCGTTTTGCGCGATGCAGAACGGTAGTTCAAAAGTGTTAAGCCGCCGTCAGAGCGAATTTGTCTCCGTGCTCGGGCGCGCGCTCCATCTGATATCACGTTACCGGCAGCCCTTAACTGGCGCGCATGCACTCCCGCTGCCACCTATTGCGCGTAAGGGGGATGATGATGATGATAATGATGGTGATGGACGCACTTTTGTCGAAATGCTGGTAGTGTTAGGACAACGTATTTCCAAACAGTTCGGCGCACAGCGCACCCTTGTGACATCTCGGTTTGCGCGATGCAGAACGGTAGTTCAAAAGTGTTAAGCCGCCGTCAGAGCGAATTTTTCTCCGTGCTCGGGCGCGCGCTCCATCTGATATCACGTTACCGGCAGCCCTTAACTGGCGCGTATGCACTCCCGCAGTCACCTATTGCGCGTAAGGGGGATGATGATGATGATAATGATGGTGATGGACGCACTTTTGTCGAAATGCTGGTAGTGTTAGGAGAACGTATTTCCAAACAGTTCGGCGCACAGCGCACCCTTGTGACATCTCGGTTTGCGCGATGCAGAACGGTAGTTCAAAAGTGTTAAGCCGCCGTCAGAGCGAATTTGTCTCCGTGCTCGGGCGCGCGCTCCATCTGATATCACGTTACCGGCAGCCCTTAACTGGCGCGCATGCACTCCCGCTGCCACCTATTGCGCGTAAGGGGGATGATGATGATGATAATGATGGTGATGGACGCACTTTTGTCGAAATGCTGGTAGTGGTAGGACAACGTATTTCCAAACAGTTCGGCGCACAGCGCACCCTTGTGACATCTCGGTTTGCGCGATGCAGAACGGTAGTTCAAAAGTGTTAAGCCGCCGTCAGAGCGAATTTTTCTCCGTGCTCGGGCGCGCGCTCGAGCTGATATCACGTTACCTGCAGCCCTTGACTGGCACGCATACACTCCCGCAGCCACCTATTGTGCGTTAGGGGGATGATGATGATGATGGTGATGGACGAACTTTTGTCGAGATGCTGGTAGTGTTAGGACAACGTATTTCCAAACAGTTCGGCGCACAGCGCACCCTTGTGACATCTCGGTTTGCGCGATGCAGAACGGTAGTTCAAAAGTGTTAATCCGCCGTCAGAGCGAATTTTTCTCCGTGCTCGGGCGCGCGCTCGAGCTGATATCACGTTACCTGCAGCCCTTGACTGGCACGCATACACTCCCGCAGCCACCTATTGTGCGTTAGGGGGATGATGATGATGATGGTGATGGACGAACTTTTGTGGAAATGCTGGTAGTGTTAGGACAACGTATTTCCAAACAGTTCGGCGCACAGCGCACCCTTGTGACATCTCGGTTTGCGCGATGCAGAACGGTAGTTCAAAAGTGTTAAGCCGCCGTCAGAGCGAATTTTTCTCCGTGCTCGGGCGCGCGCTCGAGCTGATATCACGTTACCTGCAGCCCTTGACTGGCACGCATACACTCCCGCAGCCACCTATTGTGCGTTAGGGGGATGATGATGATGATGGTGATGGACGCACTTTTGTCGAGATGCTGGTAGTGTTAGGACAACGTATTTCCAAACAGTTCGGCGCACGGCGCACCCTTGTGACATCTCGGTTTGCGCGATGCAGAACGGTAGTTCAAAAGTGTTAATCCGCCGTCAGAGCGAATTTTTCTCCGTGCTCGGGCGCGCGCTCGAGCTGATATCACGTTACCTGCAGCCCTTGACTGGCACGCATACACTCCCGCAGCCACCTATTGTACGTTAGGGGGATGATGATGATGATGGTGATGGACGAACTTTTGTCGAGATGCTGGTAGTGTTAGGACAACGTATTTCTGAACACTTCGGTGCACAGGGGCCCCCACGTGACATGTCGGTTTGCGCGATGGAGAACTGTAATTCAAAGGAGTAAAGCTTCCGTCAGGGCGAATTTTTCTCCGTGCTCGGGCGCGCGCTCGAGCTGATATCACGTTACCTGCAGCCCTCAACTGGCGCGCATGCACTCCCGCAGCCAACTATTGTGCGTAAGGGGGATGATGATGATGATGGTGATGGACGCACGTTTGTCGAGATGCTGGTAGTGTTTGTACAACGTATTTCTAAACACTTCGGTGCACAGAGCACCCACGTGACATATCGGTTTGCGCGATGCAGAAAGGTAATTCAAAGGAGTTAAGCTTCCGTCAGGGTGAATTTTTCTCCGTGCTCCGGCGCGCGCTGGAGCTGATATCACGTTACCTGCAGCCCTTGAAAGGACACTGAAGTGATTTTTAAACAATGCGGGATTACGAGCGCAAATTGTAGTCCGGAGTCCCTAGGCCCTGTTTCGACCACTCTGAGCGCGTTTACGCGAATTTGTTTAGTAGAATAATCAATTAGAAAATGCTGTCCTCCTCTCTGCACTCTCGCCCATTTTCTTTGGCGTTTTCGTGTGACGTCAGAAGAGAGGAGCTGGCAATTGGCTGCGCTATTCCACGGCTCGCCGACCTTCCGCGACCGAGTCAGTCGGCCGAACGTTTAGTCCGCCGGCCGCCGACGGGTCGTCGCAATTCGCTCGATCAGTTGAAACTAAGCCACAACACGTTTGTGATGGAAGAATGTGCCTTTCTTTACTTCGTGAGTTTGTACACTGTATCTAGCTCCAAGTCAAGGTCGCTTCACGCAAGCGTTGCACAAGCGCACATGCGACGCTTCGCTGACTGGTACGCCAGTAGGAAAATATAAGGCCTCTAGAAGAAGGAGAAGAGTCAGCGAAGTCAATATAGGTACTAAGGAAATAAAATCAACTGATATTTTTACCGTACAGCGTAAAACTAGGGTGCGGAAAGCACTTTTTTGCGCTGAGCGAACAAGCACAGCGGTCAGCAGCACGACTACGCATCTGCGAACGCTTTTCCGTCTAAGAAATGCAATTGCTAGACGTGAGCTATTGTGGAAACCCGGGGGACGCTTACTGCACGAGCGCAATACAACAAAAAGTCACCTAAGCTGCTTGCAATACTAAAACCAAATAGGAGTGTAAACTGGTTATACATTATATACCTTATATTTGCAAGTTCAACATGGCTCGCTTCATGGCCGAGTGGTCTGCAGCGCTAGGTATGATATTGCAAATGTTTTGCCAGGCACAAGTTCGAATTCCCGCAGGTGCATGCTTTTTTTTTATAAGTTAACTTTTTCGTTTTTCGCCGATGTTTTTTATACTGGGTTCACCTTTTTTTTGGCCCGCAACGTTCATCTGCACGAACTAGTCCACAGAACTCGCGCAGGCTGGCACTGGCGCGCTAGGGAGTTCTCGTTGGCGTGCTGTTGCCATAAGCATCGACTGCTTGCGGGCAGTGGGTAGAGGCCGGAATCAACAAACCCTTGGCCTGGTGCGAACACCCTTTTTACGATACAGGCATGAGTGAGGCAAGCTCCAAATATGGGGGAAAGCGCATGCATTTGAACGTCTGCGGGGACGCGGAGGGCGTTCATGCACTGCGTAGGCCTCGGCTAGTGAATGCTACAATTCCAAGCCGTCATGGGAGGCTTGTGTTATGCAGTTTACAGCCGACAACATGACAGAAGCGTGGTACTACGATTACTGGGATATTGAGAATGCCCATCCAACGACGCCATCGGATGTCAAACATGTTGTTTTACAGAAGCGAAACCGAAACCGAAACTTTGATTGCTAACCTTGGGCATCGTCCAATCACGGTGCCCCCTCCTCCCAACGTCACAACTTAGTTGGTGCATCCGCCGCAAACCGCGCATCGTAGTTTTTCTTCTTTCGCGCTTTGTAAATTAATTACCGATTTGTCAACCGGATAAACGATGAAAAGTGTGCTAATTTGAGCCAGTCTACGCAGTGCAAGCAAAAACGGGAGCTTGACAAATTCACTTCAGTGTCCCTTTAACTGGCGTGCATGCATTCCCGCAGCCACCTATTGTGCGTAAGAGGGATGATGAAGATGATGGTGATTGACGCACTTTTGTCGAGATGCTGGTAGTGTTAGGACAACACATTTCCAAACACTTCGGTGCACAGAGCACTCACGTGACATATCGGTTTGTGCGATGCAGAACGGTAATTCAAAGGAGTTAAGCCGCCGTCAGGGCGAATTTTTCTCCGTACTCGGGCGCGCGCTCGAGCTGATATCGCGTTACCTGCAGCCCTTAACTCGCGCGCATGCACTCCCAAATGCACATATTGTGCGTTAGGGGGATGATGATGATGATGAGGATGGACGAACTTTTGTCGAGTTGCTGGTAGTGTTAGGACAACGTATTTCTAAACAGTTCGGTGCACAGAGCACCTACGTGACATATCGGTTTGCGCGATGCAGAACGGTAATTCAAAGGAGTTAAGCTTCCTTAAGGGCGAATTTTTCTGCGTGCTCGGGCGCGCGCTCGAGCTAATATTACGTTACCTGCAGCCCTTGACTGGCGCGCATGCACTCCCGCTGCCCCCCGCACGGGGCACCTTGAGTATTCACGGTGACGGTGAGCAGCGACACCGCGGACCCCGAGCTCCCATACATAAGCCGTGTCCAACCGTGGCGAGGTGTTTAAAGGTGAAGGGTAGAAGCCGTAAACGGTGGCCGTCGGAGCCTTGGTCAAGCTCCGGCCGATGGGATACCTGCTTGTCTACCAGGCAGGGAGCTCCGGGACCTCTTTGACTACCAGGGTAAGGTCAAAGGAGAAAGTACCCCCGTCTCCCTGCTTTTATACTATGCCGTATGGTTTCCAAATTTTCTAAATCCAAAGATCGGCCCCTTAAAAGGGTCCGCACCGAAGTATCCTTTCCTCCGTTGCCAACGACGAGTTTCCCAAAGCCGGACAACTATGCTAGGTTTTTGGTAATTGAATCTGTTGATGCGTCGAACCCCCTTGCCACAAAGTCTGTCTTCCTGATCTCCAAATTTCTTGAGGGCATTGTTGGTCAATCCTACAAAGCCAAAAAACTTAGAACAGGAGAAGTTCTTGTAGAAGTGAATGACAAGCAACAAGCTACAAATCTCTTGACTCAAACTCGCATCGCAGATCTCGACATCAGGGTCACACCCCAGCAGCCTTAATAGCTCCCAGGGTGTGATCTCTGAGTCAGATCTGATGAATGAAACTGAAACCTATCTGTTGGAAGGCCTTAAGGACCAAGGTGTGACAGCAGTGAGGCGTATCATGATTCGTCGAGATTACAAGGAAATCCTAACAAAACATGTAATATTGACTTTCGACCATTCCACAGTTCCTGAATCAGTAAGTGCAGGTTTTATTCATTGCCCCGTCAAGCCGTACATCCCCAACCCGCGCCGGTGTTTTAAATGCAAGCGGTTTGGGCATGGCACTGCCACCTGCCGTGGTCGGCTAACATGCGCCAAGTGTGCACAACACGATCATCCATCTGACAACTGCCCATCGCAAACCCTCATCTGTGCTAACTGCCAGGGACCCCACGGGGCCTAATCTAGAACATGCGAGACATTCAAACAGGAGAAGGAGATCATCAAGGTGAAAGTCACTGAGAACCTTATCTTCCCAGAGGCGCGAAAGAGGTTCGCCTGTTTCCCCGTGGGGAGTTACGCCGACGCAGCTCGCCGGGGGGCGGAGCGGCGTCTGGTGTCCACAGGGACCCAGTTCAGCGAGTCTGACCTGGTCTCTCCTCAACCCCCCCCCCCTGGGTTGCCTCAGGCAGCCCAACCCGCCACCACGCCGCTTGCTGAGGCAGCAGCGGTTGTGGTGACAACCTCTTCCGTTGGGACCGGTGCCGCTCCCGCCGCTGCCTCCCCGTCCTCCAGTGCGTTGGAGGGTGTCGAGGGGATGGACATCGGGGGCCCCGCATCGGCTCCCACCGTCACCGCACCGCCCGTGCCACCTCTGGTGCCCCGGACGCCCTCGGTGGTGGCGGCTCAAACGAAGGGCTCCCGAAAGGGGGCCAAGTCCGGGGGGCCTGGTCCGCCGGGCACCCTTCTGGCATCCGACGAGGAGATGGATGTCGCGCCGTTCCTGCCTGCAACGCAGCGCAAGGAGCGGCCTCCGATGCACAAGCTGACAGAGAAGCCTAAAAATCCTAGAATAACAGCCCCGGAAGACGACACATGAACAAACACACACACACACTCCAGTTATTCTTAAATTTAAATAATGGGAACAGAAAACATCATCCAATGGAACTGCAGAGGGCTCCTTAAAAATCTTGACGATGTGTATGAGATTCTGCACGCCAATCAGCCAAGTATCATGTGTCTCCAGGAAACCCCCCTCAATTCTAAGCAAACAAATTTCTTAAATAGGTACATGGTATTCAGAAAGGACAGGGTTTGCTGCACCCACTCTTCAGGAGGTGTGGCCATTATCGCCCGGAAATCATTAGCATGCCACACTCTCTCTTTAAACACTGTTCTCGAGGCTGTAGCGATCCGTACAATAATATTTAATAGGTTGATAACGGTATGCTCTATTTACATCTCTCCTGAGTTTGCACTTCTTAGCTCTGATTTCGAGGCACTAGTTGACCACCTGCCCGAACCATACATACTAACCGGCGACCTTAATGCGCACAACTCTCTTTGGGGCTCCTCCAGAACGGATGCCCGAGGTCGCCTGATAGAGAAGTTTCTTACATCCTCCGGAGCATGCCTTTTCAACAAAAAACAGCCTACATACCATAACTTATGACAGAATACATACTCGCATCTTGACTTGGCTATTGGTTCCGCAGTTCTCTTTCCATGTCTTGGGTGGGGTGTGGGCACAGACCCATATGGTAGTGACCATTTCCCCACTTCATTAACGTATACAGGTATAGGCTCGAGCAGTCCATCTTTCCATAAAAGGTTTAATGAATCAAAAGCAAACTGGAGCACATTCACACAAACATCTCAACTAGACCACACATCCCTAAAACACCTACACGTGGAGGAAGCCGCCCAACTCGTCACGGCGCACATCATCGACGCCGCCGAAAAGTCCATTCCCCAGGCCTCCAGTGGGTCCCGCACCCCAAGGAGGCCCTGGTGGAACGAGGACTGCAGGCGGGGGCGAGAGGCCCAGAACAAGCCGTGGGGTGTCCTTCGCCGGTACCCCACGTCATATAATCTCATTTCGTTTAAACGGACCAAGGCTTTTGGGAGGCGAGTGCGCCGTGAGGCGAAAAGGGAGAGTTGGCCAACCTTCCTCACTTCCATCGATTCATACACAGACACACACAAAGTCTGGACACGTATACGAAAACTAAAAGGACAACAGACACACAGCCTGCCCCTGGTTAGTACAACAGGGACACACTGGAAGACCAGGCTAACACACTCACACAACACTTCCAACACGTGTCCAGCTCAGCACACTACACTAATATGTACTTTCATGCAACACAAAACATCTGCAGAAAAGAAGCACTTACGAGACAAGAACAAGTCGAATTCTGCTTACAACTCTGAATTCACACTTCATGAGCTGAAGGTTGCTCTTGCCACTTGTAAGCCCTCAGCTCCAGGGGCAGACAGCATTACATACACCATGATACAACACCTACACGCAGACACTCTTGAGACACTCCTACACCTCTACAACAGAATATGGCTTTTGGGGCAGCTTTCAAGGTCTTGGAAGGAGGCCATAGTTGTGGCCTTTCTGAAGGAGGGGAAGGACCCTTCCTCTCCAGCAAGTTATCGTCCCATCGCCCTGACAAGCTGCCTGTGTAAGCTTCTCGAGAAGATGATAAACCGTAGGCTCGTGTACTTTCTGGAGTACAACGGTCTTCTCGAGGGCTGCCAGGCAGGCTTCAGGGTGGGGCGATCTACGAATGATCAACTTGTTGCACTGGAATCTTACATAAAAGATGCATTTGTTCATAAACAGTTCTGCCTTACTGTATTTTTCGATATTGAAAAAGCTTATGATACAGCCTGGCGCTACAGCATCCTCACGGACCTTAAGTCATTTGGTGTCTCCGGCAACATGATGAACACTCTTTGTAGTTATTTGGCCGAACGAACCTTTCGAGTGAGGGTTGGCAGTGCACTTTCTAATGTATATTTGCAGGAAAATGGTGTGCCGCAAGGTGGAGTTCTAGGCTGCACGTTGTTTATAGTTGAGATGAACTCCCTCCGAAAGGCATTGCCGCCGACCATTTCCTGTTCCATCTCTGTAGACGATGTGCAAATATCTTTTAAATCATGTAACCTGTCAATATGCGAACGTCAAGTACAGCTCGGTGTTAAGAAACTTGCTGACTGGGCGGACCTTAACGGGTTTAAACTAAACCCGGCCAAAACTACTTGTGTTGTGTTCTCCCGCAAGTGTGGGATTAGCGCGGACCCTGAAATTACGCTTAACCGGGCACCTATTCCTGTGAAAAGGGAGCACAAGTTTTTAGGTGTCATATTTGATGAAAAGCTCACGTTCATCCCACACATCAAACAGTTAAACATAAATGCCTCAAAACACTAAACATCCTAAAGGTACTCTCCCACCAATCCTATGGTGCAGACAAAGAACTGCTGCTCCGGGTCTTCACCGCCTTAGTCGGGTCTCGGTTAGACAACGGTAGTGTCGTGTATGGGTCGGCATCAAAAACCGCACTAAAAATGCTTGATCCAGTACTCCACTTGGGCCTGCGCCTTGCGTCTGGTGCGTTCCGCACTAGCCCAGCCCAGAGTCTGTACGTTGAAAGCAACAAATGGTGCCTGGAACATCAACGAATATACATAGATTTATTATATGCTTTTAAGGTGTCATCATTGAGTAACCATCCTTTTAAACCCATCCTCAATGAGACATCTGCAACCCAGGTATTCTAGAATCGTCCATCTGCTTCTTTGCCCTACTCACTCAGGGTGAGAGAGGAAGCTTCAAGTCTTGCTGTTGGGTTTTTAGATGTATGCACATCATAATGTTTTGACGTTATGCCACCATGGCAACTGCAGCCTGTCTGTTGTGATGTTTCTTTTATGAAAATGGATAAAAACAGAGTTCCGGGTGCTGCGATTCTGCAGCACTTCTTGTCCCTCAGGATAAATATAAATGCGCCGAATTTTACACTGATGCTTCGAAAACCTCAACTATGGTGTCTTGCGCCGCTCATGGTCCTAACTTTAATTCTTGCATAACCATGAGCGTACTTACCACTATCTTCTCAGCAGAAGCCTATGGCATTTTAGTCACCGTTCCGCACATTCTGGAAAAACAAATTCCTAAATCCGTTACCTTTACAGACTCTTTGAGTGTTGTGCGTGCATTGTCTTCACACAGACCCACGAAAAACCACATTGTCAATCTTGTCTTTAATGCCATAATGTCCATATATGATAAAAATGTTGAACTAATCCTGTTTTGGGTTCCAAGCCATGCTGGAATCGCGGCGAATGAGACCGCGGATCGAATGGCTGCCGCTGCTGCACTTGCAAATACAGCGGACATAACAACAATACCTTACACTGACCTCAAGCCACACATAAGACAACACCTTCGATAAACATGGCAAGCCGACTGGAGTACACGGACAGACAACAAGTTACACGTAATAAAACCACACCTAGGACGATACACTAGTGACTCACACAACAGATTCATCGAAGTTGCCCTAGCTAGATTACGGATAGGCCACACGCACGCGACACCCTCCCATCTGCTCACTGGATCTCCAAGACCCCTGTGTAGCAGGTGTGGGGAGGGCCTGTCTGACGTCTTCATTACATGCAAAGCACTCCACACAACTAGACGCAAGCACTTCCCTCAACTCTACAGACCACACATTCCACTACACCCAGCACTGTTTTTAGAGGATAATCCTATGATTCCTCTACAACACACTTTCAAGTTTCTTAGTGATATCAAATTTTTACAACTCATCTTATATCACGCGTAGTTTTTGCACCTAAGTTCATGCTATTTACGATCACACCCCGGCCTTTTACACCAGCCATCCTCATTCTCTTTTACTGATTTATTTTTGCTTTTGTTGAGCAATTTTAGTATTTACAGCTTCATCCGTCATATTTAACCGTTGTTTTGGCGCTCTTTGCCCTAGTTGGCCTTGCGCCAGAAACATCCAACCATCATCATCACTCCCGCAGCCATTTATTGTCCGTTAGGGGATGATGATGATGGTGATGGACGAACTTTTGTCGAGATGCTGGTAGTGTTAGGACAACGTATTTCTAAACACTTCGGTGCACAGAGCAGCAACGTGACATGTCGGTTTGCTCGATGCAAAACAGTAATTCAAAGGAGTTAAGCTTCCGTCAGGGGGAATTTTTCTCCCTGCTCGGGCGCGCGCTCGAGCTGATATCACGTTACCTGCAGCCCTTAACTAACGCGCATGCACTCCCGCAGCCACCTATTGTGCGTAAGGGGGATGATGATGATTATGGTGATGGACGCACTTTTGTCGAGATGCTGGTAGTGTTAGGGCAACGTATTTCAAAACAGTTCGGTGCACAGAGCACCCACGTAACATGTCGGTTTGCGCGATGCAGAACGGTAATTCCGAAGTTTAGCCGCCGTCAGAGCGAATTTTTCACCGGGCTCGGGCGCGCGCTCGAGCTGTTATCACGCTACCTGCAGCCCTTAACTGGCGCGCATGCACTCCCGCAGCTACCTATTGTGCGTAAGGGGGATGATGATGATAATAATGGTGATGGACGCACTTTGTCGAGATGCTGGAAGTGTTAGGACAACGTATTTCAAACACTTCGGTTGACAGAGCACCCACGTGACATGTCGGTTTGCGCGATGCAGAACGGTAATTCCGAAGTTCTAGCCGCCGTCAGAGCGAATTTTTCACCGTGCTCGGGCGCGCGCTCGAGCTGATATCACGCTACCTGCAGCCCTTAACTGGCGCGCATGCACTCCCGCAGCTACCTATTGTGCGTAAGGGGGATGATGATGATAATAATGGTGATGGACGCACTTTTGTCGAGATGCTGGAAGTGTTAGGACAACGTATTTCAAACACTTCGGTTGACAGAGCACCCACGTGACATGTCGGTTTGCGCGATGCAGAACGGTAATTCCGAAGTTTAGCCGCCGTCAGAGCGAATTTTTCACCGTGCTCGGGCGCGCGCTCGAGCTGATATCACGCTACCTGCAGCCCTTAACTGGCGCGCATGCACTCCCGCAGCTACCTATTGTGCGTAAGGGGGATGATGATGATAATAATGGTGATGGACGCACTTTTGTCGAGATGCTGGAAGTGTTAGGACAACGTATTTCAAACACTTCGGTTGACAGAGCACCCACGTGACATGTCGGTTTGCGCGATGCAGAACGGTAATTCCGAAGTTTAGCCGCCGTCAGAGCGAATTTTTCACCGTGCTCGGGCGCGCGCTCGAGCTGATATCACGCTACCTGCAGCCCTTAACTGGCGCGCATGCACTCCCGCAGCTACCTATTGTGCGTAAGGGGGATGATGATGATAATAATGGTGATGGACGCACTTTTGTCGAGATGCTGGAAGTGTTAGGACAACGTATTTCAAACACTTCGGTTGACAGAGCACCCACGTGACATGTCGGTTTGCGCGATGCAGAACGGTAATTCCGAAGTTTAGCCGCCGTCAGAGCGAATTTTTCACCGTGCTCGGGCGCGCGCTCGAGCTGATATCACGCTACCTGCAGCCCTTAACTGGCGCGCATGCACTCCCGCAGCTACCTATTGTGCGTAAGGGGGATGATGATGATAATAATGGTGATGGACGCACTTTTGTCGAGATGCTGGAAGTGTTAGGACAACGTATTTCAAACACTTCGGTTGACAGAGCACCCACGTGACATGTCGGTTTGCGCGATGCAGAACGGTAATTCCGAAGTTTAGCCGCCGTCAGAGCGAATTTTTCACCGTGCTCGGGCGCGCGCTCGAGCTGATATCACGCTACCTGCAGCCCTTAACTGGCGCGCATGCACTCCCGCAGCTACCTATTGTGCGTAAGGGGGATGATGATGATAATAATGGTGATGGACGCACTTTTGTCGAGATGCTGGAAGTGTTAGGACAACGTATTTCAAACACTTCGGTTGACAGAGCACCCACGTGACATGTCGGTTTGCGCGATGCAGAACGGTAATTCCGAAGTTTAGCCGCCGTCATAGCGAATTTTTCACCGTGCTCGGGCGCGCGCTCGAGCTGATATCACGCTACCTGCAGCCCTTAACTGGCGCGCATGCACTCCCGCAGCTACCTATTGTGCGTAAGGGGGATGATGATGATAATAATGGTGATGGACGCACTTTTGTCGAGATGCTGGAAGTGTTAGGACAACGTATTTCAAACACTTCGGTTGACAGAGCACCCACGTGACATGTCGGTTTGCGCGATGCAGAACGGTAATTCCGAAGTTTAGCCGCCGTCATAGCGAATTTTTCACCGTGCTCGGGCGCGCGCTCGAGCTGATATCACGCTACCTGCAGCCCTTAACTGGCGCGCATGCACTCCCGCAGCTACCTATTGTGCGTAAGGGGGATGATGATGATAATAATGGTGATGGACGCACTTTTGTCGAGATGCTGGAAGTGTTAGGACAACGTATTTCAAACACTTCGGTTGACAGAGCACCCACGTGACATGTCGGTTTGCGCGATGCAGAACGGTAATTCCGAAGTTTAGCCGCCGTCAGAGCGAATTTTTCACCGTGCTCGGGCGCGCGCTCGAGCTGATATCACGCTACCTGCAGCCCTTAACTGGCGCGCATGCACTCCCGCAGCTACCTATTGTGCGTAAGGGGGATGATGATGATAATAATGGTGATGGACGCACTTTTGTCGAGATGCTGGAAGTGTTAGGACAACGTATTTCAAACACTTCGGTTGACAGAGCACCCACGTGACATGTCGGTTTGCGCGATGCAGAACGGTAATTCCGAAGTTTAGCCGCCGTCAGAGCGAATTTTTCACCGTGCTCGGGCGCGCGCTCGAGCTGATATCACGCTACCTGCAGCCCTTAACTGGCGCGCATGCACTCCCGCAGCTACCTATTGTGCGTAAGGGGGATGATGATGATAATAATGGTGATGGACGCACTTTTGTCGAGATGGTGGAAGTGTTAGGACAACGTATTTCAAACACTTCGGTTGACAGAGCACCCACGTGACATGTCGGTTTGCGCGATGCAGAACGGTAATTCCGAAGTTTAGCCGCCGTCAGAGCGAATTTTTCACCGTGCTCGGGCGCGCGCTCGAGCTGATATCACGCTACCTGCAGCCCTTAACTGGCGCGCATGCACTCCCGCAGCTACCTATTGTGCGTAAGGGGGATGATGATGATAATAATGGTGATGGACGCACTTTTGTCGAGATGCTGGAAGTGTTAGGACAACGTATTTCAAACACTTCGGTTGACAGAGCACCCACGTGACATGTCGGTTTGCGCGATGCAGAACGGTAATTCCGAAGTTTAGCCGCCGTCAGAGCGAATTTTTCACCGTGCTCGGGCGCGCGCTCGAGCTGATATCACGCTACCTGCAGCCCTTAACTGGCGCGCATGCACTCCCGCAGCTACCTATTGTGCGTAAGGGGGATGATGATGATAATAATGGTGATGGACGCACTTTTGTCGAGATGCTGGAAGTGTTAGGACAACGTATTTCAAACACTTCGGTTGACAGAGCACCCACGTGACATGTCGGTTTGCGCGATGCAGAACGGTAATTCCGAAGTTTAGCCGCCGTCATAGCGAATTTTTCACCGTGCTCGGGCGCGCGCTCGAGCTGATATCACGCTACCTGCAGCCCTTAACTGGCGCGCATGCACTCCCGCAGCTACCTATTGTGCGTAAGGGGGATGATGATGATAATAATGGTGATGGACGCACTTTTGTCGAGATGCTGGAAGTGTTAGGACAACGTATTTCAAACACTTCGGTTGACAGAGCACCCACGTGACATGTCGGTTTGCGCGATGGAGAACGGTAATTCCGAAGTTTAGCCGCCGTCAGAGCGAATTTTTCACCGTGCTCGGGCGCGCGCTCGAGCTGATATCACGCTACCTGCAGCCCTTAACTGGCGCGCATGCACTCCCGCAGCTACCTATTGTGCGTAAGGGGGATGATGATGATAATAATGGTGATGGACGCACTTTTGTCGAGATGCTGGAAGTGTTAGGACAACGTATTTCAAACACTTCGGTTGACAGAGCACCCACGTGACATGTCGGTTTGCGCGATGCAGAACGGTAATTCCGAAGTTTAGCCGCCGTCATAGCGAATTTTTCACCGTGCTCGGGCGCGCGCTCGAGCTGATATCACGCTACCTGCAGCCCTTAACTGGCGCGCATGCACTCCCGCAGCTACCTATTGTGCGTAAGGGGGATGATGATGATAATAATGGTGATGGACGCACTTTTGTCGAGATGCTGGAAGTGTTAGGACAACGTATTTCAAACACTTCGGTTGACAGAGCACCCACGTGACATGTCGGTTTGCGCGATGCAGAACGGTAATTCCGAAGTTTAGCCGCCGTCAGAGCGAATTTTTCACCGTGCTCGGGCGCGCGCTCGAGCTGATATCACGCTACCTGCAGCCCTTAACTGGCGCGCATGCACTCCCGCAGCTACCTATTGTGCGTAAGGGGGATGATGATGATAATAATGGTGATGGACGCACTTTTGTCGAGATGCTGGAAGTGTTAGGACAACGTATTTCAAACACTTCGGTTGACAGAGCACCCACGTGACATGTCGGTTTGCGCGATGCAGAACGGTAATTCCGAAGTTTAGCCGCCGTCATAGCGAATTTTTCACCGTGCTCGGGCGCGCGCTCGAGCTGATATCACGCTACCTGCAGCCCTTAACTGGCGCGCATGCACTCCCGCAGCTACCTATTGTGCGTAAGGGGGATGATGATGATAATAATGGTGATGGACGCACTTTTGTCGAGATGCTGGAAGTGTTAGGACAACGTATTTCAAACACTTCGGTTGACAGAGCACCCACGTGACATGTCGGTTTGCGCGATGCAGAACGGTAATTCCGAAGTTTAGCCGCCGTCAGAGCGAATTTTTCACCGTGCTCGGGCGCGCGCTCGAGCTGATATCACGCTACCTGCAGCCCTTAACTGGCGCGCATGCACTCCCGCAGCTACCTATTGTGCGTAAGGGGGATGATGATGATAATAATGGTGATGGACGCACTTTTGTCGAGATGCTGGAAGTGTTAGGACAACGTATTTCAAACACTTCGGTTGACAGAGCACCCACGTGACATGTCGGTTTGCGCGATGCAGAACGGTAATTCCGAAGTTTAGCCGCCGTCAGAGCGAATTTTTCACCGTGCTCGGGCGCGCGCTCGAGCTGATATCACGCTACCTGCAGCCCTTAACTGGCGCGCATGCACTCCCGCAGCTACCTATTGTGCGTAAGGGGGATGATGATGATAATAATGGTGATGGACGCACTTTTGTCGAGATGGTGGAAGTGTTAGGACAACGTATTTCAAACACTTCGGTTGACAGAGCACCCACGTGACATGTCGGTTTGCGCGATGCAGAACGGTAATTCCGAAGTTTAGCCGCCGTCAGAGCGAATTTTTCACCGTGCTCGGGCGCGCGCTCGAGCTGATATCACGCTACCTGCAGCCCTTAACTGGCGCGCATGCACTCCCGCAGCTACCTATTGTGCGTAAGGGGGATGATGATGATAATAATGGTGATGGACGCACTTTTGTCGAGATGCTGGAAGTGTTAGGACAACGTATTTCAAACACTTCGGTTGACAGAGCACCCACGTGACATGTCGGTTTGCGCGATGCAGAACGGTAATTCCGAAGTTTAGCCGCCGTCAGAGCGAATTTTTCACCGTGCTCGGGCGCGCGCTCGAGCTGATATCACGCTACCTGCAGCCCTTAACTGGCGCGCATGCACTCCCGCAGCTACCTATTGTGCGTAAGGGGGATGATGATGATAATAATGGTGATGGACGCACTTTTGTCGAGATGCTGGAAGTGTTAGGACAACGTATTTCAAACACTTCGGTTGACAGAGCACCCACGTGACATGTCGGTTTGCGCGATGCAGAACGGTAATTCCGAAGTTTAGCCGCCGTCATAGCGAATTTTTCACCGTGCTCGGGCGCGCGCTCGAGCTGATATCACGCTACCTGCAGCCCTTAACTGGCGCGCATGCACTCCCGCAGCTACCTATTGTGCGTAAGGGGGATGATGATGATAATAATGGTGATGGACGCACTTTTGTCGAGATGCTGGAAGTGTTAGGACAACGTATTTCAAACACTTCGGTTGACAGAGCACCCACGTGACATGTCGGTTTGCGCGATGGAGAACGGTAATTCCGAAGTTTAGCCGCCGTCAGAGCGAATTTTTCACCGTGCTCGGGCGCGCGCTCGAGCTGATATCACGCTACCTGCAGCCCTTAACTGGCGCGCATGCACTCCCGCAGCTACCTATTGTGCGTAAGGGGGATGATGATGATAATAATGGTGATGGACGCACTTTTGTCGAGATGCTGGAAGTGTTAGGACAACGTATTTCAAACACTTCGGTTGACAGAGCACCCACGTGACATGTCGGTTTGCGCGATGCAGAACGGTAATTCCGAAGTTTAGCCGCCGTCATAGCGAATTTTTCACCGTGCTCGGGCGCGCGCTCGAGCTGATATCACGCTACCTGCAGCCCTTAACTGGCGCGCATGCACTCCCGCAGCTACCTATTGTGCGTAAGGGGGATGATGATGATAATAATGGTGATGGACGCACTTTTGTCGAGATGCTGGAAGTGTTAGGACAACGTATTTCAAACACTTCGGTTGACAGAGCACCCACGTGACATGTCGGTTTGCGCGATGCAGAACGGTAATTCCGAAGTTTAGCCGCCGTCAGAGCGAATTTTTCACCGTGCTCGGGCGCGCGCTCGAGCTGATATCACGCTACCTGCAGCCCTTAACTGGCGCGCATGCACTCCCGCAGCTACCTATTGTGCGTAAGGGGGATGATGATGATAATAATGGTGATGGACGCACTTTTGTCGAGATGCTGGAAGTGTTAGGACAACGTATTTCAAACACTTCGGTTGACAGAGCACCCACGTGACATGTCGGTTTGCGCGATGCAGAACGGTAATTCCGAAGTTTAGCCGCCGTCAGAGCGAATTTTTCACCGTGCTCGGGCGCGCGCTCGAGCTGATATCACGCTACCTGCAGCCCTTAACTGGCGCGCATGCACTCCCGCAGCTACCTATTGTGCGTAAGGGGGATGATGATGATAATAATGGTGATGGACGCACTTTTGTCGAGATGCTGGAAGTGTTAGGACAACGTATTTCAAACACTTCGGTTGACAGAGCACCCACGTGACATGTCGGTTTGCGCGATGCAGAACGGTAATTCCGAAGTTTAGCCGCCGTCATAGCGAATTTTTCACCGTGCTCGGGCGCGCGCTCGAGCTGATATCACGCTACCTGCATCCCTTAACTGGCGCGCATGCACTCCCGCAGCTACCTATTGTGCGTAAGGGGGATGATGATGATAATAATGGTGATGGACGCACTTTTGTCGAGATGCTGGAAGTGTTAGGACAACGTATTTCAAACACTTCGGTTGACAGAGCACCCACGTGACATGTCGGTTTGCGCGATGGAGAACGGTAATTCCGAAGTTTAGCCGCCGTCATAGCGAATTTTTCACCGTGCTCGGGCGCGCGCTCGAGCTGATATCACGCTACCTGCAGCCCTTAACTGGCGCGCATGCACTCCCGCAGCTACCTATTGTGCGTAAGGGGGATGATGATGATAATAATGGTGATGGACGCACTTTTGTCGAGATGCTAGAAGTGTTAGGACAACGTATTTCAAACACTTCGGTTGACAGAGCACCCACGTGACATGTCGGTTTGCGCGATGCAGAACGGGAATTGAAAGGAGTTAAAAAGCGCCTCACACTACAGCGACCTAAAACACGCCAAATCACTATTATTAACAAAACAGCAAGCAGATTTTAGTTAAGAGATAGAGAGAGAGAAAACGTGTATTGAAACAAAAGTGACGGGGTAGGGGAGAAAAAGAGTTAGGAGCTGTGGGCGGCCATCTTATTCCGGTAGGCCGCGTTCCGCGGCTGCCATCCTCGCCCGAGGGATCAGGGACTCGTGGTCTTCGAGCTGGCAGCTCCGCAACGCGCAGTCCCACTGCTCAAGGGTAGGAAATCAAAAATTATATTTAGAAAAAAGTTAAGCAAGCAAAAAAAGAACCTAAGAGATACACCTACTGGGGCTCGAACCCGGGCCGTTAGCGCCAGTACTCAGTACTGTACATGTAGGCCTCAGAGCTTTTTTTTATTATCTGGTTGATACAACACAAAACAAATAGGCATGCATACAAATTCTTCAATGGGAAAAAACACCAACCAACACACTTCGGCCGGGGCGGTGATGTTCAAAGCGTCTCGTGGTTACAAGGGTGTCTAGTATGTGCACCCAGCTGGGTTCCTCTTCCTTTAGTTTCAATACATCTCTGATGTAGGCAACGCTCTCAGTGAAATAATATTTAGCAGGCCGTCCATTTGGATTTGCATACCTCACATCTATACGGGGTTTCCATCATAGGTCAAACCCGCGAATGTGGCTCAGTGGCTAAGGCGTTGCGCTGCTGAGCACGAGGTCGCGGGTTCGATTCCCGGCCGCGGCGGCCGCTTTTCTGATGGAGGCGAAAAGCAAAAACGCCCATGTGTACGAGATTTCGGCGCACGTTAAAGATCCCCAGGTGGTCAAAATTAATCCGGAGCCCTCCACTACGGGGCGCCTCATCGCCTGCGTTGCGTCGGCGCGTTAAACCCCACAATCAATCAATCAATCCATCATAGGTCAAGTCATGCTCGGGAGCATGAACATGTCCAACGGAACACCCTCTTCATTGTCGGTAGGCAAGAACCGTATGCCATACGGTGTGACCGGTAATTCATTCTTAAGTGTTCGGTGGAGAATGTCCCAATGAAACACAACATCAGAACAATCCAGGAAAATGTGTTCGACTGTTTCCGGTTTGTGACAAAAGGCACAGTTGACGTCCTAGTTCACAAAAATCCCCTTTTCTTGCAGCCATAAGTTCACCGGCAGTGTTCCGATGCGCAGTTGGGAGAAGGCACTTTTAGCGGATGGCTTAACCGGTATCTTTTTTAACTCGCTTTAGTGATCCCATTACGCCACAAAATGGCGGTCATATGTTGGATTCGGTGCACTGTTCGATGATCGGTGAAGGGTTTGCGCAGCTCTTGGAGGGCTTGGCGAGAGTCTGTGAGAATGCGGATGCGTGGTGGTGGCGGGTTTGCAATGGTGAAGGCCAAATGATCCAGTGCGCTAAGGATGCTCTGGAGTTCCGCTTCCAGGGGGGACGAGTTACAAGCGTGACGTGTGAGGGAGCCGTCCAGGTCCGGTCGAGCTGGACAGCGCCAGGCCAGACCCATATGGGAAGGGGAGAGGCTAGCATCCGTGAAAATATCGACCTCGTCCGGCAATTTCGCTGCGAGGACGCGCTGCAGGGCCCTTTCACGAGCGGTACGACGGGAGCGCGGAATTCCGGTTCGTTGGTGGGCAACTGTAACCGGCGGGCTTACCCAAGGGGGAGGGGGTGGTGAGGCCGATGGAAGTACTGGAGGTACACGTTCGTCCCACGCACAGAGTGCAGTCCCCTGTTGTGTTAGTGTCCGCCGAAACCGATGTTGTTGCACGGCTTCCGCGAGGAGCTCTTCCATCGGAGGGACAGGGGCAGCTCGTTCAAGAGCGTCAATGCGAGTATGCCTCGGAAGTCCGGTGATCGTACGAAGCATGGCCCGGTAAAGCACCGCTAAGTGCTTCTTGTGAGCCGAAGAGAGGTCATAAGCCGGGGCGCCATAAGTCAGACGATCGACGGCTACTGCCCTTGAGAGTGTGAGGCACGCCGATTGGTTGGCGCCACCAAATTTGTTGGAAAGGCGAGAGATTAGGCGCAGCATCGGTTTCCAATTTTTGCGCAGCTGCGTTATCCATTGCCGAGCACTGTTGTGGCTAGCGAGGGGAACACCTAGTAGACGGATATGGCCACAGTGTGAGGCAATGGGTGTGTCGCCGATGTAGATACTATGATGCATGTTGGCGGGCGGTCGGTGCTGACCGTGGAATAGGAGAAATTCTGTCTTCTCTGGTGCCAGCTCAAGGCCGAGGGTTGGGAGAGTGGTTGAGAGGCTGTTTACCGCCGCCTGCAATTCTGTAGCCATGTCTTCAGTGCATTTGTAGTCGGCGGCTTCAACCCACACTGTTAGATCGTCAGCGTAGATAGCAAAACGAGCCGCAGTGTCCCGTTCCAGGTAGCGGGCTACGCGTGCCATAGCCAAATTAAAAAGCACGGGTCCAAGGACAGAACCCTGGGGAACACCCCTGTCTAGATAAAGTGTTCTTGGGTTCCATCCTGGATGCGTGCTGTTGAGCCGAATTGGACGATTTTCAAGAAAATTTCGTATCCAGTTTTGGGCCCTTTGGCTGGGGAAGGCCATAGCGAGCTCTTCGAGGATCGCCGATTGGCTAACGTTGTCAAATTCTCTTCGCACATCAAAAGTGAGGACGTAATCCGGATTTCCAGCCCGTGATGTGCGATTGAGAACACGTCGGAGCAGCCAAAGGCAGTCGTGCGTACTTAGGTGAGGACGGAATCCAGTTTGAGACGGGTGAAACCACGGACGCACGTATTCCAAATAATACTGAAGGCGGTTATTGATTAGGCGCTCAATAAGTTTGCAAATGGTGGGCATGAGTGAAATTGGCCGAAGGTTAGTCAGGACAGAGGAGTCTTTGTTTGGCTTGGGTATCGGATGAACTAGCGTCAGTTTGAGGTCATTGGGAACGTCACCCGAGGCCTAGTAAGTATTAATTATATCAAGCAGTATTGAGTGCGCCGACTCATCCAAGTTACGCAGGTGCTGCCATTTCACACCATCATGACCAGGTGCAGAATGTGGTTTGCCCTGGTGAAGAGCCGCTTTAAACTCCCCCATGGTGAATGGGGCGTCCAGATCTCTATCCACGTCTGGAAACATTATAGTCGGCAGCGGGGGGTGGGGACTGAGAGAGGCGTGAGGGAAAAACGCCGTAATAAGGCGACGCTCAACGTCCTCTGGCGTGTCTCGGAGAGTGAGCGAAGCAAACAACGTGGGTTTTTGCTTGCACTTGCCCGACAAGCTCCGAAATGTGCTCCATAGTTTGGAAAGTCCTCGTTCTTTACCAAGCTTCTCACAAAGGCTATGCCAATGCTCGTTGGAAAGGGATCGTTGGTATTCCCTGATGATTTGATATTGGCGACGAATCCGGATCAGGTCTTGCTGACGTTTTCCGTTGGTGAGGTAACGAGTGGTGAGAGATTGCACGCGCTTCCAGAGGTTAGTGAGATGTGCGTCCAGGGCAGATGTCGAAGAGTCGCAAATGATTTTCTCTGTAGCCTGCAATTTCGCACACTGTATAGACGCAGTGAATTGCGACAGGGTAGCATTTTCACGGATATCAACCTTGCTTCGAAAGGCTGTCCAGTTGATATGCGAAAGGCATTGACGAGTGCGAAAGCGCTTTCCTCGAAGAGTAAGGAGGATCGGGTAATGATCGCTTCCCCAAGTGGTGGTATAGGTGCTCCACTCACGAACCACCCCAGTAGTAGAAATGGTGAGGTCAGGTGAACTGTTATTTTGCTTGGGATGAAGACCCAACCTCGTGGGTAATGTAGGGTCATTGAGAAGGGAGAGGCCACAGTCGTCAATGGTCGCCTCAAGGCAGGAGCCTCGGCTGTCGGTAGAGGCATATCCCCATGTGGTACTTTTCGCATTAAAGTCGCCGCCGATGATAATGGGAGTGCGGGGGTACTGCGAAATCAGGTGGTGTAGCCAATTATAGTTGATGGATTTTTGCGAGCCGGTGACTGGACGGTAGTACACGGATGCTGCAATTATTGGTTTCCCGTCAGGTAGGCGAACCTGCACGATAACCACCTCGTGATCCTTCGAGCATTGACCTGGGACGGACAGCTTGCAGCAACCTAGGTCCGATCGTACCAAAGCAGCTGCTTGTTCGACCACTAGAGGCTGGGAGAGTGGTGTGGTCTTGCCACGGTGAGTTATTGATGGTTCTGAATAACTGGTGTATCCTCTAAGTTTGGGCATGGATCTGGTTTCTTGTAGGAGAATAAGAACAGGAAGAATTTGTGATACTCGACTGGACAGAATAGAAGCCGATTGATTGAAACTACGGCAGTTCCACTGTAAAACGCAAAGGGACCGCTTCATTGTCCAAGGGTAGCACAGAGGGTTATCTTTCTAGGCGGTTCATCGCCTTCATTTGGTCGACCGGGTAGGGTTTGGAGGTAATTCATCATGGCCGTAGTTTGTTCAGCATATTTTTCTGTGAAGGTGCGAAGCTTGTCCATGTCAGTCATTCGAGCGCGCCGTTCTTGCTGGATGTCAGCGCGAATAAATTTTAGAATCTCCATAATATCGTTCGTGTTGGTCACTTTTTGCGAGGTGGGGGTACGCTTGACACTAGTACTGCGACTTTTTCGTTGCTTGGGCGCGGAGGGAAGGGGATTGCGGAGGGCCGACTTTGCAGGTGCAATAATGGAAGTAGAGGTGGAATCAGCCTTTTTTGGGGGCGTGATTGAGGTCGAGGAAGCTGCATGGGTGGGCGTGGTATGAGACCCCAGCTTGGATGCTGCAAGTTCAGCCTTGAGCTGCGCGTTTTCCTCACGAAGCTGGTGAAGTTCAGTTCGGAGGCTGGCAAGTTCGGACAATACTGTCTGCAGAATGGGGTCGCTTGTCTCAGGACGTGGAGGTGGAGGGTCAACTGTAGCTGCAGCAGGTGACGACACTGCGCCGACGGCATTGGTACTTGGGTTGCCATGAGTACGCACACGATCAGCCCAGGACACGCCGTCTTGCACTTTTGAATTGGTGCGAGGGGAGGAGGCAGTGCGGGCCGGACACGTGGGGTCCACTGCCAGATGCCCATCCTTTTTACATGCCACGCAATAAAGTGTGCGCTCGCAAGGTTCAGCTTCGGCATGTACGCGCCCACATTTACGACACACAGGTTGATGCGGGCCCTCCCCCCCCCCCCCTGCCCTCGCCTTCAACTTGATCACGCACGCCAGGCACGGAAGTGCCGTCTTTCTTTCGTTACCCCTCCTGGCTACCTGGCTCTGGCTCCCCCGATGCCTCGCTGTGCGGAAGTATTCGTCAACAAAGCTAGAGCCAACGCAGCTCTCACACCCCACATCACAAGAAAATGGATTTATCCGACAGGGTCTCCACCTCCTTACTGTCCCCACTGCCGAATGACCGTATTCGCCACCCTTGACCACCTAATCTGGCGCTGCTCCGCGTTTTTGTTGTACCGGCCTATCCTCACCAATGCTATGCCTCCCGATGCCTCAGAAGATGATCCTCCATTTGAAGATCCGAATTTTATCAGAGCCCTTGGGCTGTTCGGCGTAGAGAGTGGTCTTTCAAGATTAGTGTAGAATCGGGCCTACTCCGGTCGTGAAAATTCCCTAATGGTAGATCTACACCTTAGCCTGACCTCCGCGGCCTGAAGGGAACCCCTGTGCCGTCTTCATGGACGCATCATCTTTTTAACTGGGCTACTCCTCCCTTCCCCTCCTTCCCCTACCCCTATTTTGGCCGCATGGCCTTCCCTCGCCTAATAAAGGACTACAACAACAACAACTCGCTTTAGGACATTTCTAGCCGTGTCCGCAATGTCTATGGGTCGGTGGACTGGAACCGGCAGCGAAATTTCGATGACGTCCTTATACCATCGTCTACGTGGTAGTCTGCTGAGGTACTGAAGCGAAAACCGTGCCTTCAGAAAATTGTATCACGACACCACCTCGCGCAGAAACCCACGTAAACTACCCCTTCCTACACCACTTGAAGAAACAATGAAATCCCGCAATGCGTCGCGCATTCTTACTAGTATCATTGTTCGTACAAAATCATCTCTTTCGTCTCTCAGGAACAGGAACCGTGAAACAACTTGTTTCAGAAATAAATGCACTAAGCCCAGTCCACCATACTTCACGGAAAGAAACAAATTGGAGCGACTCATGCGCTCCCACGGTGAGCCCCAGACAAACACCGCACAAGCTCTGAGGAGCCTTTGAATGTTTGTACGGGTAATGCACAAAATCTGAAGCACGTACCATACCTTGGAAACCAAGAACACATTGCACACAGTAGCTCGGGTGAACATGGACAACTCGCGTCCAGCCCACTTCATTGGTTTTTCACGGACGCGTTCGATTTCCCCAGCCCAACAACTATTTGTGTACCGGTAGAAATATAGTGGCACGCCACGCTTTTCGGAAGGCGTGGTGGTCCATTCGACGTTTTCAAACGTTTTTTCCGGGTCCTCTAAGTCGCCATGACCAAATCCAACGCATTTGCCCCAGTTTATTAAGCTACCTGTATGCTTGCCGAACATTTTAGACTTTTGCACCGCGCCAGGCTGATGCTTTGCTTGTCTCCACAATAACCACCACGTCATCAGCATAAGCCAGGATTTCCACCTGACTTGAACCCAACTTGTATCCTCGCACGTTACTGTTATTTAGAATACTTAGACAGAATGACTCCAAGTATATAGCAGAAAGCAACGGTGTCAGCGGGCAACCTCTCCTGATCGAAGATGGGATCGCAATCCTTTCACTTAGGCTTTTATTGACGATAATACTTGTGGTGCTCTGAGAGTAGCTCATTTTAACCTCCTCTAGTAAGACTGTGCCAACGTCTACATGTTCCCAGATTTCAAACAGAATATCGTGCAAGACGAAATAAAAAGCTTCTTCCCAGTGTAACTGACGCATAGGCAGTGTTCTTCTAAAGGCATCCGCGCATTCTAAAATGCTTCTAACAACGTGTATATTGGTCATTATTGATCGCCCCGTTATCGAACATGTTTGCTGGGACCCCATGATAGTTGTTATTATGCCCTGCACTCTTCTCACCGGTACTTATATGTACCCCTTATAGTCCACGTTTGTCAGACTAGTAGGCTGGTAGCTGGTAGCCCTTTACCGACAGACGTTTGACAAGATCATAGGGTTTTAGAATTAACACCACGTGTGATTCACATTCTGGTGGATTGGACTTAGTGCATTTATTTCTCAAACAAGTCGTTTCACGGTTCCTGTTGCTGAGAGACCAAAGAGATGATTTTATAGTAACAATGATTCAAGTAGGTATGTGAGACGCATTGCCGGATTTCATTGTTTCTTCAAGTAATGTACGAAAGGGTGGGTTTCTGCGCGAGGTGGTGTGGTGATACAATTTTCTGAAGGCACTGTTTTGGCTTGAGTACCTCAGCAGTGTACCACGAAGACGATTGTATAAGGACATCATCAAAATTTCGCTGCCGGTTCCAGTCTGCCGATCCATAGACATTGCGGGGTCGGCAAGAAATATCCTAAAGCTTGTTAAAAAGATGCCGGCTAATGCATCCGATAAATGTTTCTTCTTCCAAATGCACACCGGAACACTGCCGGTGAAACAATGGCTGCTGGAAAAGGGGCTTTTTGTTCCTTGGGATGTCAACCATGCCTTTTCTCACAAGACGGAAACTGTCGAACACATTTTCTTGTATTCTACCAATGATGTGTTCCATTGGGACATTCTCCACCGAACACTTAAGAAGGAATTAGCCACCACACCGTATGGCATACGTTTCTTGCTTACCGACAATGAAGAGGGTGTTCCGTTGGACATGTCCATGCTCCTGAGCATTGTATAGCCTATGATGGAAACCACGTATAGATGTCAGGTATGCAAATCCAAATGGATGGCCTGCTAAGGATTATTTCACTGAGAGTGCCGCCTAGATCGGAGATGTATTGAAACTAGAGGAAGATAAACCCAGCTGGGTGCACATACTAGGCACCCTTGTAACCATGAGACACTTTTTGAACACATCCGCACCGGCCAAAGTGTTTTGGTTGGTGTTTTTTCCTTTGAAGTGTTTGTATGGATGCCTGTTTCTTTGTGCTGTTGTATCAAGCAGATAAAAAAAAAGCTCATCTGGACACCAGGCCACACCGGCCTTGCAGGGAATGAGGCGGCCCACGCCGTAGCCCGCGACCTCCTCAACCGGGCACTCCCAACAGCAAGGCCAGGAAGAACCGGACAAGCCCCACCTGTCCCACAGGCACTGACCCCACTCGACCTCACATACAGCTCCATTCTCTCTCATTACACAAACACAAGAAGGATATACCCACCTCCTCATCACACTCTTTCCAACCATCAAGCGTATATCTACCGGCGACTGCAAACCGAGACATACTACAACCACACCATCCTGTCCCACATCTCCCCATCTCTGTTCCCCTACAATTGCCCAGTGTGACATTCCACTCTCAACTTACCACCTAGTATACTCCTGTCCCCACCACCCTCACCCCATCCCATCCCCATCCCCTGAGCAGTGGAAGTCTGCGCTGACCAGCTCGGCGCCGGAGCGTCAACTCGCGCTGGTGCAACGAGCCACGGATTCAGCGCAGGCCCGCGGCCTCCTGGACGAAGGAGGCTGACCACACCCCTTTCCCTACCCCTTGAGCTCAGTAAAGAACGTTTTTCACCACCACCTGTGGCCTAGATGTAGAGTACTGAGTACGGGCGCTAACGGCTAGGGTTCCAGACTCTGCAGGTCTATCTCTTACGTTCTTATTTTTCCTTAGATAAAAAAGAAAAAAAAGCTCTGTGGCCTAGATGTAGAGTACTGAGTACGGGCGCTAACGGCTAGGGTTCGAGACTCTGCAGGTCTATCTCTTACGTTCTTATTTTTCCTTGCTTAACTTTTTCTAAATTTAATTTTTTTCTTAACTGAAATCTGCGTGTTGTTTTTGTTAGTAATAGTGATTTTGGTATGTCTTAGGTCGCTTTAGGTTTGAGGTGCAGCCCATGACGACGTCTAATTACTGTTCTGCATCGCGCAAACCAACATGTCACGTGGGTGCTCTGTGCACCGAAGTGTTTGAAAAAAGTGGTCCTAACACTACCAGCAGCTCGAATAAATTGTGTCAATCACCATCATCATCATCCCCCTTACGCACCGTAGGTGGCTGCGGGAGTGCATGCGCGCCAATTAAGGGCTGCAGGTCACGTGGTATCAGCTCGAGCGCGCGCCCGAGCGCAGATCAAAATTCGCCCCGACGGCACCGGGAAGGACGGCCTTCCTCTAAGGCCAAGCCGGTCCAACAAAATTCTACGCATTGTCGTGCAAAATTTCCTCAGCCCGAGTCTGCGTCCCCGACCGGCGTCCGAGGTCCATTAGCAACGTCAGCCAAGGGTACGCCATCCATCTGGCCTAGATATTTCACGGTGAGTGCTGGCGTCGATCGTGGCCCGGGCGGCAAACTTGGCGGTGCCTGTAACGCGAGGCCTGTTGGCACACCCATCCTGCTTTTAACTGTGCACAGTTTCTATCCCGTTCTAGAGACAAAAAATGAGAAGGGACATGACCACGCCGTAGTGTGTCGGCTCACCATTTGTACTCGTCTTCAAGCGCTGTCTAGCGATGTGCAAGGACCTACTAGCGCAACTGTCGATTGCACTGCTTAAGTGATGCTGGCGGAGGGGCCGCCCCTGTGCCCCACTACGAACAGCTGGTACTCTCTGAGGACCGCCACGTTTCCATTCCCTGGTGATTGTAATAGTGATGATGAAAAGGAGGAGGAGGATGATGACTGCTAGTGGTATACTGTTTGTAACGGGGTAAGGACGTGTCATCTTGGCAAAAAAAGAACGAAGATATCTGTTTTTTACTCTTCGTTTAATACTAGCACTGTTCTTAGGGCAGGCACAAAACACTTAATTTTATTACACGTGATAACTGTCCCAGGCAATCTTTCTCTGTCTGCTTATAATTCTAATTTTAATTATAACCTGTTTTTCATCGCCTCGACAGCCTTTATTATAACTCCCTCTGTGCAACCTTTGAATAATAGGGCTTCCGGAAGCCCAATATATCCCTCACGTAGATTTCGATGGATACGCTGACATTCCAATCCCATGGGCCGCATAGTTTGTTTCTTTCCCTCAGGCCACGTCTACCCCATCATTTTGTTTTTACTTCCCCACAAAGCTCAGCCCATAGTTCTCTCAAGTGACCTGCTATAGCCTCAAAAAGCAAAGCACTGTCCTTAGAATAATCGCAGAAAATTTCGTTGCCGATGTCCAATTTCTCTGCTTTCTACATTTCTAATGACGTTTTAGCTACCATTTTTTCTCTCCGGTTATTCGTTTCTAACTGCCTTGCGTCTTTTTTTGTTACCTTGGCTGTTTTGTATTACCCACTGTTCTTTCCGTATTTCATCGTTAGCCTTCTAGTCTTTCTTAACCACTGCGTGTCAACGCTTTTCAAGTACAGGTACCTAAAACCCTTAGCTGCCCACTTTCGTTGATCCATTGCCCTCAACCTCATCTCAAAGCATATTTTACTCTGTGTTTCTCTAACTTCAAACGACGCCCAGCCCATATCTCCCTGAACTGATTTGTTAGTTGTTTTAGCATGCGCTCCTAAGGCAGAGCGCCCAGCCGATCTCTGGTTTACTTCAAGGCATGCTAGAGCTTCGGAGTTTAAGCAGAGTACTGCATTAGAATATGCGAGGCCCGAAACCATTCCTCTCTTCCACACTCCTCATACTACTTGACATTTTTTATACCCCCACAGAGCGCTATGCATCGTTATTGGTGCTTTTCGCTTTCCTTTGTTCTTAATTTGCTTCTAGTGAGTTCTTAAGTAGTTTTCACCTTCGTTTATCCACACTCTGAAACATTTATATTCCTTGACTCTGGGTTATTCGCCATACTGGATTGACACACTGCGCCAGTGATAGTGTCATCGAAAACCATTTTTTCCGATTTTTCAGTTCTAAAGTTTAACCCGGGGTTTGAGCTCAACGGCCAATGATATTTATGAATTGTTGCATATCACTCTGTTTATCAGCTAAAAGAACAATGTCGTGTCCGTGTAAAATTTCCGAAATACGCAGTTGTACCACTTTGACTTGCAACATATGCGTTAAACTGAACCCTCATTGACTCTCTTCTTGTTTCTTTTGTTACCCTGCCATGCAAAGCATAAACAGCATTGGGCTCAAACGGCTTCCCTGTTTCATTCCGCAGTGGGTGTTGACCTGCTATGCGAATTTCTCCCCTTGCCATGTCAGGTGCACTCTTTTATCTTTATAGGTTGCTATAAGGGACTACATTAACTCGTCATCTAAACCCTGGAGTCTCAGCAGCCTCTTCAGCAGTTTTCTTCTTGCGTTGTCATATGCCCCTTTAATGTCCAAGAACGTAATCAATTGTAGTCTATTCTAAACTTTCGAAATTTCATTGCACTGAGTTATCCTGAACAAATTATCTCCCAATCGCCAGTCTTGTTTACATCCATTCTGACGTTCACCAAGGATTTCATTTTCTTCCATCCATGCTTGAATTCCTGATTTTAGCGCCTGCAATACGAACCTATGAAATTACTGTGAATGGTGTGTATGAATCATGACCAACTGAATCCAATACTGGCTTTATTACCTCTGCCTTTATATGTTAAATTATCCTACTTTCTAGCCAATCCTCCGGTATTTGCTTGGTTTGTATCACCTGATCTATTGCCCTCATAAAAGGTGCTTTGTTTTTTTCTTTTTCGTCCAATCAGATTTATCAGCTGAAATGGTGCTCAGTCCGGGCCCCCTGCTTTTTGGGGCGAAACCTTTTGCTCTGGTTTTTCCCAATAAAGGTTGCTCAAAATTATTTTCATTTCCCCAGCCTTCTATGGCGCGGTTATTATTGGTGCAGGCTTCTCCTCTTCTATTTCCCTAAACTTCCCACTGATCACTCGATGAATATGGGCCAATGGCTCCTCTCCTTATCAGCGAAGAAGTTTTGATCAATATCTTTTTAACACGAAAGTGTTTCATGCCCGGGTACAAAAACCTCAGCGGCGCCATATCTGTCTCGGAAATGACATCACCCTAAAAATTTCTATTGGCACGGTGGCGCTAGGATTCGAGCCCTCAATCACACTGCCCGCTACTGGAGGAATGAATCGCTCTACCGATGGAATCACGAAGTCATGCCCGGGCAGCTCAGGAACGCTCCTTATATCTTTCCATCTTACTTGTCCATTCAGATGGTGCTGCCTTCTAGGAGAGGTGAAGCGAATTGGTGCGGAGCAGGACCAATGTGGTCGCACGTTTGCCTAAGCGCAACGGTAGAAGGACGTCGCTCACCAAGCAAACCCAAAAGACTCCGGCCGACCAGCAAAGCATGCTCCTTTCGCTGTAGCGTACTGTGGCTTCACCAAACTATTCGCTGATAACCCGTTCGGTTTCGTTCGCATGGTTTGCGAGCGCCTGGGGTTTCAATCGGATTTACGCAATGCTCCGGCGCGTATAATCCAGTGTCTAATGTGGATGCGTATAACGGTGCCATACCGACAAAATATAAATAACGATGTACAAGTTCATATCGATGCACAATAAACATTCAAATGCTCCTGTGAAGGCACATTTTACATTCGTGTTTTACCGATTCCTATTAAAGAAGGATCAGCCACATTTTGTTGAGCAAGTAATTTTACATGGCTCCATACCTTTTTGGATGCGCTTTTGTCCTTATTCCGTATTTCTGCCATCCATCGTTCGCTTTCTTGCTTGATCTTTGCTTGCGCCAATGCCTGCACTTCAAGTTCTTTTTTCCCACTAGCCATCCCATTATTCCTTCACTGCCTCCGGTTCCATGCAAGTTCTTTCTGCGTCTGTATTTTTTATCGAAGCCATTGCCCACTGGTCAATAGCCTCTCTTATTTCCTTGTTCCACCAGCTTCTCGGCTTTCTCTTCCCTTGCCTTCACCCATAGAATGTTTTGTGAACGCGATCATTTTGTCGTAGTCCAATTTTTGCCTGGGTACTTATTGATTTAGTCTTACATCATATCAGCGATCATCTTTAGCTGTTCATTGTTCAAATATGTTTCTCCTGCTCTACCGATTTCGTAATTTGTCCGGGTTGCGCCTCCAAAGTGCAATGCAAGTCGCTTGTGGTCGCTGCCTGCTGTCTGTTCCGTTTTCATGTATTCTGATTTCCGGCATCCTTTCGTATACTGTTTCGGAGACAAAACTGTAGTCTATGCTGGACTGTATGTTACCACTTTCCCACTTTATTTGTCCGTCACACTTGTTTTATGTTTGCGAAAAGCAAACACGCCTGTGTGTTCGAGATTTCGGCGCACGTCAAATATATCCTGGTGGCCAAAATTAATCCGGAGCCCCCCACTATGGCGCGCCTAATCGCCTGTGCAGCGTAGGTGCGTTAAAGCCCACAATGAATGAATCACACAATGTTCGTGCCTGCATTAATTATCATGGGAGAGCCGCTATACGTAATGGCGTCGATTAAGGCTATGGCTGCGGCGGTCTGCCGAACATTTTAACACCCACAGAACGCAGAAAGAACTTCACTACGCAGGCGCGGCGCCTTCTCTATTCACGTATCTTTTCTTTAGTTTCATCTGTACTATCATTGTCCTTCTTTCCACAAATCAGTTGGGGGTACGGGCATAGAGTTTCTTACTACACTCGTTTACAACTCAAGAACGGCACCACCTCGTGTAGTGTATCACTCCGCCAAGGCGCCAGACCCATGACGTCAGTGCGCGCGTGTATTGAAAGAAGTTTGCTGTGAATGCGTGATATCGTCTGCCTTGTCTCACGCAGTTTGTTTGTCGTCACTTGAGTCGTTTATAAGCATATTAAGTCCAAAAAATAACGGGAACGGCTCACGTCATGTTCAACATATTCCCAGTAACGCCCTACTTTCGCCGCGCGGAGAAACATCCGGCTACGGTGATAAGGCACAGCGGCAACTTCCGGTGCCGTTCTTAATTTGTCACCGAGTATATATACACTACAGAGTAATCTGGTGATAGCGTATGTCAGGCTCACATTAAGGTAGCCTCTGTCGTCATGAGCCGCTATTATATATACCTTGCGCTTGCCTTAGTTTCATCATTGGCTTAAAATGAAACGCTTTATTTGCCGTATATTCAGATACAATGCCATCAAAAGCAAGGAAGAGAGTCTAAGTTTATAATTAATAACACACGCTGTTTAAAATTAAGAAAGTAAAAACTAAAGCGTTGTTTTTTTACTGAGGGTCTGTCAGAACGGTTATGCTTCTATTCTGCAGACTAAGCTGGTAGTTAACAGTATTGTAAAATTCTGGGAGAAACTCATCTATACCTGTTAATTTGCACACATTTCAAATAGCCCTTTTTTTAAAGCTCATAAATGCTTTATGCGCGTGCCTTTGAAAACGAGCACGTCATGTTCGCGGTGTTCGTGTTCGTGGTTTTAAATTACCCGCTCAGTCCAGGGGCTATTACATTTGCACTGCTACTGGAAAAAAAATGAAGGAAGCTCAGCTAACTCGTAACACTTGAAGGCAGCGAAGCGGTACGCAACCCTCAACACCATCAGGACGGTTTGAGTTCACGATTGCAACCGATTTGCTCCTTCGCTGCCGCAACCACCTCTACTCCATCATTGTTGCTATCAGTGTGAGCTTCTTTCAATCTTTTGGAAGGGATAATCATTGGACATCATCTCGAAGGGGCGTACCCTGTAACGTGTCTTTCGCGTTCCGACCAAATGTTGCCACAATTAGAGCGAACCTTGTAGTATTTTTGGAGGGGCAAATCTTGGCCGGTCTTCGAAACTGGGCATGCTTGCATTGACGAACGTGCCCATGGGACGCAGGGCGGTCGGCGCGAGGCACGCGCACACGAATTCGAGGCATTTTCTTGGTTTTGTTAACTGCCCGGCGGTCGTAGGTAGTCCCGTGCTCACGTGCGTGCTCTCGGCAATTTCTTCTTTTGTTTAAAACTGCGGCCATGAAAAATTACGATGTGCTAAACAGCTTCCCTGGTAAGAAAATGACTCAAATCCGCGCTATATACGTGGTTGGACTGCTAAGATGTAAACGACACCCACAGTGATTGCCCATGCGACGTCACTTGAATTCCCACACGTGGCTCTACAAAGAATCAGAGACGACCGAACGTAGCACCGACCGTAGAAATAAAACGGATGGAGCGTATGGCGAAGGGTGAGAAGAAGGTTGGTACGCGCGGCTATGGCGTCACCTCCCTCACTGCCTCTCCCTGACTTTTGTTTCACGCGTCGCCGCCACAGAGCGCCCTCCTGGACCTCCCACTCCCCAGAGGATGTTCCGTTCACCGTTAATCCAAACCACGCGAACGCCATTATCGTAAATTGTGCGGATATCACTTCACTCGAGGCTTAGAATAAGCGCAGATGGTAGAACCGCCGCTGTGCTCGTTGAGTGCACCGTCTGTCTCCCCGTTCCTCGCGTGGGCGTAGCTCAGTCAGTAAGACGACCACCTGTCAATTCGTTACGCTATTCGGGTACAGGTTCGATTCCTGGCGGGGCCAGTAATTTGTTTTTTTTTTTATTTTACGCGGGAGTTTTTTGTTGCCCCCACGGTCGTGACAGAACCCTTGCCTGGTAGAGGTCAGAACCCTTGCCTGGTAGAGGTATACTGCTTTGCAGTATAAAGAACCGGGAAGTGCACTCTCCTTGCCACAAACTAACGGTTCTACAATGTGGAATTGTACCTATGTAAATATGTACTGATGGTCACTCGCCGGCACTAGTCCACCCATTTGCTTAGAATGAAGCAACGCTGTCTTGGCGTCGTCTAATGGAGCGAATGTCAAGTTTACAAGCGAAGCGAGTTTCGGCCATTTCAGATGGAGCGGTTACCTCGGCCGTATATTAGTAGGAAACTGTATGACCTCAGGTGCCTTGAAGACATAGCACTGCTTAATGACGAAAAAAAAAACCCAAGAAGACTCTTAAGAATCCGGTAGGCATGCCAACCTTATCAGCTGTGGCCCTCCCGTAAGACCATACCCCGCCCCCCTCCCACACACACAACGTCGACATATTCATAGGCGCAGTTTCCTCACAAGTACTCTCACCAAGAACTAAGAAACTATGTTTGCGGGTTTTGAAGACTGAGGTGAGCCGAAATTTGGGTGAGCCTTCGCATCTGCCTCCCTTAGGGGTAGCTTCCGGTTGGCAACGATGACGCGTTTCTGAGGAGGCTTGATGCGCACGGCTAATACCGGACGGCTAGCAGACACGGGAAAATAAATATGTGAGCCCAACATGCAATCTTGCCTGATTATGCTTACTGTAAATGGACGCAACCCAAAAAACACCCTTTCCAGCTCACCCGCTATACTGTCACGTGTTTAATCATTTATGCTTCGCTGCACGCAGTATAAATACACGTGAGGCAGTGACGCATATTTCTATTTCAACACCTTCAGCTCCCACCAGACATGCGCAAGGTCATCTACCTCGGCGACATACGGGTTTATTCTAAAAGTGCGGAAATTCGCATTTTAGGGGTCCCGTTTCCAAGCAACAATAGCGCTAAGTGTTGGATTTTAAGGTACCGAAGCTGTAGGCGTGCTCCACGACCATCATAACGGTTTAACTCTACGATTGCAGCCGATTCGCTTCGTCTTCGCTACCGCAACTGCCTTTACTTTACCATTGTTGCTAAAAGTATGAGCCTGCTTCAGTTTTTGGAAGTGATAGTCATTGGACGTCGCCTTGGAGGGACGTACGCTATGACGTGTCTTTCGCGATCCGAACAAGTGTTGCCACGATTAAGGCGAGCGCTGGAGTTCTTTTGGCAAATCTTGGCCACTCGCCCAAAATGGTTGTGCTTTGATTGACAAACGGGCGCCGGCGACGCTGCGCGGTGGGCCGAGGTCCGCGCTCATGCGAGCGCGCTCACGTGCGCTCCGCATTTTCTTGGTATTTCCAACGGCTCAAACGTGAAATAACGACTTGCTAAACAGATTCGCTCTTCAGAAAATGATTTCTGACTCCGTTTCCTTGTGTGCGTTTTCCATCTCCATGGTTGCTAATGTATGTTGCCTCAATACGGACTGCCACTATCCCAAACCCATGCTGTACTAATCTTTTTTTTTTCTTTTTTACATCCACAGCACGATGCTTACGGACAACCAGGTGACGCTTCTGGGGGGTAAGTTTTAAACTTGAATGGCTTTTGATTAACCTATGCTATGTGATTTGAAGGACACAAGCTCAGTGGCCGTTTTAAGCCATTGGCATGACTATGATTATGATTGTTACCAGGGCTAGAAAAGAAGAAATTAAAAACGAACATTTGCGAGGCTCATTATAGCGCCCAATGCGCTTCCTCTTGTAGATCGGCTAGAACACCTCTTCCTCCGCACTCAGGAGTGCTGGGGTATTTACAAGTTATTGTGTTCATAAATATGAGTGTGAATTTGCACTAATGAAGCCCTGCTAAATTGTAAGAGACACAAGTTCACTTTTACGGAGTATAACTTAGTAAGGTTGACACCTGGGCTAGTTGGTTCCACATATTAAAGTTACAGCGGAATAAAAAAACACTCAAGAACAAGTAAGGGACATACGCAGCGCTGACTGATACTTTATTGACACGGGAAGCATTTCTACATGCAAGATATAGTGACACAACAGCTTATTAGCAGATAAACAAGATAAACAATATATAAAACGCATTACCCTTTCCATGCCCGCCGTTACCATCCAGTCCCAACAGGTGCTGAGTTTAAGTATGCCATTTCCTTCACAGTTGAGATTGAGGGAGCACTGATGCAGTTGTGCCCTAATAGCACAACCTCTTCTGCTTCAATTATTCTCTTGTGGTTTGATTGGCACTTCTGCTCAATACCGTGCTTTCTTCAAACGTCGGTACGCACTTGTGATGCCGACAATGTGCTGCCAAGTGCCCTGTCAGCCCCCTTTCACATTGAAATTTTGTTCCCGCAAGCGGTCATTCAGACACCGGCCGCTCTGACCTACGTAGCACTTTCCACATGAAAGAGGAATACGGTACTAGATACCTTCAATACACTTCACATAACGATTCTGATGCTTAGTCTGACATCCTCGACGTTGCTTGGTGGTTCCATTACTCACCCGTCACAGGCCTAACAATTTATGCAAAGTGGAAAGTGCCACGCGAACGTCTACCCGCTTCCCTATCCGTTTTAGGCCATGGGAGACCACAGGAATATAAGGCATTATTGTCGTTTTTAAACGAAAGCTTTGTACCTTTACCAGCCAACGCTTTTTTCGTGGCGTGCACGTCAACAAACCCCCAACGCGACGGAGGCAGCGGCGGAGGTTGGGGGGGGGCGGGCGAAGGTTCTCACTCACGAGCACACTGTAGATGGCGCGGCGAATTTACCTAGCGTGGCTTTAACCAAGCGTTCCCCGCGGGGACGAGCCTGCTCGCGAGAACGTCGGCGGGACAGCTTTGTCATCCGCTTCAGCGGCGGTTGTTTTGCGCATGTTTTGGCGCAACTACGCCTCTATCCTCTATTGCGTGCTTTCTTCGCGCGGTTTGATTATCTTGTACGACAGCACCTCCTGGGTAATCCAGACACGCCGGAATTAAGTTGTCGTACGGCGAAGATACGTTAGCTTTCGTTTGCAGGGCGGGAAAACACAATGTGGAGACCACATAAAGACACCTGGCCTCTAGAAAAACGCTATCTCTTGCGCACTGCTTGCCACGAATGGGACTCAGTTTTCTGAATTCGCGAATACCAATTTAGTTGTGTTTTATTATGTATTACAAAAGGTCAAAGGGGTAACTGGTTCTGATAAATAACTATCACAAAAGTTCCCTCAGCTTTCTCGCAATTCTGAAATTTACTAAACTACTTTTAATCGGCATAAATGGGAATCACTAAGCTGACATGCCGAATCGTTCGGGGTCTGCCCTTGTGTCCCGCGGTGTTGAAGCCCTGTTAAATTGCTAGCACATTAGGATGGCTACGTTCTAATGTCTCACCCTTCGAAAGACGCTCCTCTCCGTTTTCTATCTGTCAACGCACGGCCGGGCCACAGCAGAGGCGTCCGCCGCTCTTGCCCAGTCGTGGCTGACACAGCTGCTGCGTTCGGGACGGCTCCCCTGCGAATTCCAGGTAACGGATGGGAGAATCTCTGGTTTAACTCTTTGCAGAGTCACGTCTGTGAATTCAAGTGAGGTCGCATGACCAATAGTTGTGGGTGCTGTTTAAAGCTTTGCTTTCCAACCACCTTAACAGCGTGGATAGGATCCATCTTTTTCTTTTTTGTTTGCCGACTCTTGAGAAAAAAAGAAAAAACGGCAGTGGTGCCTTACATTAATGGAGTCTCCAATGGTGGATAGGCAAGCGGACAGACGTTTGCGTGGCACTTTCAGCACCCCATAAATTGTTAGGCCTGTGCCGAGTGAGTAGTGGAACCACCAAGCAACGTCGAGGATGTCAGACCAAGCATCAGAATCTCCATGTGAAGTATGATGAAGGTATCGTGTACCGTATTCGTCTTTCATGTGGTAAGTGCTACGAAGGCCAGTACGCCCGGGTGTCCGAATGGCCGCTTGCGGGAATATGATTGCAATGTGAAAGAAGGGCTGACTGGGTACTTGACAGCGCATTGTCGGCATCACAAGTGCGAACTGACTTTTGAAAAAAAGCATACTATTGAGCAGAAGTGGCAATCCAACCACATGGGAAATAATTAAAGCAAAAGAGGCTGTGCGGGTATTTATTTATTTTTTATTTAATACATACTGCAGACCACAGTTGTGGTCCTGGAAGGATGAGCACCTGAATAGCACAATAATACAAAAAGAGCAAAAGGGACAAAAAATGAAACGGCGGACATTGCATTGTCAATCCGAGACACAAACAACAACAATAACAAAAAACGTGGCTATACAGTCTCTAATAAGTATGGCTCAGCAATAAAATTCCATTCAGCCACAGTACGCGGGAAAAATGAAAATTTGTGAGTATCAGTATGCGCTTGGTATGGTGTTAGCGATCTAGGGTGATGGTGCCGCGTGTGTTTTGTGGTCAGGGTGGATGTATACAGAGAGGGGTCGGTAGCCAATTCATGGGTAGTAAGTGAGCAGAGGAAATCGAGACGAAATTTTTGTCTTCTTAACTGAAGCGTGGGAATGTTATTGGCAATCATTAATTCAGAGGGAGAATCCGTGCGACGAAATTTTGAAAAAATGAACCTAACAGCTTTCCTCTGAATCTTTTCCAATTTATCGATGTTATTTTTGGTATACGGGTCCCATACTACAGCAGCATACTCAAGTTTTGGTCTAACGTATGAATGGTAGCAAAGAAGTTTAACACTTGGAGGCGAATTACGAAGTTTGTGTCTCAAGAAACACAGTTTTCGAAAAGCGGAGGAGCAGATATTGTCTATGTGCAAGTTCCAGGAAAAATTATTTGTGAACGTTACGCCTAAGTATTTGAAGCTGTTGACTTGGTTCACCGCGCACGATCCCAGTGTGTACTGAAATTCAAATGGAGATTTTTTACGCGTTATGCGGAAGGAAACAGTTTTCTTTGCGTTGACAACCATGCCCCATTCCTTGCACCAACTGTATATATTGTCCAGGTTTGTTTTAAGTTCTATTTGATCTTGCATGCTGGAGATTTCACGGAATAAAATACAGTCATCTGCAAACAGCCGGACATGAGTGGTGGGTGTAACTACAGTGACGATATCATTGATGTATAAGAGAAAAAGCAACGGCCCCAGAACCCTACCTTGAGGCACTCCGGATGTGACAGCAAGACAGCTCGAGGCATGACCATCAATCAAAACACAGGGAACGACTGCATCAGTGCTCCTTCAATATCACTATCTGTGAAGGAAATAGCTTACATAAACGCAGCACATGTCGGCACTGGGCGGTAACGGCGGGCGGAGAAAGTGTAGTGCGTTTTATATCTTGTTTATCTTGTTTATCTGCTTTTAAGCTGTTGTCACTATATTTTGCGTGTATAAATGTTTCCCGTGTGAATAAAGTATGATTTGATTTACTGCAGGGTCTAACGCGCCGACGCAACACAAGTGATGAGGCGCGCTGTAGTGGAGGGCTCCGGATTAATTTTGACCACCTGGGGACCTTTAACGTGCGCGCAAATCTCGTACACACGGGAGTTTTTGCTTTTCGTCTCCATCAGAAAAGTGGTCGCCGCGGCCTGTCAATAAATAAAGTATCAGTTCGAATTCAGCGCTGCGTATGTCCCTTAATTGTTCTTGTTTGTGTTTTTATTCCGCTGTAGCTTTACCTTACGGAGTATACCGGTGAAATTTGTGATCGGCAAATTTTACTAAAAAATTAATGTTGTGATGGCAAAAATTGCGTTGCACTGCTGAACACAAGTTTAAAATTGATCTGTAAAATCGGCATTATGAAACAGGTATCACTGAAACGTTACTATCAATGCTTGTCTTACTGAGACAAGCATGTTACAGAAACTATGGAATAGTCGTCGCTCGATTTGTGTCTGTTTCTTTAGCATTACAACACTGCTGGTCCTTGTCCCCCACGTCCTGTGTTTTCATTCCTCCGCCTAATTGAGTTATAATGGAGTACCAACTGGCTCGTACCCATACGTTGTTAAATTATATATTCCTTGTATATTATTTGGCATTACAAGGTCGTCCTGTCGTACTATGCACTCGGGGATTAAGCAACGCAAAATGCCTCACTTCATCTTATTCTTCTCTTTTCAGCTGCAGGTGGCATCGCCGCCATTCTTCTTTTCGACCTGTTGGTCTGGGCGGCGGGGTTTACAAATACCGGGATACGCCCGCACTCGTTGGCTTCGTTCCTGCGGGACAACCTGTACGGAAACGATGTTCCCGAAGAATCGACTTTTAACGTCTTCACAGAAATTGGAATAAGCGGCACCCCTTGGATCTGGAAGTTGGACATCTTTGTTACCGTCTTCTTTCTTGTCGAAATCGGCCTTCACAGATTTTGGTGTCCATTTGCAAATGGCTCATCCCTGAACGTGACAAAAAACAATTAAAATCCTTCATGGTGACATTTTGTGCTTGTCATATTGGTACACTTCTGTTTAGATATCTTGACAGCAGCTCGGTCGCTACTGAATGTCCCCTGGATCGCATCCCTTCATCTACAGGGAGTTCCACAAGGAATCTGCATCAATAGAACAAAATAATAAGTTTGATGCAAGAAAATGACTGGAAATTAGACGGGTAATACTGTGTCGCTAACCCCTGGCGATCCCGAAGTATTGCCCACTTTGTGGCCGTTCTTTTATGCAGCTAGTTTGCTAGTTTCTAGCGCCGCAAAGAACGAAACTAACTGTGTGAGAACAACTCACGGGATATTTATTTTTCCTCTTTTAACTCTCTTACCGATTTTAGAGTAGCGTGTGAAACCACTCGAAGCATTTTCCTGTGTGTAGGCGAGAATTGTTACTGCAAATTTTGCAGTAAAAGCTTTCCCTCCAGCATTCTTTTGTTTTTCCATCGCTACAAACAGCACAATCCTTGCAGCGTCGGCCTGAAAGCTTGTAGATGAAATGGCTCATCCCATTTAGCCTTTCCTCGCACTGCTTACGTGTAGACGAGCCCCGCTTTTTGGCTAAGCACTCAGATCCCCCACCAGCTGTTAGATGATGTTGTGGCGGTTCTGCAGATTTTCGCTGCTCTTTCTAGCCGTGATTAAGCAGCTGTGTGCGTTGTGGGGATCCTGGCGCCCGACGCGGCTCTTTTCCCCCTTTCTCCTTCGAGTTGCTGGCTCGTCTCGGCGCCGCTGTGTAGAGCCGAGCCGTCTTCTAAAACTCCTGCAACCGTTGCGGCGATAAAACACTGTCACGCAGCGGGGGGGGGCTCCGCCCTGGTGTTGGAGCTAACCTCACCTCATTGGCCCGTTTGAACGATGCCCGAACACCACCCTCGCCAGGACGCGAACGCGCGCTGCGCGGGGGTCCGTTCGGGGAGAGGCTCAGGAGGACAGCCGGAGGTGCGTAACTATTTTCTCACCGCCGGTCGCAGCTCTTTTGCGCCGGCTCTAAGCCGCTAGCCCTTCCGGCTGCCGGCCCGTGCCTTCGGTTGATCCTCAGTCCGTTCACTCACATATTAGCCGTACCTGACACTCGACGATCGCGCCGTGCGGTACGCGCCTGGGAACGGAAGGACAGTGTCTTTCTATTGCGAGCCCATCGGCCAGCACCCCAGATTTTGCCCTTATTGCTGAGCCCACCGGTTCAGCGCGCCGAGGACGCGCACACTTGCGCGTGGCGCCAGATCGCCCATCGTCCCTTTCCACCCACGGGGATGTTGAACTGTAACTGAAGGGGTTGGCGCGAATAAACGCCTTCTGATGTACTACACTGGGCTTATTCCTTTGTCGCCCTCTACTCCACCTGCCCAACAGAGGCGGTGTTGAGCTGGCGCGACGGCGTCTCAGTTCCGTGAGCGTTCTCAAATAGCTCGAACCCGCGGTGGCTCCTCGCAATGTGCATGAGTGCATGCCTTATGCAATGCTAGGGTGGTGCATATTGTGAGGTAGAGACCACAAACTGGCGCCCAACGTGGGGCCATTGGCTCATTAGCCTTTGGCCGCTAATTAAGCTGAGTACGCAACCGGAATCAGTCTTATTGCTTATCCGCTAGCGGTAGCTGCTACGGGGACGAGGCGACTGCCCCTCCGTACGCGAGTGTGCGTGCACCCCTCGTTAACGCAGACCCACGGGAGAGTGCGGAGGCGCGACCACGCCACACCTGGAGTGGCAGTACCCGTATTCCGGGAGAAAGGCCACAGCCGCCACCCGGAGCGGTGTACGCGAGATTTCTGCTTTCGCCGGCCCTGTGGGTAGAGATAGCAAGATGCCCTTAGGCTCGTTTATTGCTCCTTACGGAGCTTACGCAGGGCAGCCTGAACCGGAGGCTTCTACTGTGAGGGATTTTTGCCCGTTGGTTGCGAACGCGAACGGCCCCGCACAGTGGTCTGTCCCGGCCCCTTGCGGGCACCCCCGCTGTGCAGCCACGAGTTTCGCTCCCCCGCCACCATCCGGAGCGGGGCTCCTGCCTAATTGCGCGCAGCCAGAGCCCGTGCTGTCTACGCTCGCCGAATTCGGCGCAAGTGATGCAGGCGCTGCAGCCGCCCCCGCGGGTTTTGAACGACCGCAGACGAGCCTGAACGGTTGCCAGCTTCATTCCGGCAACGGCCTCTTTTCGGAGACTGCTCCTCTCATTGAGCTTGGGGCCACGACCCCATCGCTCGAACGAGCTGCCGAAGCACCGTGGAATACATTGAGTGCGCAGCATTTGCTGCAAAACGCCGCCCAAATGGTCCAGTCCCTGTCTGGCGCGGTTGAGGCACTCCTCACTGCCCGCAAGCCCGTTCGCCCGGCTATCAAGCTGACCGCACCGACATACCGCGGCTATGGCGATCTGACCAGCGCCAGAGATTTCCTCGATTCGCTGGCGCACTACCAGCAGGCTATGGGGCTGGACGATGAGGAAATCCTCACCCGCATTGTTCCAGTGACATTGACGGAAACGGCGGCTAGGTGGTACCGGCTCAGTGGCCGCCGTGCAGCGAATCTTGGGGAATTCCGCGCGGCATTCCTGCGTGAATTCCTACCAGCGGACTACGAGCGTAGGATGCGGCGAGAGCTGGAGCTCCGGACACAGGCTCCCGAGGAATCTTTGCAGGAGTTTGTACGAGCTATGGATGAGTTGTTTGCTATTGCTGAGCCCCACGCCTCGAGCGAGGAGCGCGTTGAGCGCGTAATCCGGCAGGCACATCCAACCTTTTCGGCCTACCTGCGTGGAGGTCGTTTCCGCGATCTCGAGGAGCTGGCTGTCGAGGCGAAGCGCATCCAAGGCGATATTCTAGCCGCGCGCGCCTACCGTCCGCCGCCTCCGGCGAGTGAGTCGCTCGAGCCAAGGTGCGCGTGGAACGGGCCGCTGCCGTTGCCCCGGAGGCACGAAACCGCAGACCCCTCAGCGGCGCGTTTGTCGAGCGGGTCAAATGAGGGATGGGGACTGAGCGAACGCGCCCTGGACCCCTACACCTACGCAAGGCGCGCAGCCTCCGCTGTGCCGGCCCAGCAGAGAGCAGGCAATTGCGGGCCTTTCGGACGTGGAACGCGCAACAACGGGCCCACAGACCTTGTCCCGCCAAGGAGCCCATCCAATGCTGCACCGTTCTCCCAGCCTAGTTTGCCCGGACGCAGTGTGCCCGAAGGTGTCGGAGCGGGGAGAAATGCGCGCAGTGAGCCACCCTCGGGCCTGGTTCCATGGCGTCCCAGGGAGGGAGGTGCTGCTCGCAACCAAGCGCGAGGAGGAGTGAGATGTTTCCGCTGCAGAGCGGTTGGGCACATGGTCAGAGAGTGCCCTGTGGAGGCATCTCTGGCGGGAAACGCCGACGGCGGTCGTTTGTGATCGCACAGACGACCGAAACCCCGCTCGCTCCCTCTGCGTGCCGTGCAGGCCTTTTAACCGGCGGAAACGCGCCGTTTATTCCGGTCAGAATCGCTGGCCGCGAATTTGCGGCTCTCTTGGACACGGGTGCCAGCGCATCGTTGTTCAGTGAGGAGGTTTTGTCCCACCTGCGAGAGCATTCGGTGCATTTGAGGGACTGCCGAACGACGTTCAACCTGGCGAAAGGCGTGGCGCAGTCGGCTGGCGCTGCGAGGTTGACGGTCAGATGGGGGGACCGGGTGAGACGCACTCGTTTCATTCACCTCCCAGGGCTCAGTGTGCCCGTGATTCTCGGTCGAGATTTTCTCCTGAAAACTGGAATTACCGTTGACATTATGAATGGCGGCTATCGCGAAGCAGCATTCTCGCCGCTGAAGCCATTCATTAGGCCGCCGTCGCCCGCGCCTGCTACTGAAGAGAAGGCGCCGGATGCGCGCGGCGTTGAGCGCTCTGAGGAAATTCCCCGCGCTGAAAGATCAGCATTTTCCTGTCCCCAGCGGGATCGGACGGCTACGCACGGAGCACCGCATCCACTCATAGCCAATGCGGCTGACTTGGATCACTCGCAGCAGGTCCGTCTAACGAGACTGCTAAATCGGTACGACGAGATTTTTACCGAGAGACCTGGCTGCACCGACCTGGTGACTCACAGGATCGAAACTGGAGACGCGCTTCCTCTGAAGTGCAACCCAAGGCCCATCAGTCTGTCCAAAAGGCAGGTGACCGATAAGCTGCTGGACGAGATGTTAAAGGATGGCGTAATTCGCCGCTCTCGCAGCGCCTGGGCGTCTCCAATCGTGCTGGTGCTGAAGAAAGACGGCACCTACCGGCTCTGCGTCGATTACCGCCGCCTGAATGCACTGACTAGAAAGGATGCCTATCCGCTCCCTACGATCAGCTCCGTAGTAGGAAACCTGGGAGGCGCGAGGTATTTTACCACGCTGGATGCTTCAAAGGGGTACCTACAGGTCCGGATGGATGAGAGTGATCAGAGCAAAACGGCTTTCACGTGCCACAGAGGACTCTTCGAGTTCACTCGCATGCCTTTTGGCCTTTGCAATGGTCCTGCGACGTTTCAGAGGCTCATGGACCGCGTCCTAGGGGAAGCCAAATGGTCACACGCCATGTGCTACCTGGACGACATCGTGATTTATTCACGAACCTTCGAGGAGCACCTGCGCTATGTCGCCGACGTGCTCGAGAGGGTGCGGGCTGCGGGTATGACGTTGAACCCCGCGAAGGCCCAGATTGCGCAGACCCGAGTTTCACTGCTGGGGTTTACGCTCGGCGGCGGCTCCATCGAGCCTGATCGGGAGAAGCTCAGAGCAATCCTTGAATTCCCTACGCCGAAGGACGTGCGCGGCCTCCGCCGCTTCTTGGGAATGGCCAATTTCTACCGGTCGTTCATTCCGTCCTGTGCCCGCGTGCAGGCACCCCTGACAAAGTTGTTGTCGAAATATGCCGCGTGGCGATGGGAGCCCGAACACGAACAAGCGTTTCGTCACCTGTCTAACGCCATTGCAGAGACAGCGCAACTTAGGCTCCCCGACCTGACCAGAGAGTTCGTTGTGCAAACAGACGCCAGCGATCTGGGACTGGGGGCTGTCCTTCTACAGGAATACGATGGCGTGCTGAGGCCACTGGCTTTTGCTAGCCGCTCCCTGCTTCCTGCTGAAAGGAACTATTCCGTGACGGAAAGAGAATGCCTCGCCATCGTGTTTGCACTTCGGAAGTTCGATGTCTATCTTGACGGGACGAAATTCGTCGTGCAGACGGATCACAGTGCGCTCAGCTGGCTAATGCGGCTCAGGGAGCCTGCCGGTAGGCTGGCGCGCTGGGCTCTCCTGATACAGCACTACGATTTCTCAGTGCAGTACCGAAAGGGGAACACGAACGTGGTAGCTGATGCGCTATCTCGTGCCCCGTTGGCCACCGAGATTCACTGTCCAGGTGTGACTTCAGCCGGCGACGCCACAGCGAGCGCCCGCGAAGGAGGCGAAACAGTCTCGCAGCCGTCCAGTGGAGAGAGAGAGCCCAGAGTTGAGAATACTCGTGCCGACTCGGGCACCCCGCAGGGCGGAGAGGGAGAGGCGCTTGTCGCAGACTCCGAGCCGCCGGAAAGCGGGTGGGCGATGGCTGCGGGAGCAAGGGGAAGCGATGCCGCGTGCACGGCAGTCGCATTCAGCCGCCAAGAGCTATTAGCCGCCCAGCAGAATGACCCGTTTTGTCGCCGGATTTGCGACGGTCTCAGGGAGACAGAGCGCCGAGAAGCAGCTTGTGGTGCTGCGGGCGCGCGCCGAGACGCAACTTGTCCTGTTGCGGGCGCGGAGGGGCTGAAGTCAGCGAGTGTCGCCGACGCCCCGGAGGACTCATATCTGCTGGATGACGAAGGACTCGTGCTGAAGTACGTAGCCACCGATGATGAGGAAATTGACCCATTCAAGGTGGTAATCCCCAAAAGTCTGAGGTGCGCGCTGCTGCGTTACGCTCACGACGAACCAATGGCCGGTCATTTAAGTGGCTCCAAAGTTTTTGGGAAACTGAGTCGCTCCGTGACCTGGCCGGGCATGAAGCGGGACATTTTTCGCTATTGCCGATCCTGCCATGTCTGTCAAACGGTGAAGGCGCGCGGAGGAAAGCCGCCTGGAATGATGAAACCAATTGACAGTGTGCGTCCGTGGCAGGTAGCCACTTGCGACTTGATGGGACCTTTGCCAAGAAGCAAGCAGGGCTACACTTACCTGGTGGTAGTCGTCGACCATTTTTCGAAATGGGTCGAACTGTTCCCTCTTCGGAGGGTGACAGCGAGAGCGGTACTAGGGAAACTCCTAGAGGTCTTCAGTCGGTTCGGCTATCCCGATAGGCTGATCACGGACAACGCGTCCTATTTCACCGCTCGAGTGTTTGGAGCAACGTGCCGCTCCCTGGGAATTGAGCACCGCACTACTTCACCCTACCACCCCCAGTCCAATTTGACTGAGCGATTCAACAGAACGCTTAAGCCAATGATCGCGGCCTTCGCCGAGAGACAAAAGGATTGGGCAGACCACTTGAACGAGTTCGCGTTTGCTATCAGAACAGCAGAGATCGTTCGACTGGTTTCTCTCCTGCCTTTCTGAATTTCGGAAGGGAGCTGGCGTGCCCGTTGACGAACGTCGTTAGCAGCCAACTCGAAGGAGAGAGGACGCCTGCGGACATTTCCGCCTACGCGTCGAAGCTTCAGGAGCGACTAAGTCATGCTGTCAAGTCAGCGAGGAAAAGTTTGGCGACAGCCAGAGCCCAGCAAAAGGCTCAATATGATCGCAAACACCGGCACCTGGAATTCCAGGTAGGCGATCTTGTCCTGAAGCGCAACCACGCTCTTAGCGACGCCAGTAAGGGCTTTTCGGCTGCCCTAGCGCCTAAGTGGCTTGGCCCGTACGTAGTCGAGAAAGTGTTGTCTCGGCTCTCGTACGTGCTGAAACAGCCCCCTTCGGGGAAAACCAGCTGTGCCCATGTCGCCGATTTGAAAGCCTACGTTTCTCGGACTGACGGTTTGGTGCAAGAGCCCACCGGTTCTGCGCGGCGACGACGAGGCATCCCCGCTGATCCAGGCTGCTCTCGGCCGGCTCATCGGTACAATCTCAGGAAGAGGTCACCTCAGTGATCATAGCACACTAAACGGCAGGCGCTTTCGCCCCCGTGCTGACTTCGCTTCTCTCAGTCTCAGTCAGCGCGGCCGCCCCGGCCGCCCCAGCCTTTGTGACAACTGTGTGGTCAGTTGTCACTCCCCTCCAGCAAAGCTGTAAGCGCATGTTTTCTCTTTTTACTCGGGTTGTAAGAGTGTGCATGTTACGTGGCACTGTCTGTATTAGTGTGTCCCCATTTGGGCGTTGAAGACTGCACGTAATGTATCTTGTCCTAATTTGTTTTGTTATTGTTTAGAGCACTAGTTTAATTGCACAGGGTGAGGAAGTGTTCCGCTTAGTATTTTGAGCGTTGTACCGCGTGATGTAGCATGAACCTATTTTGTTTGCTTAGTTTCTGGGTTCGGTACGGTTCGTGTGTTAGCCTCGTTGAAGGCGTTAGGGTTGTTTTCTTTTTTATGTGTGTGTGTTGTCGGTGCACGATGTAGTGTTTTTTTTTTTTCCAGTGCTTTAACTTTGTTTATTTGGTACAGGAACCCCCTTAGTCTGCGCATGCGGGACGAAGTGCTGTGTACGTTTCTTTCTTTTTTTTATCCAGTTTAGCAGTGAGCAGGGCTAGTTTACTTCTCTTCTGTTTTTTTACTCGGGCGCAGTCTTGAAGAAAGAGCGAATGCCGAAAAGCGGCGGCTAGGTCGGTCGCGGGAGTGCCCTTCGAAGACTGTCATTGGCTTTCGCGCGCAGCCAGGGTCGAGAGTTATGGGCTTGTTTTGAAGGTGTCGGATTTCGGCCGTCCACGGCCCTGGTGTTCATGCGAGCGGCGCGCATCGGAGGCCGTTGCGCGAACTGTGCGAAGTTGGGAGAACGGCCCAGACTTTGGGGGGGGCCGTATATTCAGTGTCAACGTGAGCGGGGCTCTTCCTGGAAAACACTGGCCTGGGGGACGCTACCAGTGGAGCCCAGTGCGTGGTGGGGGATGGAATTTGGGCTTTGGTGGTGCCGCACTCCGTCTTGTGCTGTGCAACGGTTGGCGTGTTTCTGCTTCTGCGACGTGGAGCGGAAAAGGGAAAGGCGGGACGAAACTCAGTTCCCGCTCTTTTCGGTCGTGTTTCGCTGGTCACTCTCACTCGGCGCGCGGTGGCTTCGGACGACGTTGCATCAGCGCATAAGCTCGATTGACTGCCGTCACCATGGCCCATCACGGGAGGAAGTTGGATGCCGGGAGGAGGCGACAACCTGCGGGCCACGGTCCGCGCAGGTGGTGGCGCGGGGGCCGTGGCGGCTGGGGGGCGGCGCTGGTTCCTGAAGAAGTTCGCGGGCCCGGCGGGAACGGCGAGCCCTCTGCGAATGGGTCTACCGAACGCCGGGAGCTGCCCGCGCCATCGGCTCCGGCGGCGCACACTGTCCCGAAGAGGAACGTGGCCACGTGGACTTGCCCGCGCGCCGGTCGGGAGCCGGCGTGTTACGTGGGTGTGCGCAGGTGGCGAGAGCAGAGGCAGGTTCTCCGCGGGCTGCCGCACGACCGAGTGCCGCAGCCGTTCGCAGGCTGCACGGTGGCGGAGCAAGAGGAAGGGGTGACGGGAACTGACTTCACTCTGCCGGACGGGGTGACCATGTGCGGGCTCTGCCGCACACCGGTCTACTTCGAGCACCACTACAGCGGCAGAGTGCACACAGAGAAGGCGGAGGCCGCTGCGGCCGGGGGTCGTGGACGGGTGCGGAAGCGAGGCAACCTGTCGGACTCCTGGCTGCTGGGACTCTGCAGGCAGCGGTGTGCCGAGAGCCCTGCCTTCGCCGCTATGCTGGCACCGATGGCGGCTCCAGCATCATCATCGCCGCCACGGGCCATCTCGCGCCCACCGGTCCCGCACCAGGCACCCCCCGTCGCCTGCCTCATCGACGACAACCACACCGCTGCTGTGCCGCCGCCCGGGTCGCCGCCCACACCGCAGTCGCCGGTGCCCCGGGCCCCACTGGAACCTGTCGGCCAACCACCAGACGCCGCGGAGCCGGGGATGGTGGCGGGGCCGGCCACGCCGCTTGTGTAGTGCCGTGTAGTGACGGAGCGGCGGGCCCCGCCATCATCATCATCGCCCACCCCCCCCTTCCTACATCGTGGTAGGCCGTCGGAGCAGCCACCTAACTTTGGTGAGGACTGTCCATCACAACAGCCGCCGAACATTGCGCAAAGCCCGCGAGACTGCGCCTCCCGCATTTTTGTAGATACCATTATTTTCGTAGTAGCTTAGCGTATTTTGTAGCATGCCTGTGTCTTCTGACTTGCCGTAATTCATTTCTAGTGGTAGCGCGTGTTCTTTTTTTTTATGTAATCATATCTAGCTAGTGTGGTCCCGCATGCATATATTATTGCCATTATTATTATTATTATTATTATAGTGTCGCATTCATTGTAATCCTTGTATATTTTATTAGCTTTATTTTTCTGTGTGCATGCCTGGCCGATTACTGTGTCATGTATATTTCAGTGTCGGGTTCATCGTACATTGCTTTTATAATCACTGTATTCTGATGTTTTTATTTTTTTTTGTTTCTGCATGTTTTACGAGCCATTATGTAATCGATATTTTCAGTGTGGCGCATAGTTTTTTTTTGTATTTATCATTCGTGCTGGAGGGGAATAGTTTAGTTAGTGTAGTCTGTAGAGTCTTTGATGGGCTGGGGGCTGAGACTGCTCTGGGCATGCATGTATTTCTACTGTGCCGTCTTTTGCATGCCTGGGCGATGGCCGGTCAACTCTTCTCAGACCGGCGAGGGCATTTAAGGAGAGGGGAGTGTGGGGATCCTGGCGCCCGACGCGGCTCTTTTCCCCCTTTCTCCTTCGAGTTGCTGGCTCGTCTCGGCGCCGCTGTGTAGAGCCGAGCCGTCTTCTAAAACTCCTGCAACCGTTGCGGCGATAAAACACTGTCACGCAGCGGGGGGGGGGCTCCGCCCTGGTGTTGGAGCTAACCTCACCTCATTGGCCCGTTTGAACGATGCCCGAACACCACCCTCGCCAGGACGCGAACGCGCGCTGCGCGGGGGTCCGTTCGGGGAGACGCTCAGGAGGACAGCCGAAGGTGCGTAACTATTTTCTCACCGCCGGTCGCAGCTCTTTTGCGCCGGCTCTAAGCCGCTAGCCCTTCCGGCTGCCGGCCCGTGCCTTCGGTTGATCCTCAGTCCGTTCACTCACATATTAGCCGTACCTGACACTCGACGATCGCGCCGTGCGGTACGCGCCTGGGAACGGAAGGACAGTGTCTTTCCATTGCGAGCCCATCGGCCAGCACCCCAGATTTTGCCCTTATTGCTGAGCCCAGCGGTTCAGCGCGCCGAGGACGCGCACACTTGCGCGTGGCGCCAGATCGCCCATCGTCCCTTTCCACCCACGGGGATGTTGAACTGTAACTGAAGGGGTTGGCGCGAATAAACGCCTTCTGATGTACTACACTGGGCTTATTCCTTTGTCGCCCTCTACTCCACCTGCCCAACAGAGGCGGTGTTGAGCTGGCGCGACGGCGTCTCAGTTCCGTGAGCGTTCTCAAATAGCTCGAACCCGCGGTGGCTCCTCGCAATGTGCATGAGTGCATGCCTTATGCAATGCTAGGGTGGTGCATATTGTGAGGTAGAGACCACAGCGTCTAGAAACAAAGCTATTCACAATGCAAACCTTTAAATGCCACGAAAATAGCTTTCACCCTTTGATGGTCTTTTGACAAAATGAGTAGGGCTGTCTCCATTGCCGTCGTGGTCTTTCTCACGCGCTTATGTAGAATCTGTGACATTACTAACTGATGGAGGCAATTCTCTTCCTCACCGAAGTCATCCTCGCTTTCGCCAAGTGCACCACTGTAGAACGCACGAGATAAGAAAGCGGAAGTGCTTCTCAGCGAACAGGGCGCACGTGAAAATGCTCGGGAGTCCAGAAGGCTCGTGGTGAACCTTGTGCTACACCCTAGTGGAATAAGAAAACGTCATGCGGGGCCTCCGCAATCAACTGCAGGCGGCTTGCCTTTGCCTTCCGCTGACAACTGATCGCGGAGACCAAGCTTCAACAAAGTTCACCTGTCCCTCAAGAAATGGCTCATAATGTACACGCCTCGAGCTTCGCGATTAAGACCAATGATATCATATTACCTCAATGAAACATCGTTGGCCGTAAGATTATCGTTAAAGCCTTGATATCATAGGACTTCCACGATGCTTCATTGCCTGTAAGATATCATAGGACTTCGGCGATGCATTGTTGGCTGCACGATTATCGTTAAAGCCTATGATATCATCGGGATTCAAAGATATCGTTCTCTGTACGATGATCGTTAATGCCTATGATATCATAGGATTTCGACTATATCTCGTTGGCTTCACTACTATCGTTAAACCCCATGTTATTACAGGACTAAGACAGTGGTTTCACGACAGCGTCTGCAAGAGATTGGAGTCAGAAAGACGAAGGCGACGACGAAAGGTTCCTGCGAGTAGCACGAGGAGGTGCAGTCGTGTACCGGCGCGCGATGGTGAACGCTCATTAGGCAGAGCAGCGCCTAGAATTCAACCGTCTCTTTATGGCTCGCTTTTTCTGGCACAAGTTTGCCTCAAAAAAATATTCCTTTGCCTTCTTCGTCACATTATGCTTCTGCCATTCTTAAATCACGACTAAATATTATGCTGTTCTCACGAGGAGAAGACGACGAGGACGAAGTTGTGTGCGTGGTGTGTGGCTTTGCTGGGGGCTGTGATAGACAACATCATGTAAATATATCGCTTCGCATTCAACCATTGTTCCTGTCATTCGTCCTGCAGCAACTTATCAATGTCATAGGACTTCGACGATAAATTTTTGACTGTACGATTATTGTTAATGCCTATGATATTATTGGACTTCGACGATATGTCCTTGGCTGTATGATTATCGTAAAAGCCTATATCATTGACTGTACGATCCCATAGCTTTCTACTCACATATCTGTGAGTTTATCGTCCGATTTTTTTCAGTAGGGGCACCAGATAATTATTTTGGGAAGTAAGCGCGCACACATCAAATATACGGCCTACGGCCAAGCAAAGCGTATGACGTGACGAACACTCCGTTGCGGGTAATGCCTACTCAAACGAAGTGTGAACGACCGTTGCACAGCGAATGCCCCTTTAATTGCAAGTATCCGCTCAAACGTACGTAGAATTTAACTAAGGGAAAACAAAAATTCCAATTCTTATCTCGCAAGGGCGTGATAACAGTATTGGGAATAAATCTCCCCATACAAATCTATGCAACCGAACTTTGTCTCATTTCCCTTACGGAATAACAAAGTCTTCTGCCATCCGTTACCTTGTTCGATCAGCCGAAGGCACAACACATCGGCACCGCGAAGCAACATAAACGACACTGACACGACAATTGTTCCAAATGACTGGCTAATTCTGACTTAGCTTTCCGCTCGCGTCCACGATAAAGCCGGCTCTGAGGCTTCACGGTCAAACAAGGCGCCACTCAGACAGCTTCAGTGCGGGAAATCCTGCTCCTCACGACTCTTACGTGCGGAAAATAGGGGTGAAACGGTCGTCCCATTCCTTGAGAATTACGACGCGTAGACAGACGGGTAGAATAGCACGCCCTTACGCCGCTGTAGGGCCGCTTGTGCTCCCTCTCTCGAATACTGAAGACACAATCCGGGTGCACAAGATGGGCGACGGTCTAATGAAAACTCGCATGCAGGAGGACTGCACGTTCGTGGGTTTCCGGATGCACCATCAACACATTCTGTGTTATTACCTTTTCATTGCATCCAGAAATTGATCCCGAGCTTCCGTTCAGTCTCTCCTCCGCACTTCTCGGGGCAACAATAAAACGGGCCTGCCACCCTGTTATTACGACGGCGCTGTTGTCAGGACGAGCGCGGCGCTCTTCGGAGTACCATGTTGAGGTTCGTCATTCTTGATTTTTTATGTTATTACTTATATGAAGCAAGGGCGTGATGTCGTGGAAGTGTGGCCAGCCGTGTCTACGCTTGCAGGCAAACAGTGTGACAGAAAAAAAAATTGGGAAAGCTAGCTACGCCGACAACGGCACTCGTGGCAAGGCAGCGCACATTTGTCTTTATAAATCGTTGTCCATTACAGCGCTGTGATTGTGGGCTGATGTAACACCTTTGCTCGGGTAACATCAGCAATTGCCAGGCACACTGCTTAGTTTAGGAGCTTAGGCCTAATTTTCGCTTTGGAGCCTAGTCAACCAATGCCCCTTGTATGGCACGCAATGGGTGCTGCTCAACTGGGTACTCGTTGACGCCGTTAGCCATGGAAGTGGGAAGTTAGGCCTGAAACCTTATATGTTTAAACTTAAGGCGTGGTGGCCTTATCGTTGAGCTGTTAACCTTGAAGGAGCCCAGGAAGGCATTTTGAGCACAATAAATGAACTAGCGCAATCGTTAGATTGGGTCGTCAACGTCAGCTGTGCCAAGTATCGCTCTTTTACGTGCAGCGGAAAGCTCACGCGTTTGTTGCAAAGTTTGTCGCCCTTTTCGGCTCGCCGGCTTATCTGACAGCGGTGTGCCGGAGTGCTTGGACATTTTACGACAAACGAAACAAGGGTAAACAAATGCTTAACCGTTTGTATTGAATGACGGCCATAACACGACATCGATATTATCTTACGTGAGTACGTACTATGAAAAAGCGTCGAAGCTCCGTGGCACTTCTTTCGTGCGTGCAATCGCAGAGATCGCCCTGAGCCGAATGCCCGGGTTTGACGCATACATTTTATTCAACTTGAAAACAGTCCAGAGATGCGATTCGAACGAACACAACGTCACAACATGCGTTGCAAGTCTGAACTGCGATTGACAGACGATGGGTTGCTTCCTCCTGCCAGTCGTAAATTCGGCACTGTCCTCGCGCCCGGTTTGCGGGGATGAACAGCAAGTCACTTAACTCTGGCGCGCAAGCCTAGAAGGCTTTTAGCCAGGCACACTGCACATACCCCATGCGAGGTGGAGTCGTACGTCGCTCGAGAAAGATAATCCAGACCATGGGAAGCACTATCCACCCGCAGAAGTACAACGTCGCATTTCATCACGAAACGAACGCGTCCACAACACAGGAGGCGATGCACACACACTCACAGCTTCGGTCGCTGCCTTGGCTTAGCTGCAAGCTTCGTTCGGTCAGTCAGCGGTGTTACGACGATACAGACCTGCGTGAGGGTGACGTGCTAACCACTTGACGTATTTAAAAACACAGGGGCAAAGAACTTGGTTCATCGGAAGCAAAAAATCTTTCCTCCATCTCGCGCTACTTGCCGCCATGTTGCGGTCGCACGTACGCACGCTATTTTGCTGCTAATAGAGAGTTTTAGTACAGCGTTTGTTGCCTTTGCATACGCTATACGCTAAATTTTTGCGTTCGCCTACGTAAACACCGCAAGGGGAGTTTTAGTAGAGCGTCGCATCAGTTTTGCGTAGCGACACGCTGATGCATACGGCGCCATCTGTGGAATGTTTTGCGAAATGACTCGCCGGCTGATCTGCTAGCGGAGTGCCGGAGCGCTTGGGCATTTTACCACTATCGAAACAAGTGCAAACAAACGCTTTCCCGTCAGTGTTGAATGCAACACATGGGTGCAGCTTGTCAGAACACGGGTGCCCGCCGCTCGAGTGCGGAGCTGGTTTGCTCTACGCCTTCCCGTTCATCGCCACTGATAAAGCGATCCCCGTGCGGCTGCGAGCTCGCCGCCGATAAAAAGTCACGTGCCACCGATAGCAACTGCAGCAACGTGCACCGCGAAAGGGCAAGGCCAGGCCGCACACATGTGGGCAGGTCTTTCGTTCGCTTTTCCAGCCTTGAGTGGAGTGCGGGATCCATGTCCATGGTGTCAACAAAGATGAAAGGCCAAAAGAGCTTGCCCGTAGCAGACGGCAGTCTGAGGAGCGCAATAGCGGAAGTACGTCACCGCTGAGGAGCGCAGCATCTTGGGAGGGAAGGTTCGAGCACCGACAACAGCGAAGAAAAAGTTGAAAGGAGGAGGAAATACGGCGCGACGATAATGCGCGGTTTTTGATTTACGATTTCTCAGCTAATACTAATCGCTTTAACAAAATTCTTTTGGTTACATGTACATCCATGCATCGGCGGAAGGTATTTCAGGACCCCTTTAACGTTCAGCAGTACCATCACCTCTGCGCTATAGCCTCACATTGCCTATAAACATTTTTCGTCATTTTCAGCTGGGCACAGCACTATTCGTTGATAAAGTTGACCCTACGCCAGTGCTATTTCACCAAGAGGCCAGCGACATGCGCCGAGCTCTGCTGAACGCGCTTGCGTTATAGGACGTTGGAGTATACGAGTACCTGCAATCGCCAACGTAGCCTAACCCCTCCGCGCTCGCGTGCGCGTACGCTACTTCGGAGTATAAACGGGCTTCGAGCGTCCCCGCGTTCCACTGCACGCCAGTGCACGCTCCACCGATCAAATAATTGATGAATGCCTGTTGATTAATCGGAATAATTTTTTAAAGACCAACTCCACTCAAAATGTCGACCTCTTGAAAACAAAACTTCCGTATATACTATTAAAAAAGAAAGCAATATGCAAAATACAACAGCTGAAATATGCGCGTGGACGCTGCAAGCGATCAGAATGAAATAGGCGATTTGTAGCCGAAATCAATGAGAGCCCGCGGCCTTTGAAGCGACGTTGCAGCCGGCAAGTGAGCTGCCGGACGTTCAGCAGCTCGGAGGCAAGCCTGCGCACAAGCCTGCAGCGGAGCTCGACCGGTTCTCTAGGTGCGTGGCTGGCCAGAGGATGTAGCCCCCTTTGGCTAGAGTATAGAGTATATTCGAGGCACTATAGCTGGAGGGTCACAGCGTCATGGCTGTTTACGCGATCCGCCGGCAGGTGCACCGGTGTCTGCGGCAGAGCTTTTTTTTAAGGAAGTGGATATATTGCCGGCAGCCGGCACTTTAGCCAAAGGGATATTTTTCCGGCACTGTATTCTGATTGGCTGTTCAGCCTTACTTCATTGTGGCGGGTATGTCCACCTTAATTAAACTAGTTAGATGTAGTTACATTTATGTCCACCTCCTCCAGGCGCACAATCAGCCGCAGTTACCGGGACGCAGTGGTTACGCCTCTGGTTTCTAATCGCGAAGTCGCCCGTTCAAACCCTCTTCTGCTAAATTCAGTTTTTATTTCTTTTGTTTCTTGTGATTTTCTAGGTCTGTTTCGCTGCGTTTATTTATTCAGAAACTCGGTTCTTTCGCGGCATTCCTTCGTTATTATTTATTCAAGACCTGCCTTTACTGGTCGGGTTAGGTTAGGTTAGGTAGAATTGGTTAGGTTAGATGTTTTCTTAAAATACACATGCGAATAAATCCCGAAAGAGGAACATGCATCTGCACTGGAGATATTAAAATGCCGACTGCCGGCAAAATATGCCGGCAGGATGGTCACATATTCACCACCTGCCATTGGTAGCGCAAAATATCGTGTTCTTCGTTCTTTGAACTCAATAATCACCTAATACAAAACAGCTGGCACAATATCTGGAACAGATAAACTGCCGGCTGCCCGCACAATATCCGGAAAAGGTAAAATGCCGGCTGCCGGCAACATATGCGCGACCGATAAAATGCCGGCTGCCGGCACAATATCCACACCCTTTTTTTAAATGCTTCTGACTGATTAACGAGGCGTTTCACGGGGCTTCCACTCGTGTCCCAGCTGATCTGATGGTATGTACTACGCATTAAAATGTAATTTGGTCGAGATTATATTTGAGTACAGGTGGCTTTTAATTGATGCCCAGCCCTAAAAAATCCCGGGACATCTCCCTTCAAGTAAATCCTGGGGAGGGTTGAAGCATGCAGTGTGTAAGTGTATTCTCGGCCCCTTGGTGTTTTTGCCAATGGACATGAACCCGTTCGGGGGTAGAGGTTGAAGTAACGCCCTTCGAACATAAAGGGTTCGCGAGCCCGAACCCGCCCGACCATATAACGCCGATCCACGTAAGAATAAATCACCGGTTTATTCCGAGAAAACAAAGGAAGGAAAAATCAAAGAAGGCAACTTGGGAGACACTATTACGACAGCACATCAAGCGTGCGCGTAAAGCGCGTAAAGAAAACATGGCGGCAGTTGAAGCACTGCTGGTCCGGAAAGTTACGGCCTGGTGCTGTACACTCACGACGACGTCTTCAGTCACTTGTGCCGACGACACGTGAAGAGCGTCCGCCGCGGACGCTGGTTGCTCCTCGCTGTCCGGTCGTCATGGTTGTGGCTCGGCCCCCGTCGATCCCGTCCGCCGTCCGCGGCCGCAGCTGCTCTCGCGTGCGCCCCGGTGCGCACTCCCCCCTCTGCTCTTGTGGTCTCCGCTTTAAAGCCACTCCGTTGGTTGTGCGCATGTTCCGGGTTCTATGCGCACTACACGTATTTGTTCAGGCTCACTGTTCGTCACACACGCGCGCACGGGCACATGGCGCACTGACGCCACTATCGCTGTTCGACGCCCGCACTGCACAGTAATCCCCCTATGTGGGCGGGGGCTGCGTCCCTACAAGGTATACAGACACCTTTGCTGCAAAGGTATCTTGTCTTCGAAGCACGAAGCGCTCTAGCGCAAGGCGTAAACAAGTGTCGTGGTGTTTTTTACTGCGAAGCAGTGTAGGTATGTCTCAGCCCCCCCCCCCCCCCCTATTGATTCCTGTGAAGCGGATTTACTCGGCGCTGCCCCAGAGCTACTCCTCGCCATCGCCCACACCTCTCTCAGAGCGCTTATCACAATGGTGATTCCCCTCGCCGCCACGGATGCCTCTTTCACAAGTCGCGAAGTCGGCTGGCAGCGGCCGTAGCGCCCATTTCACATGATTGCAAAGAATCAACAGCAGCGCGAATGGGTGCAAAAACGCCCGAAAACAGCCGCCATCGGCGCCGCCGAGAATGTAGCTGCGGCCGTTTCCGCCTCGAATTCTCCCTCGCCCACTATCTGCGGGTCCCTGCCTGTTGAAAGCAACTTTCCCCGTTGAGACAGCGGCGTGATCACATAATTCTTCTTCAGCTTGAAAGGCATACCGAGCGACAATGTCGCGTAGGCGGCCCTCGTTGACCAGCTGGCTATAGTTCTTCTGGCGGAAAAATAACAATGGATCTTAGTCTAGCAGCATATGAAGTCTTTTTCTCTCCCTGCGCCGGTTTACTGGCCACCCCTTTTCTTAATAAAGATTTATACATACATACATACATACATACATACATACATACATACATACATACATACATACATACATACATACATACATACATACATACATACATACATACATACATACATACATACATACATACATACATTCATACATACATACATACATACATACATACATACATACATACATTTCACGACTAATTGTCGATCCATCCCCGGCTGCCGTTTTAGGCGTGCACGGGTTGGGGTGGAAGGAGGGTACATGCACACACAGCAGAGCTTCGGACTGCTCCCGATGACATACCCGTTGTGGTGGTCGGAGATATAAACGCCAGAGTTCCATGGCTCAATGCGCCCTACCAGCTGCCCTCCGCACTCGAGCGGTTTGAGTCGGGGTTGGTAGGTTGCACAGACAATAAGATGCCTACGACTGTGCAGCGAAAGGGACAACCACGCGTGTGTCCGCTAGAATTAAGGTCGAGGCTGGGGTCATTAGATAAGGTTAGAGATAATATAGGCATTCTTTTTTCGTATTGTTCCGAACCGCCGCCATACTCATTGGTCAGTTCGCTTCACGTCACATTTTTTTCACACTACGGCGGTTCATGGGCGCCTCCATTTTGTTGTTTATGCAATGTAGTGGGTCAACTCTGGTGGACTTAGCTTGTCCTCCCTGCTCTACGGCTGCGCGCGACTCCAATCGTTCGGAACGTGAATCAAAGATACCGGGTGTGGCAGCATTTCAGTACCATGACTGTGTCAAAAAATCCCGCTTTGCTGTATCTTCAGTGGCTTTGGGAACATACGACCCGGTCGAAGTTAGCGGCGAGGTCGTAGATTCGGCAATTTTGGAACACTCAAAAATACCAAAATGGCCGCCGTTGCCGTCTTACGTGCCTCAGTGGCGGTAGTCTGATGCCTTATCCAGTTACATTTGCGAAGGCCTTCGAGGTGTTAACTCGCTGTGGGGCAGACGCATGTCGTTCTCTTGGAGGAAGAAGAGCGGAAACTGAAGAAGCGTCAGCCTGAACAGAAGCGGGAATGGGCGGAAAAACGACGGAAAGCCCTGCCACCGCTGTTGTCGCCTCGTTTTTTCACTCCTAAGCACCCTCTCATGACCGGTTGTCGGTTTTAGTGTCGGTTTATGTTAGACGTAGAGGGAGAGGGGGGGCGGGAACGTGCAGATTTAGGTTTCATTATGCCCTTACTTGACATGTCCGTGTTGGGGTGAGGCATGAACCCGCGGCCGCCAAACAGCCCAATGCGACCGGTCCGGTTTACTCAGTGGTAGAGAGGGTTGGGTACGAGTGCTGCACAAACAGTAAAATGCCTACGACTTCCTGGGGGACGTCATCTCCGTGCTGGAACAGGCCCGCCACGACAAGGAGGTGGCCTTCCTTCTCCTGCTGGACGTGCGGTCGGCGTTCGACACGGTTGCCCACGGGGCCATCCTGGAGGCCCTGGACGCCCGCAGTGCGGGGATTGACTGATGTGCCCGGACTGACAGCTTTCTAGGACTGACAGCGCTCTCTTTATACCTTTCGCTCTCTCTCTCTCTCTTTCAACTTTATCCTATCACTCCCCCTCTACTTCCCTTCCCCTGCACTGGGTTGTATGCAGGTGAGCTCCCTGCCGAGCTCAAAATATCCCCAGTGAATTTCCTTTCCTTTTCCCGTCGCAAACCACAACCCCCCCCCCCCCCCCCCCTACGACGTGGGAGGGAAAGAGGCAGCTCTACGTTTGTCCTCTAGAATAGAGCTCGGGTCTTTCCAAATCTCGTTCAGGTAATTGGCTAGGAAAAATGCTGTCATAAATTACACACAGACGTCTTTTGTTTAGTGCACTCCGTAAAGGGCATGCAGCTTCTCAGGTCATCCTTTTTCACAGAGTGGAAGGACACTAACTTTTTTAATACGCTTTACGTTCTAGTGCGAGGCGTAAGCGAGTTTCCCGGTGTTTTAATACGGTGACTACATGAGACGAACGACGATTACGACGATGACGACGATGATAATGACAGGAGACGCCAACAGCACCAGCCCCTAAGGGGCTTCGCCCCTAAAAGATCATGCTAGCGTCGATTAGCCTAGCCACAGCCACCGCATATCGAAATGCGATACGAGTCGCCTGATCAGATGTCGTGGCTAGGCCGAGCCAAATGCGACGAATGCCTCGCGCTTTGCGTTCCCAGTTATTATTGATCGCGATCGGATATGCGGCGACGCAGCTTCTCACTGGCGACGGCGCGTTTCGACGTGCGGCGCGCGACACCACCACGCCCTCCAGTTTAAAATTGCGCCGCGGCGACCTGGAAGCAGACGCCGTGCCTCTTGTAAACATGCTGTGAATACATTGGAGAGATTGCATTGATTTAATCATGAGTGCTCGTTGGGTTGCATCGTTCTTGCTAATGTAAGCGGAACGAAACGTTTCCGCTTTATCAAAAAAAAAAAAGTTTTTGATAAAGAAATCTGCAGCAATTCAAAGAATCATCTACTAATGCGTACCATTCTTCTGCCGCTTTCTTGAGTGTGAGTTTTTGCAGCCAATATTATTGATTTTTTTTATATCCTGTCTGACCACGCAATCTCCATTCGCGCAATTATAACTATTAGAAGTGGCACGTTCGCGAAATCTGCATTATTGTGGAAATGCAGGGCGTTATACGGTTTGCCATTTTCTGTGATTGCTTAATATTTTTGTTGTTTTCTCATTTTTAAAAATTTCGTTCGACCAATTATCTCCGTTTACGCTGTTATAACAAATGCATTTGGAACTTTCATGAAATCTAAATTATTGTAGAAAGGCAGGGCGTTACACGGTTCTCCATTTCGTAATTTGCCGTAACAATATTTTTCTAATATTTTAGTGATTGAAAATTTATTTCTATCAATCAACTCGTTTACGCTAATATAACGATTACAGGTGGAACTTTCGAGAAATCTGCATTGTTGTGGAAATGCCATGCGTTATACGTTTTGCCATTTTCCGTATTTTTTTAAATATTTGTCTTATTTTTTGTGTTTCAAAATTTCATACGATCAATTATCTCCATTTACTTTATTATAACGATTATATTTCGAACTTTCCTTAAATCTGCAATATTGTGTAATGCAGGGCATCACAGGGATTGCCAGTTTCCGTAATTAATTTATATTTTATTTATTTTTTAGTTTTTCAAAATGTCGTACCACCAATTATCTCCATTTACGCTGCTATAACGGTTACAGTTAAAACTTGTGCGAAATCTGCATTGTTGTAGAAATGCCATGAGTTATACTTTTTTTTCATTTTCTGTATTTCTTACTATTTTTCTAATTTTTTTATGTTTCAAAACTTTGTTCGACCAATTATCTCCATTTGCGCTATTATAAGGATTAGATTCGGAACTTTAGCGTGATCTGCATTATTGTGGACATGCAGAGCGGTGCACAGTTCGCCATTTTCCGTAATTATTTTATATTTTTCATATTGTTGAGTTTTTCAAAATTTTGTGCGACCAATTATCTCCATTTACGCCATTTTAGCGGTAACAGGTGGAACTTCCGCGATGTAGGAATTTTTGTGGAAATGCAGAGCGTTACACGGTGCTGGCTGAGGGGGTCCTCGGCGAAGAATGGTACACATTAAAACAAGTTACTTAAACGCCCTTTGCATTCTCATTTCCAATAAATGAATGCTTTTATACAGTGTTAAGCATTATTTCCATGTTATACTACCGTCGGCTCGCGTCAGAAATATCGCCCGCTCGCATCAGAAGTACCGTCTGCTCGCGTAACAATACGCTGGGAAGATTGCTGGCGTAAAAATACGCGAGCAGACAATACTTCTGGCGATCTGGCAGTCGATTAGCATACGCCACAAACGGATTAAACAAGACCGCTCTCCTGGTCTGCGCGTGCTAGTAAATGTCCATTAAGCTTTGCGCATAAGATATTTTGCATATAATAATTCGAGAAACACCACGCCCAATAAAGTGCGCAAAGCTGCCTCTCATCTCGCAAAAACACCCCTAAACAACCTTCTGACCGCTAGATTAATTTGGTTGGCGACCGAATTCAATTGGTTGGCATCTGGATTAAATTCGGTGGCTCCTGGAATAAATTAGATGGCACTTGGATTGAATTAGACAGGCGTTTGGATTAAATTCGCTGGCGTCAGGATTAAATTGCATGGCAATTGGAATAAATTGAGCAGAAAAACCTGTAGTTGTGGACTCACGGCTGTCAATACAACGTTCCAATGAACAGTTCTAGCTCGTAAATCGCATTCTTCAAAAACCATTTCACATACAATTATACAAAGGTTGGCTGCTTCGATGATTCCTCAGTTGCTGGGAACTTTCCCTCAGTTGGCCTCATAGATAGTTAGTAGTCGCAGTTTTCATACGATAACCTGGAAGTACCGCTTCCGAATATTCTGGAGCAGCCTGACCAGGTTTGGAAAAACCAAAGTGAAAATTGGGTTGTTGCATACGCATTCCTATCTGCTAAGATATTTCTGTAATAATTGCAAATTTCGTCAACCTAATTCCCACAAAAGTACATTTAATTGCCGACTAGAAAGGATCATGAGGTAATTTGGTTAGTACATTGGTTTCTTGAGGTAATTTGGTTCCTTGCGGTAATTTCGTTAGTACCTTCGTAAAAAAATAGGAAAAATACGTTAATGTATATGCTACATCTAAATCATGTCAGTTAATTAAAAAGGAAATAAAACAACGTGGACATGACACCTTCGCTGGATGAATTCATGTCATTGACGAATTAGTGGCCGCTATTTTTGTTTTGGTTTTGACAATTACGAAGCCGTTGTTACATGCCCCAAAAGTAAAATATACTGTGCTTCACCTGACCAATCTCCCGTAGGGTATTCTTTTTCTGCTGTTAAATTTATGGGAAATATACGAACTGCCCCAAGCACACACACACGCCGAAAGACATTGACCACGAATAAGCTGCTATTTTCGATTCGATTGAGATTACGGGAGTTGGTGACGGCGCGTGCAGCGGAATACCATAGGATTCATTGTAACGCAATGGGAAGCCTATTTTATTAGGCGACAAGTCTTACGTGCCGCAGGTGCAAACATAGGAAAACGAGAAGAATAGCCCGTACACCATCGTGATCTAAGAGAAAGGAGCAACGTTGGTTTGCCGTTTTGTTCGGATGTATTTACTTCAATATTTTCCCCGCTAGGACCATCTGATACCGAAGAACTAATAAAAAATTAGCAGTGGCTTAGCTCGGCTATGCCAGGATGTACGTAGCGTGAGGTAAGGTTCAGCAATCCACTCCAATCCAATGCAGTCCAGTCCAATCCAATCCAGTCCAGTCCGGTCGAGCCCAGTCCAGTCACTGCTCCACGCGCATGCACAGTATGGCTCTCCAGGAGCCACGCGAAACGGCTATCAAGCGACTCCGGCGCAGCGCCCGACTTGGCTACTGAGCAACGAAGGCGCACAGCTGGGCACGTGTCGGCGCTAGTGCGTCTGCCGCGGGTATGACGTCACTCCATTGAATTGCGCATACCGACCAATGTGCAGACCCAGTTCTGCAGACACCCGTATACCAATTGGATTGGATCAGTCCAATGCAATCTAATTATATCCAATTCAACCCAAATCCAATCCAATCCAATACTCCTCGCGCTTGCGCATCACGGTCCTTCAAGGTCCACGCGAAACTGCTCAACCTCGGCCACCCTACATAAATGCTACGAAACCCAATGCAGCCACAGCCGGCTAAGGTTCACAGTGTAGTACCATCGCTGCATATCCGTTTTCAGCGATACGGCAGTGCCCGGCAGTGTTTTCCTAACTACGCGGCGTAGTTCCCATGGCGCTGATTTATCGAAGCAAAGAAGCAGTCGCGAAGGAGCAAGGGACAGTGGCATGCATGCAAGACTGGTTGGCCGTACCTGCGCTGTGCACGGTCTCAACAGCATGCGCCGCCAAACCAGATGGCGCAGCGGTTAGTTTAGGTCGCCGCTACCGTGGTCCGTAAACTTCGGCTCATAACGGTACATTGAAAGGTTATATTTAACCATTATAAGGAACGACCTGATTCGAAGTATTCATTTACACACGTCTGAGGGGAAAATTCTCGCCTATGCACACGATGTTGCGGTATTTTGTCCCGACAAGTAAAGTGTCGTTTACGCAGTAGAAATCGTGAAATGGCTAGGCAGGAAGCCTGGTAAACTGGGGAAAACGTTTGGTATTCTGGCATGGCGACTGGCTAGCAACCTCAGAGAGTTTCACTAACATCAATTGTGTCACTCATCTACACAAGTACTTGAGCACTTCCCTAGACTATTAAAGAGATAGAGAGCAATAATGGCGTGCGCTATAGCTTAAGAGCTACATGAGAAGGCTGACAAATGGAGGGGCGCTGGTTTATCTGTGTTCGGAAAGGAAAACGCATGCAACGTTTTCTTTGCCAGCAAACTGTGGTGCGTGATGCAAGTTCTACATTGTTCTCTAGGGAACGCGCAGAAACTTCATCGCGTGTTCGCGGAATTTTTGTGGGCCTCCGGTTGAGAGAGAAGTATCCGAACAGATGTTTTTAGGTGAGTTAAGAAGGTTGGGCTGGGCGCGACTCACTTGTTCGTGAGAGAGCTGGTTAGTCGGTTTTCATTTTCTCGCGTTGTACGCGATTCGTTTTAACACGAAAGTGTTTTATGCCCGGGTGCACAAGATCTCACCGGCGTCATATCCTTCCCGGAAATGACGTGGCCAGAAAAAGTTCTATCTACGCGGCTAAGCCCGCATTCGACCCACGAGCTCTTTGGCCACAACGGGAGGTACTCAATTCTATGCCAATTAGGCTATGGATTCAAGCGGAAGTAGGTTTACGAAGGGGCCTTATAATTTTCCCACTACCTTCTTCTGCATTCAGATGGTGCTGCTGTCTAGGAGAAGCGAAGCTAAGTAGTCCATCATGATGTAATGAGCGCCGACAGTTGACGCCTGATTGCCAGAGTCTTCGTGTACGGCGGACGCGGGTGAATTGAGGCACCCTCCACCTCCAACTGCTTTCGGTTTCGGTTTCGGTTCCGTTTTGTTCACACGGTTTTCAGTTGGCTGTGGTTTCTGTCGGATTTACGAAATGTTCCTCCGCGTGCAATCCAGTGTCTAACGTTGATGCGTCTAACGGGGCCACACCGACGTGATATAAATAGCGACGTACAAGTTCAAATGGTTGCTGTGCAACAACAAACATTTAAATGCTCCTGTGAAGGCAGATTTCACTTTCGTGTTTTACCGATTCTGATGAAAGAGGCATCAACAACATTTATTTTTTTTTTTTTGAGGACTGTGTGTTAATTTTGACTCGGACGGGCTTTGCCCGATTTTGTTGTTATCAGTGACCGCATGAGTGGCGGCCTCCACAGCCACCTAAAGGAAGCAGTTTCAGCGGTGAAGTTCCTGAGCGTGCAGTCTTCAAAGGAGTATTTGAGCGCTGTTGCACGGGGGAAACTGTGTAATGATGCATGTAGCGTTACTCTCCCTATTCCTATGTACCGAGCCTTATACGCTGGAGGCTGTGGGCAAAGCGTTTTTAAACGGGTAAGGAAATGCCAGTACAAGCAGGCAGAAAATTTATCTTTTTTTTAAACTTCACAGCAACACATTAACCACAAAGACAACGATAGCAGAAATTGATTTGTATGTTCTGTGGGGTACGCACTGTGCACCATGTAAAACGCCCGAAATAGTAGATCATCTTTACCTGCACTGTTGGATGTGATGTGGCGCGCCGTAGTGGAGGGCTCCGGATTAATTTTGACCACCTCGGGATCTTAACGTGCGCCTAACGTACGGGCGTTTTTGCCTTTAGCCTACACCAGGAAAACGGCTGCCGCTGCCTGGAATTGAACCCGCGTCCTTGGGCTCAGCAGCACAACGCCTTAGCCACTGAGCAACCACGGCGGGACTCCTACACTGTTGGGAAGTTGCCGTTTTCTTGGACGTTCTTCGGAGGACTACGCCCAAAAAGCTCCCTTTAATAAGCGCAAACGGGTTTCGTTACCTGGCAGTGGATGACAATGAAAGTATGTCATTGGACATGATAATGTTGTTGGGCCTCCAGAGTATACGGCGTGCACGCTTTTCTTGCGCCTACAAAGATGTAGACACTCGATCGACGCTGGTGTACTTCGGGGAATATATATTTCGAGGATATAGAAGAACAGAAATGGCATGAATACGTACTGGAATGGCTCTCAAGCGTCGATCCACTGGCGGTGCTATTAAAATGTCAATGTCAGCTTTTGGTCCATCGTTGTTCTCCTAAGCCGTTGTCTTTATCTCTTTCTAATACTCTGAACAAGAGTATCTGGAAAGCACACCCCCATTTCTTTTTTCTCTCGGTGGCTCATTGCGGATCGTCTTGTGCAAACTCTTCAGTGCCACTTATGACGTCCTTAGTAGCACCTGTTGCATTTTACTTTCTCTACCTTCTCAAAGGCACCATTTGCCTAGAGCGACAGAAGCGGAAGCGGTTTGTCGTACTTGACCTCATCACCACTGCTCTCTGCGCATGCGCCCCATTTCTATAGCAACGGAGACGCAACGTCAGCTTCCACGTCGCCGCGGCGCCAAATTCAAGCTGGAGGGCGCGGTGGCGTCGCGCGCCGCACGTCAAAACGCGCCGACGGCAGCGGGAAGCGGTGTCGCCGCGTATCCAATCAAACGCAAAGCACGAGGCAAAGCACGAACGCATCTGACGACTGCGTTCTTTATACTAGCGTGAATAATGCTCATGACCAAGATGTTCTGAACAAAGTATTTTCGTCCTTTTGTGGTTGGAGCACCACGTGGCAAATGAGCATTAGTTACCAAAAAACTGTTCAAATGACATTTACCAATAAAAAACAGCCGCTAAGGTTTAGTTATACTTACAATGCGCACTACCTAAACGCTGTGAATACATTCAGATATCTTGTTGTTACCTACACTCAAAACCTAAAGTGGCACCATCACATCGAAACAATTTTCGCTAGGGCACTTAAAAAACTGGAATACATAAAACGAACACTCAAGTACACTACCAGGGACTGCAAATTAGCCGCGTATAAGTCACTCGCCAGACCATTGCTGCAGTACGCCTCAGCGGTATGGTCACCCTATACTGCACTTGACATAAATATGCTCGAAGGCATACAGAAAAAAACAATACGGTTTATTTTCGGCCAGTATGACCGCATTTTTTCTGCCTTATCTCACGCATGTTCATTGTCCTTAGAATCCCTTTCTTTTCGACTCACACTTGATGGTACCACCCTGCTACATAATATTGTGCACAGCCGCAGTTTCATTAAAGCACTGATTACTTTTTGTCATTCAACACGAGCCACACGCAGATCTCACCCGCTCAACATTGTTCCCTTCCAGCCATTTTGTAAATTGCTTTAAGCATTCCTTTTTCCCAGCCGTTGTTGAGATTTGTAATAACCTAGATGGTTCCCTGCGCCGCGAAAAACCAATGAACTTTTTTTGAAAGAACTGCCTAACCATATTTTGCAGTATGTTTTACGTGGTTTGTATGTTTCTGTGGTGTTGCTTAATGTACGTTCTTTTCTTTTCCTGATCTACCCACTCCTGCTGTGTCTCGTGTATCGAGACAACAGTATCTGTAAATAAATAAATAAATAAATTCGGCGCAGTTTATCTCAGCCTATCGACGAATATCTGATCTGGCGATTCGTGTTAAATTTCGATATGCGGTGGCTATGGCTATGCTAATCGGCGCAAGCATGAGCTTTTAGGGTGAAGCTCTTTAGGGGATTCGGTTGTTGGTGTCTCATGCCGTCGTCGTCGTAATTGTCGTTCGTCTCATGTAGTAACGGTACTAAAACACCGGGAAACTCGCTTACGCATCGCGCAAGAACGTAACGCGTAATCATAAAACAACAGGACAATCGTTTACGCCTCGCGCTAGAACGCTTCTTGCTTCAAAGAGAAGAGATTTTACAGCAAAGCTCTATACCTCCGCCCCCCACGGTGTTATCTCCGTTTGCAAAAACTCAAAGGCGCCGAGAATACGCTTATACACTGCATGCTTCGCCCCTCCCCAGGTTGCACGTCAGAGCGAAACTTTAGGCCCAAGCTCCTAAACTCAGCAGTATTCCTGGCGATTGCTGATGGTGGCCGTGCAAAGGTGTTACAGCAGCCCATGCCCACAGCGCTCTAATGGACAACGATTTACAGAGACAAATGTGCGCTGCTTTGCCAAGACTACCGCTAAAAAACAACGAATGACGAACCTCAACGCGGTCAGTTTTACAATGACAACACAAACCCTAAGCGAATGGTTGACAACCAAACCATCGAGGCTGCTGGTCACCATTAGGGTCTGTAAGTTTTCCCTTAAGTATACTTAAGCGTTTCCTATAGTCTCCTAAAGGCTCGTAAGGTGACTGTTGTATCACCCTACGACCATCCTTAAGTCTCCCAAGGTTTCCCTTATAGCTGCCTAAGTCTGCCCGCACAATGTTTGCAGTGCATAGCAATACAACGGGGCATCACCGGTTTGTGCGGGGTATGATTCACTGTATTGTAGGCATTCCCACCATTCCTTCCTCTCCGCAACACCAACCGTAATGTTCTGGAGACCACCCAAATGGTACTACGAAGAGCACCGCACTCATCCTGACAATAGCGCCGTCACAAAAGCACGGTGTCGGGCCCCCTTTATTGTTGACCCCAGAAGTGTGGAGGAGAGACTGAACGGAAGCTCGGGATCAATTTCTGGGTACAATGAAGAGGTAAGAAAACGGAATGGGTTGATGGTGTATCCGGAAACCCGCGAACACGCCGTCTCCTGCATGCGAGTTTTCATTAGACCGTCGCCCATCTTGTGCACCCGGATTGTGTCTTCAGTATTCGAGAGGGAGCACAAGCGGCCCTACAGCGGCGTAAGGGCGTGCTATTCTGGGTAGTCTGTCTACGCGTCGTAATTCTCAAGGAATGGGACGACCGTTTCACCCCTATTTTCCGCACGTAAGAGTCGTGAGGAGCAGGATTTCCCGCACTGAAGCTGTCAAAGTGGCGCCTTGTTTGACCGTGAAGCCTCAGAGCCGGCTTTATCGTGGACGCGAGTGGATAGCAAAGTAAGAATTAGCTGGTCATTTCGAACAATTGTCGCGTCGGTGTGGTTTATGTTGCTTCGCTGTGCCAATGTGTTGTACCTTCGGCTGCTCAAACAATGTAAGGGATGGCAAACGACTTCGTTATTCCGTCCGGGAGATGAGACGAAATTTGGTTGAATAGATTTTGACAGGAAGATTTTAACCCGATGCTGTCACCACGTCGTTGCTATGTAAGTGTGTGAATTTTTGTTCTTCCTTAGTTGAATTCTGCCTACGTGTGAGCGGACTCTTACAAAGAAATGCGCATTCGCTCTGCAACGTTCGTTTTCACTTCGCACAAGGTTTACCATGAGCCTTCTGGATTTCCGAGCATTTTCCCGTGCGCCCTGTTCGCTGAGAAGCACTGCCGCTTTCTTACCACGTGCGTTCTACGGTGGTGCACTTAACGAAAGCGAGGATGGCTCAGTGAAGAAGCGAATTGCCTCCATCAGTTAGTCATGGCAGAGATTTCACAGAACCGAGTGACGATGACCACGGCGGCAGTGGATAAAGCATTTCGCACTTTGTCGAAAGACCATCAAAGAATGTCGAAAGCCCTTTTTCCGGTATTTAGAGGTTTGCATTGTGAATAGCTTCGTTTCAAGACGCACACAGCTATAATCGTAGCTAGAAAGAGCAACGAAACCTGCAGTACCGCCACAACCTCATCCAACAGCTGGTGGGTAATCTGAGGGCTTAGCCAAAAAGCGGGGATCGTCAACACGTAAGCAGTGCGAGGAAAGGCTAAATGAGATGAGATATTTCATCTACAAGCTTCCAGGCCGACTCGGAAAGGACTGTGCTTCTTGTAGCGACAGAAAAACAAAAGGAGGCTGGAATGAAACTTTTTTACTGCAAAATCTGCAGTAGCAAGCCTAGCCTGCCTCCAGGGGATGGCTTCGAGCGGTTTCACACGCTGCTCTAATATCGCTAAAGGAGTTGCAAGAGAAAAAACAAAAATCCTGTGAGTCTTTCTAACTCAGGTACTGTTTTTCTTTGCGGCGCCGGAAACTAGCAAACTAGTTGTAGACCGGAACGACCGCAAAGTGGGCAATAGTTCCGAATCGCAAGGGGTTCGGGACACGGTATTAGCCGCCTAATTTCCAGTCTTTTGCGCTACTTGTCTTTGTCTCGCGTCCAGGGGGGGCAAATCCGACTGCCACCTGCTCGTGCCCCCCCCGCCAGCTGGCTGGGCGAAAGCGGTTTCGGCTGCCTAGCTTTGGTCAGTTGCCAACGGCAGCGGTGGGTGGGTGCCACGTCCCACCCGGGGATGCAAAACCCCAAGGGAGTGGCAGCGACTCCCAGGAACCGTATGGGCCAGTTCCTTGCCCCAGAGCCGATGCTGGACACGGAGGCAGGCTCGGACAGCCTGGGTGGCTACCGAGGTCGGCTCTGGGAACTTGGCTTAAAAGCGGTGAAAAAGAATCCCTTATTAAGGGTCCGCCGCAGTCACCCCACGCGGGCACGACTGCTCGCTGGCGACACGAAGGTTCCTGGACAACAGGATCCAGGGCCTTCGATAGGTGCTCATGATGGCCAATGTCTCTGGCCTTTAGTAGTGACCAGTCTAGGAGGCTTGCACTTGCTAGGACCGAGGAAAGAGGGATTGGCTCACTTCTTAGGGAAGCTTCTCGTCCTCAGTATCGGGAGTAGGGCTGGTCGTACTCTATAAGGATTACTCCTTCCACCTGATGACTGCTGCCCGTATGGGGAGGGTTCCCTGGTGGGTGAGTGGTTGACATAGGAGCACATTAGAGGTCCACCGAAACCCTATAACTCACATAGGCTTTCCTATGCAGATAGGTGATTCAGGTGCACATAGGATCGACGGATGCATACAGGGTACAGTTACCCCGTCTGTCGGACAGTGTTGGGAAATGACGATCCCACCGTTGTCTCCACTGTTGGGAATGACTATCCCAGGGCGGTCGCCAAGGTTGTGACTCGCCTTCAGCTCGTCACCGATGTTGGGAATCAGCCATCCCGACGCTGTCACCGCTGTTGAGACTGGGCCCTCTCACCGCAGCCTCCAACTGTTGCGACTGGCCACCCGAGCGCAGTCACCGGTGTAGCGATGTTGCCTTGCTCCGTCCGCTATCGACGCGGCGCAGAGCAGAGCGAAGAAGTTCTCGAGCCGACGAAAACTTGAAGTAACATTTATATACAGTATTTACAGGGTAAGCAAACGTTACATAACTCGCACAAAGGCGACAGCACCCTTTTCACTCGGTGCTTCCGAAGAGACTGGTGCCGGAGAGAAGCCGCCGAGGAAAGCCGACGATGAGAGCCTCCGGGCTTCTTTTATAGCCCGGGAGTTCGTTGTGGCCCCAAGAAGTTCGAAATGCTCCAATCAGGGCTCTCGCTGCCTGAAGTTTGAATTCCGACGAATGGTAGCGAAGCGGTGAGTCAGCTGCGCCGCCAATGGGGAAAGGGAGAGCGATGCCGCCGCCGTCTCCGCGACCTCGCCTCCGGGCGTAGCGACATGCCCTTGTTTGGGTCGTTCTCCGCTGAGGGATTCGGCCGCGCCGCAGCGTTTCGAGATGCAGGAGTCGGCCGCGCCGCAGCGTTCTGAGATGCGGGATTCGGCCGCGCCGCAGCGACGAAAGGGAGAGGCGTGACTCAGCCTCGCTGTCGGCGCGTCGCCTCGTGCAACTCCTTTGGGCCAGGCGCTGTGGCACAACAACAGTTAGCTTTACCAGTATCCGAAACCGTCGAGACCAGGGGGATTATTACCTATGTAGGCTGGGCTGTAGAAATAGCTGGGCTATGGTCTGGGCTGTAGAAATAGCAGGGGGGACCTACTAGTTGAGTTTGCAGAACGGAATAACCTACGCATAATGAATACCTTCTTCTGTAAACGGGAGAGTCGGAAGTGGACCTGGAGGAGCCCGAATGGGGAGCACAAAAATGAAATAGACTTCATATTATGCGATACCCCTGGCGTCGTGCAGGATCTGGAAGTGCTCGAAAGGGTAAGGTGCAGTGACCACCGTATGGTAAGATCTCGAATTAGGCTAGATTTGAGGAGGGACCGCAAAAAGCTAGTACGAAAGAAGCCGATAAATGAGCTAACAGTAAGACGTAAAGTAGAAGAATTCAGGATCGCGCTGCAGAACCGATATTCCGCCCTTAACGAGGAAGCCGAGTTTACGACACAGGAAGCCAGCGACAACCTTACACGCATTATCACGGAGTGTGCAGTAGAATTCGGGGGCACTATGGCTAGACAGGATACTGGTAAACTTTCACAGGAGACGAAAGATCTAATCAGGAAACGGCAAACCATGAGAATTTCTACCGCAGCTGACAATAGAACTAGCCGAGCTCTCGAAGTTAATCAATAAGCGTAAGACAGCTGACATACGAAAGTATAATATGGAGAGGATCGAATACGCTGTAAAGAACGGAGGTAGCCTGAAAGCAGTGAAGAGACGTCTTGGCGTGGGGAAAAATCAGATGTATGCACTTAAGGATAAGCAAGGCAATTTCATCACAAATAGGGATAAAATAGTCACAGTGGCCGAGGAGTTCTATAGGGATCTGTACAGTAGCCGAGACATACAGGATAATGCTGAACGAGACAGAAGCTCAGAGGAGATAGACATCCCACCAGTAACGACCGAAGAAGTAAGGAAGGCTTTGAAAGAAATGAAAGGGGGCAAAGCACCTGGTGAGGATCAGATAACTGCAGACCTCTTGAAGGATGGCGGAGAAATTGTACTTGAAAAACTGGCAAACCTGTATACGCAATGCCTAATGACCACAATGGTACCGGAATCTTGGAAGAACGCGAACATCATCCTAATCCATAAGAAAGGCGACATGAAGGACTTGAAAAATTACAGGCCGATCAGCTTACTGTCAGTCGTATACAAGGTATTTACCAAGGTAATCGCTAACCGAATCTCTGCAACCTTAGATTTCAGTCAACCTAAAGAACAAGCAGGGTTCCGTAAAGGTTATTCAACAATGAACCATATTCACACGATCAATCAGGTGACAGAGAAGTGCGATGAGTATACTGAGCCCCTATACATAGCCTTCATAGACTATGAGAAAGCATTTGACTCGGTCGAAACCCTAGCAGTCATTCAGGCGTTACGGAACCAGGGGGTAGATGAGCATTATGTAACAATACTAGAGGATATCTACAATGGGTCCACAGCTACCATAATCCTCCATAGGGAGAGCAGTAAAATACCTATAAGGAAGGGCGTCAGACAAGGAGACACAATCTCTGCAATGTTATTCACAGCATGCTTACAAGAAGTATTCAGAACGTTGGATTGGGAACAGGTGGGAGTAAGGGTTAATGGAGAATACCTCAGTAACCTCAGATTTGCGGATGACGTTGCCTTGCTAAGTAACTCGGGGGACGAATTGCAAAGCATGCTTTCCGCACTGGGCGAACAGAGTAGAACCGTGGGCCTGAAAATTAATATGCAGAAAACTAAAGCAATGATCAATAACCTCGGGACAGCACAGCAGTTTGAGATAGGTGGCGAGGCAGTGGAAGTGGTAAGCGAATATATCTACTTAGGCCAAGTTGTGACCCCAGATCCCAACCATGAGGCAGAGATAATTAGAAGGATCAGAGTGGGGTGGGGTGCATATGGCAGACATTCTCAGATAATGAATAGCAGCCTACCATTGTCGCTGAAGAAGAAAGTGTATGACAGCTGCATCTTACCGGTACTCACCTACGGGGCAGAAACTTGGAGGCTCACTAAGAGGGTTCAACTTAAATTGAGAACGACTCAGCGGGAAAATGGAGCGGAAAATGATAGGTGTAACATTAAGGGACAAGAAGAGAGCGGAGTGGGTCAGGGAGCAAACATATTAGTAGAAATTAAGAAAAAGAAATGGACGTGGGCAGGGCATGTAATGCGAAGGCAAGATAACCGCTGGTCATTAAGGGCAACAGAGTGGATCCCTAGAGAAGGCAAGCGTTGCAGGGGGCGGCAGAAAGTTAGATGGGCAGATGAGATCAAGAAGTTTGTGGGGATAGATTGGTCACAGTTGGCACAGGACCGAGATAATTGGAGAATAATGGGAGAGGCCTTTGCCCTGCAGTGGGCGTAGATAGGCTGGTGATGATGATGAGGCTGGGCAGGTGTCTCTTGAGTACTCGGGGGACCTGGTGGGTGTTAGCCGGGGGGCTGGTTGTGAAAGGGGTCCAGAGATTAGGTGTCGTCACTCCGTCGCAGGTTCTCCCTGTTCTTCGATGTCGGAGCTCAGATGGTTGGAACCTATAGTGGGGTCCGCTGAATTCCCATTGGAACCGTCTGACGCCCATCCTGAGTTTTCAGGCCTATTTTAGGAGTCAGACATCTAAGGATTAGAACAAAAACCTCGCTGTCCCCATTCCCACCCACTTTCCCATAACCCATTCCTTATTACCACCATCCGCATCCCTCATCCCAACCTTTCCTGCTACCGTCCCAGGGGAGATCAGGGGAGTCTCCCCGGGCCCGCTCTCCTGTCTGTGGTGTCGCTGTGTAGCGTTTTTCCCTTTTATTTTCCACTTCGGTGGGTATTTCCTTCTCTTCAAAACTCTAGTTTACCTGGGTCCGGTTTGTTTATTTTTAATTGGCGTCACCCGTGATACGTATGTGGTACGGGTAGGGCTTTTATTTTATATTATAGCCCTTTAGCTTTATGTCTCACGTCCAACTTATTATTTGGTTATGTTGATGCAGGTTCCTTCTGGCACTACCTGCAGACGAAGGGCTGCGAGCCGAGGGGCATTCACGAGCGACACAAGCTGCTGACAAGACATCTAGCACAGAAGTGCGCCAGTACGACACGGAAAAATTACATCAAGAAGAATTTTAATAGTTTTTGATGAGGTTCAGGGATCAGGGATTTTCAAATGGACACCGATATTTGTGAAGACACATGACGACAAGGAGGAAGACAGGAACAAGGATGTCAATCTTCCAGATCCAACGGGTGCCGCTTATTCCTATCTCTTTGAAAACTTTAAAAACTGATTCTTCTGGAACATGGTTTCAATATATGTTGTCCCGCAGGAACGAAGCGAGGGAGTGCGGGCGGATCCCTGTTTTTGTAAAACCCGCCGCCCTAACCAACAGGTCGAAAGGGAGAACGGCGGCGAAAGGGAAAAGGGCGGCAGCCTACGCTCCGCGTCGGCGTCATTCCCCAGATGCTAAAAACCTGCGAGCATTTCTGACGAAGCCGAAGACTCAGTCGTGGTCACAAAGGGTAAATCCACCTGCACAACGGCGTCGGTTTTGGTTGTGTAACAACGAATAAGCGGAGCTACTAAATGTATGAAGCATTCTATGATATTTGCTTAATGTATCTCACTACACTACATACATACCGCTATTGCTACAAACTCATGTAAATGAACACTTCTACGCACAGCCCTTCTAAGGTTGTGTAGTCTCTTCTGAACGAGCTTGGCAGCTGCCTGATACGGTCATCAAGCGGTCAAACCTTCCTATCATTGTGCTGCGCACCCAAAATCTGCGTTGACCACATGTGGATATTCAGTCAGTTATTTCGAGTTTCGAAAAGCCGACATGGCTGGCTTTTGCCTGCATTTTTTTAACTAGCTTGTGGCAGGCGCTGTGCGTTTGAGTTTTTATCAGTTAGACACCCGGCCTATGAGCTCAGCCCAGCAGTCACCCAAGACTGTAATATCTGCCCCTCCCCATACCTCCACGCGTCCTTTGTAGTGCTTCCATTTCTTAACCGTTTTTCTCTGCCGTCCAAGCTCACTTCCAAACTGTAGATTTCTATTATTGTTTTAATATGGCCTCGCTATAGAATTACGCAGATGCAGATGCGTTCAGGTTTGTACATTTATTTGCTCAGCGCATCAGGTCACCCAGAGCTGTGTACCGCTTTAATTTCGGCGATAGTTAACTAGTATCATCTAGGCGGCAATCGAAAGGCTAGTCAAAAACCGAAAACGCCAAATGCCCGTCCTCACAAAGCGAAAACTTAGTCGTGCCCGTCGCAACTAACGAACACTGCAAGTTGCATTCGTAACATGCATGGTCTTGCCTCTATCTCGCAGCTAAAGCTACGCGACAATAAGTGACACAAAAATAGCAATAGTTTGCTCGCGTATTCACTGCTGGAATCTAAGAGCAGAAGAACGTACGCGTGTTGTCGTTGAAGAAACAGCCGGTCATCAAGCGTCGCCGAAGGCCGGCGCAGCCTTCTCATTGACAGGGGCGTTCTAGCGGCAGCTTTTGTCCCTGAATGAAATTTCGGCCGGAGCTTCATGACCAGAAAAGCATTGATTGACACTGCTAGCGCCAATCAAAGTCTTGCTCATCTTGCGTGTATGCGCCCATAACGATAAAATCTAGCCTATTCTACAAAGCAGTAATGCTGGCTGTTCATAGTATTATTCTTCTAATGAATTAGTTACCTGCATCCTTATGACGAATACAGTATGCGTAATATGAACAAAAATATCGGTTACTTTTCTGGATCAAATATGCTGCCTTAAGTGCGCGTTTATTCTCCCCCTAATACTGCCCGTGTTCCCAATGCCTCAGACATTCCTGCGAGATGTACGTATGTAGCTGCCCTTGATGTACCACACGTGCTGACATTGAGAAATTTAGCAATTTTGGACTTTTTTTTTTCAGAAAGCGAGGGAAACCGCCTTTCATAAAAAAGTATTTTTATGCAGAGTGCTTTTATTCTGCATTCTCATTAGGAGAGTAAGTTTAGTCCATGTGGGACATCTTGCTAATTACCAAGTAATGTGCAATCAATGGCGCCTAACACAAGCCACGGGTTCTGCTTTCACCACAAGTTATAAGCCAAAATTTCATAACACTAAACAGTTTGAATTGCGAATGTGGGGCACCAAATGCGGGACATGGCACTGTAGCTGTCAATGATTGTTCGCATGAAGATGCATTAGAAGATTTTGTTTAACACGAGTCATGCACTTCGTTTAATAAACCCCGACCGTTGCCTACAAAACTGAAGAGATATGGAAGACCATCCGGTGATGATTTCGAAGTTTTAAACGGCGAAGCTGCTTAGAAAATCGTAATTTTTCGCGTCAGCACTTAAAAGTACCAAGATATTGCCGAGCATGTCCACGTTCCCCGCGGCGACCTCATGGCAGTTAAACAAACAAGAAAATGACTAGCGCTCCTGTGTGCGTGCCTCGCGGCGACCGCCCTGAGCACGTTTGTCAAGCCATGTCCACCTAAGGAGATTGGCAAGATTGTGGTGACCGCCCGGCAGTTAAAAAACCCCAAAAATGACTAGCGCTCCCGTGTGCGTGCCTATCAGCGATCATCCAACTTTCCGGGCGCACGTTTGTCAAGCAAAGCATACCCACTTAGAGATAATTGGCCAAGATTGTCAAAAAAGAAAAAACTCCAGCGTTCGCCGTAATCGTGGCAACAATTCCTCGGAACGAGAAAGGCTGGTCATAGCGCACGCCCCTCCAACGTGATGTCCAATGATCATCACCTCAAAAACATGAAACAAGCTCACACTTATAGCAATAATTATAGGGTAAAGGTAGTTGTACCAGCAAAGCAGAAGCAAATCAGCTGCAATTGTTGCCTTAAACCCTCGAGATGGTCGTGAAGATTGCGTACAGCATCGCTACCTTCAAGTGTCCCGCGGTAGTTTGAGCTGTCTTCATTTTTTATTATTTTACAGTGAAGCGATATTTCAACCAACTGTGGGTGAGTCCAAGGCATAGTTTTGTTATGCCTTCCACTGACTTTGCTGAGTGGTTAACTGCTCGAAAAAAAAAAGTAGTGGCTTAGCCCTGCTATGTCAGGATATACGCCGCGTGAGCTAAGGTTCAGCAATCCAGTCCAATTCAGCCCAGTCCAGTCCAGTCCAGTCCAGATCAATTCAGTCTAATCCAGTCCAGTCCAGTCCAGTCCTGTCCAGTCACTGCTCCTCGGGCATGCTCAGCACGGCTCTTCACGAGCCACGCGAAACGGCTATCAAGCGGCTCCGGCGCAGCTCACTGAGCTCAGACTTGGCTACTGCGCAACTGAGGCGAATACCTGGGCACGCGCCGGCGCCAGTGCGTCTGCCGCGGCTATGATGCAACACAATCCAACACAATCCACTTTAATCCAACCCAATCCAATCCAATCCAAGCCAAGCCAAGCTAAGCCAATCCAATCCAATGTCCCTCGCGCTTGCGCAGAACGGCCCTTCACGGCACACGCGAAACTGCTCAACCTCGGCCTGTGTAGCTTATGCTACAAAAAGCACGGCGGCGAAAGAGAACACAAAACTATCGCTAAGATAAGGACGAACTAATCGCTTACAATCTATGTTATACCGGCTATCGTTGTATCCATACCTATAAAATGGAGCGCCCGACTGACTGACTGACTAACTCACCAACGCCCAGCGAAAACTGCACATAGAGATTGAAATTTCGGGAGTACATTAGCGACATGACGTAGAGGCTTACTGAGGGGGGACTTTTGGATATTGTACTCCTAACCGAGGGGAAAATGGAGATTGTGTTTTCTTAAATTCGTGATTATCTCCATCACCCGTTGACATTTTCAACAGCTTTTTGCAGACATATGTAGCCCTTAAGAATAACTAAAAAGTAGTTTTCGGATTTCGCCCTAACCACCACTATCGAGGTCATTCCGCATTCCGGAAAAAAGTTGGTGTCCCTCAGAATTCTCAAACAAATCTTTCACCGATTCATTTATCCAACTGATTTTTGCTAGCATTTGTTACTCATACAAATGCAGAGAACCATTCTTAAGGATTTTGCCCTGCGATGCCGCTGAAGGGGCCAAATTATTTTTTACAAGGGACACGGCTGACGAGCCAAAAAGGCCTAACAGGTGATGTCCACGCCTAGCCAAACTGCTCTTTCAAACAGCTTCAGATTTCATTGGAAGGTCACCCAATTAAAGGTGTGGTGCGGTCCCTGTGATCGTATTAGTGGGCGGAGACGGTATACTGAACTATGCTGTGACCCCCTTAAAATTTGACTGTTTTGGGAAACTCCCAGCCACAGATTACAATGGGCGTAACTTCAAAGGCAACCGTATGGCAATAATTAATCGGGAGCCCTTTACGACGGCGGGCCTCATCGCCTGCGTGGCGCCGGCGCGTTAAACCCTACAATCAACACACCTTATGGCAATGTTCTATGCCTGTAAAGATAGGCGTGTAAAAAATTCAAGGGTAAAAAATATAGCAGTGACTGAGATTTTGACTTTGAGTGCATGAATTACTACCCGCTGCATTTGTCAATTTGGGCAGTAAATCACCAGCTGCGGCTGGGCATTAAGCACATTTTAAAATTTGCTGAACTACTTTCATTGCTGAACTTCCCTTACAGTTTTATCGGCTGGAGTATAAGCTGGGGGGAGTTGTATGAATATACTGTTGTTGTGCTCTGCTGTAATTTAAATGTGAAAAGCAGCATTTTTCCAGCATAGGATACACATTTTATTGCTTAATTACAGTATTAGCTATCCAATTTTCAGTTTTTGTGTTGCTTGTCATTGTTTTGCATCGAATTTATTATTTTGTTCTATTCATGCAGATTGCATCTGGAACTACCTGCAGATGAAGGGCTGTGAGCCAGGGCACATGCACAAGTGAACACAAGCTGCTGGCAAGATATCTAGCACAGAATTGCGCCTATATTCGCCGATGAGAGGGTACGTGGGCATGTTTGCTGATTTGGTTTCTTCAAACGCTAGAGCCAGCGCCTCTACCATTTTAATTCAGAGAAGCCGGTGATTGAAAAAGTGGCATTTCTTAGAGTTGATGTAATTTGTATTGCCGTTTTTGTGCTTGTCGGGGTCTGAACGGATTATTTTGCACGGGACTTTCTGCAGCTTTAATAAATTAGTGGCAACACATCTTGCTGCTTTTAATGGGCAAGCAATCTGGCGGCCGCTGCTGGAGTTTGGGAGCAGTGATGGCCAGGATGATGACGTTGTAACTGAGCGAGCGAAGTCACGAAGAAAACGGGGAAAAAATGTGGCGAGGGTGTGAGGGGAGGGCTGTATGCTGAGCCCGCACGAGGCGCTCGTCATAGCGTCTGGCGAGGGCGTGACGGGGAGAGCAGTGCGAGCAGCTATGGCGCCATCTCTCTCGCTGCATCCCCCTCACACTTCCGGGAGACGGTACTACTACGTGCGTGGCCAATCCGAACCGCGTGACATTTGCGCGGGAGATTCCAACACAATGTGCAACAACGTGGTCGCCTGGGGTGACACGCAGCGAGATAAGGGCAGAGTAGCGCGCGCCGCCGTGCGTTCGCTGATCACGCGACGATCACTTCCCGAGGCGCAGCAGATATGCGCCCGGACCGTGAAGACTGCAGTTCGCGCTGCGCAAAAACATCGCATTAAGGAGTGTGGTAATCATCAGTGCATGTTTTTGACTGTAGATTTAGTATGTTTTACTGTAATGCTTTTTGCAGCTTCACAAAACTGTTTTTAAAAGTAGCCGACGACCCATACATAAGGCTTATTGTTATGCACACCACGCTTCTGGCCGTGATTTGGCAAGCCGATTCTAATGGTAGTTGTGCTGCGGTTTCTTCAGCATGGAACTATATGTGGAGCTGCATGAATGAAACATGAAAATAAAAGTTGGGTATTCTGTAGCTGGGATTCATCGCTGGACTCACGGTTAATTTGGGCTGTTTGGGTTCTACGTAAAACGAATAACCGTAACACAACGTATGACCAGATATTAAAAAAAAACATACTTGCGGCAACAAAAATGCGATGAATGCATTACTCAACAGGTTAGGACTGCAGGCGTCAGGTTAATGTTTCACAACACAGCATCAGGATTCCTACAAGACTGGCCCGGTACGCCTTACGGCAGAACATAAGAACTGCAACATGACATACGTCGCACTACACCGTCACGTTCACGACAAAACAGTAATACGACACCGCACATCAGAATCACAACAAGAAAAGAATACTACAAGACGACACTACGAATGCAAAAATACGCAGAGAGCACTAATTTTTATTTTCGTCAACACTGACAGGCAGGGGGTTATCCGAGTAGCCATCAAAGCTCGAAGAGGATGAATAGTATCTCAAAGGTGACGAGGAATACCACAATTTTCACGGAGCAGGGCGTGCCGAGCCTGCCGTACGATTTATACGTGGCGAAAAGTGATCCTCCCGGAACCTGCGCTCCATAGACATTGCGTTGAATCCATGATGCTGCAGAGTTTGCTGCTATGCCTTGTTTGGTAAATCCCAGAATGTGTATCAAGCGCTCGTGGACCACCACCATGAATATTCCCGCGATGACTGAAAGGAAACCGAATAAGGCCAAATCATTTACTTTGCATTGCTCAATCACCAGTAAGAGGGCGACCTCGTAACGCAAAAGATTGTAGAACTAATTCACACAACCCGAGTCACTTCTATTTCATAGTTTGTGTAACATGCTGGTCTTAGTAAGACAAGTATTGATCTTAAGACCGGCCACGACAGCTCGTACGAGTGCTGACAGCGCTGACCTACTAACCACAGTCATAGTCATAATTATCGTTATTCTCGTGGTTTAGAACTGTATCCTAGCTTGTATCCTTCAAATTACATAGCATAAGGTCATACTTACCATACCCGACCGTACTGCTCATCGTGTCTGTAAATGGAAAGGAGAAAAAAGGTTAGGAAGTAGGGGTTTGCGATACTGGCGGTACGTGATCCATAGAAGTCGTTTGATGCAAAATAAATCGATCAATTATGGAGGTGCAAAACGTACACAAGAAAGCGGAATCAGAAATCGATTTTTTTTTATTTGTGCGACTCATACACAACAACTGCAAGGTATATGGAAAAAAAGGTGCCATGGCAGGTGCATGTAAGGTTAACTCCTGCGCAACGTAGAAGGAGGACGTTTGCATATATACGGCAAAACAGAATTTCAGTGAACTGCAAATAATACCACATAAGATAGAAATACATGTTTGTAGTCTCCCAGAAAACAACTTACAATCAACGAAGACACACTGGCATTACAGGTAAAAGTAATAACATAAAGTAAGCCACAAGAACAATAAACAATTGATGAATATAAAAACCGCGTAGCTAGTTGACATAATATTATCGTTCAGCTTGGCTTGATTTCAGTCGTTGGCCGGGGTTTTTTAAGGTCAAGCGGTGAACTATTCAAAAAGAAATTGCAGGAAAATAAAGGATTTGCGTGGCGTAGTTAGCGCGTACTTGCGGTAAGAAACAAGTTTTGTTTAGCGCAAACCTCGTGACGTTGCTGTCTGTTTCTAAGAATGGAACTAAAGTTTGCAAGTTTGTTCGCATATATATATATATATATATATATCTATATATATATATATATATATATATATATATATATATATATATATATATATATATATATATATATATATATATATATATCAAGGTTTTACTTAATAATATCATTAAGCGTAATCGGTGGTTTTTGTTGAGAAATGACGTCGTGTGAGTGCAACATGGGCTAGGTGTCGTATTTTTTCTTTCTTACCTTTGTATTGTCCGGCCTGGAATAACGTGAATGTGTTACCCCACCAAATGAATAGTGAGGGATGTGTGCATGAATAATAAAAAATGCAATGACCTCAGTGTTTATGGACTGGAAAAACTTGGATCTATTGATGATTGTTGTGATTTTGAGTTTTAATGCGCCAACGCTACACAGGCGTTGAGGCGCATAGAATGGGAGGGTTTCGGATGAATCTTAACCACCTGGGGATGTTTAAGTGCGCAGAAGTCTCGAACACACGAGTGATAATTAATGTCTTCTTATTCAAAACTTCCTTCTTTTCTAATATATGCAATTCGTTCAGTCGTATTTTAGCTTTCGGTTGAGTTGAACCCCTAGAAACCAAGTGCAGTAGGTTGAGCCATGCGGGCACTGCAGTCCTCCGGTATGGCCAGCCAGACTGGCCGAAGCTACCGAGATAATTCACCAGAAATTGCTACCTTCTGAGTACGGTTGAGATAGCAACGCAATAAATGTAGTGGTGCTGCAGTTATACCAAGAGCCACAGTTTTATTACAAATCCTACTTTCCATGTCGAAAGTTTTCGTTAGGTAGATAAAAACGCTGCCCGCCAGCAGCCAGTGTCCATTGCCTTTTTTATGGTTCGGGATCAAGTTAAATAATCGCTAGCTCACAGAGTAGCTGGAACGGTAGCCAAATTAATGGGAAGATAGTATATATTTAATTTGTTCAGGTAATTTGTCAGAAGTATATATATTACTTTTTTCAATTACTTTGCTCAAAAAAGATCAAATGGAAATGGTGCAGTAGTCATTCAGTCATGAAACATGTCGTTTTTATGTACAGGGTTATTTTACCCGGCTTCAGTTCACGCGGTAAAACACCTTTTTCAAACATTAAATTTGCAATGAAGAAGACTACAGTTGATATCAGGTCAGCTAGCATTTTTATAAATAAGGAAAGAATGCTATCAAGGCCTGCACTTGTCGCTTTTTGTTCCCTATTACGCAGAATATTTTTTCTGGAGTCGTGGAAAATGGGGATGGAGAATGAGGAAGGCGATCTAAGATCGCTTCAGTTATTGGTGGCAGCATTGACTCGACGATAAAGATGAAGCTTCAAAAGTGATTGGTAATGTGGTTCTTTAAGAAACCTCACTTACGGATACCGACGTGGGTTTATATTTTAAAATATTCGTTACTTTCATGTTTTCTCGCCACGTTCCGGGATACACTTCGTTTGCGTTCATAATACTTTCATTGAGCACTTCATAACTGCATGTTAGTAACGTTGAAGAATTTTTGGATCGACCAATGAAATTCGTGTTAAACGGTTGCCTTATACATTTTCTATGGTGGATATATTACGTTTCCACATGCCTGCTAGCAATGTGTTCTTCAGCCATGGATTTGCTGGTGAAGATTTTTTTGCAAGTTTGTTCATCTGTGCGAGATTGAACATGTGATAGGAGCAAAGTTGAAAAAAGCGTTACAATGTCTTGTGCGTCAGTTTTAAGATAAACTTTAGGACCGGCAGTGTTGGGAATGGCATCCATAAATTTATCTTTTTCAAATACATATCGGTGAAATGAAGAGTTATGTTTTGCAACGGGATTCAATCGCATAAATATATCCTATATTTATGCGAGTCAGTCATGTCAATTTCTAGCCCTCCGGAATCAGGTGAAGTGAACGAATAAGCTTACATTAGCTTGATACGCACCGGTCTTCTGAGATTCAGCCAGCGGATTCGTCCAAAGCCGCCGACACGTCGCACAGGTATGAGCAGCTCAAAACTCGATGCTGGGGTGTCACGGTGACCTGGAGACCAACAGCCAGAACCTGCAAAAAATATTCAGGCAATTTGAGGTTAGGCAATTGAAAAGAAGGCACACTTTCTGTTCTGTCTTGCGTCGCGTAAGATAGAACAATTGCATTCCAAGACGTGCGAGGCTGTGGCTGCAGTTAGCGTTTTGTGTGTGCCTGCTCGCGCGCCCTTTCTGTCATACCGCTTCCATTATCGGGTTGAGCGTGTAGATTTAAAAAAGGGATGACCACTCAAAAAGCCGTTACTATTGCTGATTGGTCAATTTGGAAGACTGATTAAACATTCATACACGAAACTGTTTTAGTGCAACGAGGTATACTTGATTCAGTTATGGGACAAATCGCGTAGTAAACAATTAATCATGTCAGCCATAATAAAAAATTAAAAAATTTTGTTTTCAAGTGAGAAAACATTTAGGAATGCTTCCAATTTGCGCAAAACTCAGGAACTAATGAATAAGTCGAACGATAAATGCTGTGCAATATAAATTTCTTCGTATCAGGATTAAGAAATGTTCAAATTCTATCGAGGCGGACTCAGAGTTAACCGCGTTTATTTCAAAATCGTACCTTCGTTTGCAGGAAATGCTGAATAATACGTACCGTATTTATTCGATTATACGGCGGTCACTATTATAAGCCGAGAGGGCAGTTAGGAGAATAAGCAAATATCGCCATACAAATTATATACTGAGCTTCGAATATAAGGCAGGGTATGACTTTCAGACTACGCATTTTGGGAAAAAAATGTGGTTAATTCTTCTTTCATGGGAATCGGTAAATCAGGAAAGTGAAATGTGCAGCGAAATCTGCAGCTGAGCATGATTTGCGGGTCGGCGGCTCTCTTGTGAGTGTGCTTAACGAGAGACATCCTTCTGGCGGGTCGCTTCGGCAAAGGTGTACTGGCGTCATTTTCGTGGCGGATATGACGTCAGTGAAATCTTGGTGTATCCCGGCATAAAACACTTTCGTGTTAAAATATAAAACCCGAAAACGAACAACACGAAGCCTAACGTAATCTCTAGTCCTAAAAGTTGCTTCCCCGCAAGAAGACCTTTTGTGCTATGGTGCACCCTTTACAGGCTGCTTGATTCGTTGTACTGGCGTCACTTCCGTTACAGATTTGACGGCAGTGACATCTTTGTGTATCAAGGAATGAAACACTTTCGTGTTAAAAAACCTCACCTTATAGTTGAATAAATACGGTATATGGCTGCTTGATACGGAGGACCCCTCCACGGACGGCCGCGTACGGGAGCGCTGATAGCAAAGCGAGGTACCTCTGCTGGATAACGTCGGCAGGCGACAGTGACACTAGAACACTGCTATAACGCTCCATGTAGGAACTAAAGACGAAATTTCCACCCACAAATGAAGGCGAACAGATACGACAAAATCGACTCACGCCGTTTGTTGCCGCTGGAAGGCTGACAGCGTTCTATCTGTGACACTACAAAAATTCTGTCTGCAGATTCACAAACCTACACAGTAAGTGGATTCCGTTCATAAGCGGAACAGGTTTATTAGAGTACGCGGGCTTACTAAGCGTTTCATTAACCCGAGGCTTATTGATAAACCCTGCCCCAGTAAGTCATTTTCATAATATACCGCTCGGCTGTACGTTGTGTCTCCCCGTGCAGAACGCGCAAGTTAAATGGCTGGACCAGTCTGATTCGTGATATTTTTTCACCACGTCTCTTTGTTCACCAGTGGAGGGAGCGATATAAACTTTTACCCAATCAAACTAACTGATCGCGGCCGCTTGAAGGTTGACAGCATCCCTAGTGCGACGCGTTTTATTTTATTTTTTTCATTTAGAGCAGCAATACCGAGTGATCGACGCCGCGCCAGTTGTAGTCACATTGCTCCCTACTGAAAACAATTTTTTTTTTGATAATCCACACTATTAGTAGCATGCTGGATGCTGCGCAGGAAAAAGAAGATGCGTGTGAACGTTTTTTCTTGAAAAACAGTACCCATTCGCTGTTTTATTTTTATGGGTGGTGTACATGTAAAGCAATAAATAATTTTGTGCATTCCAGGTCCTATGTGTTTCTATTGCTTAACCTGAAGGATTGCTGTTTTTCTGAGGAAACGGAAACAGCCCATGACGAGCGCGTAGTATTTTGAATAAAATTTGTATCGCGCACTGTTAAACACCAAATGGGTTCGCAGCGAGTATTTTGAATAAAATCTGAATCGCGCACTGTTAAACACCAAATTGGTTCGCACCAAACTAGCAAAACAATTTTGCGGCTCTTTATTTGAGCTTCTTAAACGCATCAAACTTCTCTGCGGAATTTTAACCTTCTAACGAGCTTTGGCTGCTTCCTTGTTTAAAAAATTGGCCGCGTATCTGCTTCTTTCGTTGCAAATGTCGTCAAAAGACGATAGTCTTTATTGACTTTTGCCAAGTAAATGCCTCCCTTCGCTTTCCCGCTCACCTCTCATGTTCTTTCTCTTGCGTCGCACTCCTCCCACGGTAAAGACGCCAAAGGTTTGCTTAAATCATTTTAAATTTCCCGCGTTCCAGTGCTCCAAACCGGGTGTCTCGATGCCAACGCTGCCGTACGGCGGAGACGCGCGTGAATCGAGGCGCCCTACTTCAACGTTTATAGAACCGCGTTTCCCTACTCCACGTGCGTTGCAAGCAGAACGTGGAACCTATCTAGCGGAACCTTTCGTAACTGTTGCCGGTTGATTCCTTTAAATGCCGCAATAAGCTATAGTGGCGCGGGCGAGAGCAGGTGACGGCGAAGTGATTTTTTTTTTCTGGAGTTGATTAAGTATTTAATTTCTCCAAAGTCAAGCATGTATGATTTCTTATAAAGGAACACTGGAAACATTACTTTTGTATTAATTTGTTGTCTTATATTTGCGTAATGTCTTGTTCTTCTTCAACAATGTTACAGATATGAACATTACACCGGACGCAGATGGGTAAATTTAGCTGTGACTATATAAGACTATTGCGCAGGCAATGTTTTACTTTGGCCGGGTGGCTGAATCAAGTCACAGACAGACAGACGGACAGACAGACAGACAGACAGACCAAAATTTCTGAGTTTAAGTAGCCCAAGAAAGATTATCGTCTTTAAAAGTAAATGCTGGTTATTTCTAACTCGGTGAATGCGATCTGAGGGTTAATTGGATCCGACGCCCTAGTCCCCTCTCAACCCTGTGTATTTCAATGTGAGGGAAAACTCTCTGTAATTCGAACGCGTCGGTATCCAGAATGGTTAATTCAAACTTCCATCACCTGGTTTACATCGCTCCTCGTTGAAGAAGTTGGCCCAGAATGATTGCAATCGGTTTCAAATCCAAAATAAAAAATTTACCAGACATGCAAAACAACGAAACATAAAAACAACAGCGTCACGCGCCCGCTACGCTGCTGCGACCGCTTATTCCGCTTCCTAAGCGGGCGCCGCTCCGCCGTCGCCAGTGTTTCGCCGCATGACGTTGGAGGTTTCCTTGGCGGCGCGGTCGCTGGTCTGAAGGCCCCCCAAACTTGTAGTACCACCTAATAGGCGATAACGTGGTCAGAGTTGGCTTCTTTGTTTTTCCTAAGCAGTGCGGCTTGATGTCCATTCATTCAAACGACCGCCCCCCAATTCAATCTCCGCTTAATTCGAACAATTTTATGGTTCCTTCAAATTCGAAGTAACGAGCTTTTGCTATCACCGAACGTTTTCTGCATTGGCAGCAGTGGCTTCGTGAAACAAGTTTTAAAAAATTAAGAAAAGGCGAGGGAGAAATTCACAAAGCTTTTCGCACGTAAAACATTTATTGTAATGACAGGTTATCAATGGCCTCTCCTGGGCGGAGCCGGTTGCCCGTGAAATGTGAGGTGATAGCCAAAGTGTCCCCAAATCACAAACTGCCCAAGCGGGGTCGTACGCCCCAACGGCTTCGTGAATATGGACCCAGATTATCTCAAAACGACTCCGCGCAATCACAGCTGAAGGTTTAGAAAACAGGTTGGACATGGTTCAGCGTGCGATCTTACTAATGAAACACTTGATGCCTGTGCCCTCACACACCTCCTCTTTCATGTAAGTACGTGGACTTGAGGAAAATATAGCAACGTTGTTATCGTTCTTCACACCATTAAGACGACGGTCACCTGAGACCTGAAACTCCTGATATATACGTCACGTAAGGGTGACGGACACCAAAGGCGTCCGCCATGTTTCAAAAGAGTTGTCGTTTGGACGAGTTGGTACATGCTTGCAAGGATTTAAAAGCATAGGACAAAGGCTAGGAGCTAAAACATCAAAATACACACCATGCAGACTGTGTGCGGTTGCTGTTTAGGCTCCTGGTGTTTGTGCACACTTTGCAATTTTTGTATGAGGCGTATCAAGCTAGAGAGTCTCTAGAACATAACACATTCGGTTAATGTTCTGCTTCTTGTTATCGCCTGAATTCAGCGTTAAAATTCCCTAACGCTGCCGGCATACGTGCGGGCCTGCGGGTTGCGACGTTTCCGTCGCTCGCTATGCTTATAGAGTGTTTTCTATTCGCGCCCTTGTGCGGCGCCACCATCCACGCCCATTGCGAGTGAGGTGTGTTGGAAGGGAAAAAGAAACGATTTCTGTCATGTTCCGGAAAGCAGGTTTTTGTTCTTTCAATTACTGAGAATGAATTGGGCAAACGATAAAAGCAGATTATGTAAGAATTCATCGAAGTGTTTTCGAGGGCTTCTAGCAACAAAATCAATTATGAGGCGGGGTTATCTCTTAGAAACGACTCTAGTTGCGCAGATGACCGAATGACGGCGTGAAAGACACAGTTGTCGCGTGCACACTGGGTGCAATGGGAACCAGGCAGTCTATTTTAGCCAGATCAGCGTCATCGCGTATGTTGTAAACTTTACTGTCTGCTGTATTGTGGCCTTTGATTTGAAAGTGATTCGCCCACAAGAACATCATTTTTTTTTAACACAGAAGTGCTTTATTCCTGGACACAGGAAGATTTCATTGACGTCATAGCCGTCACGCAAATGACGCTAATACAACGAAGCAAGAGGCCTGTAAAGGGTGCACCCCTGCACACAGGAATTTCTTGAGGAAGCAACCTGCACCACTAAAGAGTACAGTCGGTAAAACGCTTGTCTATAACAGCGATTTCAACTTCAACCAGCCACATCCGAAAACTGCCGAAACATACTCGTTCCAAACATGTCGGAGGCAAAAGCGAAGGGCTAAGACTTCAGAATTCCGCAGTAGTTTTATTCAAATCCCGCACCGGCGGGGCAGGATAAGGCTGAGAGTACGAAAGCTGTGTTATAGACAAGCCTTTTACAGGCTGTACGTTATACTTAGGGTTGTTCCTTTTCTGGTTTTATATTTGAACACGAAGGTGTTTTATGCCGGGATACACCAAGATTTCCCTGACGTCATATCCGTCACGGAAATATCGCTAGTACACCCTTGCCGAAGCGACCCGACAGCAGGACGTCGCTCGCCAAGCACACCCACAAGGCAGCCCCCGTCCTGCAAATCATGCTCAGCTTCAGACTTCGCTGCACATTTCACTTTCGTGTTTTACCGATTCTTATGACAAAGGAATCAACCACATTTTTTTTTATTTCTAAGCTCAGAACCTTAGTAAAAAGGGAATTGCAAGTAGGAGTACGATGTTCACTCCCGTTTACGGGGCTGCCACGTGTCAATGTAATCTCGATGTCTCACAGGCAGAGCTTAGCTTTTTGGGCCTTACTAACAAATTACAACTTCTTATCCCTTGAATAGAATCGGACATGGACATTTTTGGTGTTTTACTTGGCACTAGGAACACGGTGAATGAAGTCAGAATCTTTAGGCATACGATGTTGTCGCCAACCGTTTGAAAGATTGTACCGCAGTCCTCCTCTTGTGTACACAGTACACTTCACATCTCGACGTTGTTCAGCCGCGCATATTCTTCTGTTTTGGCGATTTTCTTCGGCATCATGCGGTTTCAGACCACAAAATTGGCGTAGGCAGGGGGATTCAAAACGGGTACTTGATTCCCCCACCCCCTCTCTTTCCGCACACTTTCGCACCGCTGCTGCTCTATTCCTGCTTCCTTAATTTTCTGCGGTAATTGGTGACCACAATCCTTTCGGAATGTTCATTGCGACCCCAATATCATACAAAAGAGGGGCGGGGAATTCGCTTCTGTTAGAGTCTCGTCATCGGGCACAACGGTAAAACAAACAAAGGTCTCAGCCTGGACGTCATAGCAGTGCGAATTCTGCCTCTGGAATTTTTTTTAAAAAACAAAGTTCTCACTTCGGACAAAGTCGGATCCTACCTTGCCCATCTCGAGATTAGCTAGGGCTCCTCACTAACTACATGAGCTGACCCATTCAAGGAGCGTGTCAAATGGGTTTGAAAGGATGCCGTCTGTGCATTTGCTCCTGCGAAACGTTCTACTAGAAAGCTGCTGCGTAGAGTCGGAACGTAAATTTTCTTTTCCCGGAGAGCTTTGGTAAAGCTACAATGCCTAGACTGCAAGAAATGAGGCCCCGGTGCATATAATAATCCGTCTTAACTCCTCAGTTACCCCCCGTGTTTAAGCGAAACCAGGAGCATACATCTTCAACCACACCGAAACCAGGAGCATACAGACAAGATTTTTGGGAAAACAGAGTCTACCGAAGGCTAAGTTTGACATTCAGCTTCTCCTCGAGTCCCTTTTTTTTGTAGGATCAGGGTTCGTCTGCATGATGAGCACAGGTACTAGTAACTTCGAGAATAGCTCAAAATACCAACATGGGCCGCAGCGACAGCCAATCAACAGCTCAAGAATCGGAAAATTGAGCGGTGTTGGAACAGCCCTGCAATACATCAGATGCTAGCCGTGGTAGCTCGGCGCGGAATGTATGGAGACAATGGCACCCATATGCTGTGTCTACAGCAATTGAAAATGAAACAACAGCAGCAAAATGACTCTAAAGCAATCGTGGAAGTGAAGGCAAGGTTAAAAAAGAAAAAAAAAAAAAAAAACAGGCGTGGCGCCACCGAGGAGTGGCGCCAGAGCTTAACAAAGCTTTCCAAAACAGTAAACCCCGTTTAAAGCGAGACATGCGTTCTCCGTTCACGCCTCGATAAGTCTGGGGATCATGCTGGTCGAGATAATCTGCTCTGTTTTAATATACCGGACACTGCTAAAGAATCCGCCGCAGAATTAGAAAACAAAATCTCGGAAACGTTTTCGGATACCCTTACCCATACCTTACCGAGTGAACACATAGATCGCGCACACAGGATCGGACGGTTCTAGGAAAGGAAAACGTGACCGATCATAGTAAAATTCGCTTCATGCAAATAGAAACAACTCGTCTTATCGAAACGGAAGCTGCTCACAGATGGAGACATCGGCATGTCTGAAGGCTTCTGTCCAGCAACTCGCGAAGCAAGAAAAAAGCTGAGCACGGAAAATCTTTGCCGATTCCGTTTATAGTCTCACTTAATGTTTTAATCGTGAATAACAAACGTGATGGCTGCAATGCCATCGACGACGCAATCTATGAAATGGGCGTACCAACTGCTATCAAACCCATTTCGTCTCCCATTACCCTATGTTCTGGAGGCGTGAGGTACACCAGAGATGCAAAGGAAAATGTGAGAGCTAGGTGGTTGCCGATCGTCGATAGAACCCCACATTACTGTCGTTTTCACCAAGACCCGTGCCTTATTCTAGAACAAGATGCATTTCGTGCACTAATTAATGATTGCCACCCAGACATAATTGCATTAATTGAAACATGACTATCACGCAAAGTAAGAGGTTCTGAAGTTTTTAGGCTAAGAAAAATACGACTCTTTCGAGACAATAGCAAATGCAGTAATTGTTGGGTGTCCTGATTCCTGTTGATGAATGATATGACCTTTTTTTTAAACGTAGTCCCAGAGCTGGAGTATATATGTGTTGGAAGGAATCCTTGCCCAGCACCACGTGCATGACGTCAAGGGCATGGCGCGAGGTGCGGGGCGGGTGAGCTTTATTCTCTTTGCAGTGCGGTACACGTGCGAGTGCAGGAGAGTGTACCACATCCTCCCCTCTCTAAAAAGGTCACGGTTCAAACCGCGATGGTGGAATTATGCACCGGCGACTCTTGCTGTGAGTATGGTCACTGCTTGTGCACAATGGGTTCCTCGGGTCTGTCTCTTGTTGCTGCAACTAGTTGGCACGCTGAGGCATTGCGACCAGGTGAGTTTTGTTGCGGCGAACTTATCCATAATCCGTGTCGGCCCAGTAGCACCTCGGCTCCTCCGCATGCCAATTTTTTTTAAAGTCCACGACCCATACGTCAGTATCGGGGTTCAAGTCCGGAAGGTTTGATGCCCCATGCCGGATGTCGAAGTGGCGCTGTTGCTTTTCCTGCTTTCAGCCTCGTAGGCCCTCAGCCTGTCTCTTTCCGGGAGGCAGGGGACTAGGCTGTCCGCAGAAGCTGGCAAAGTAGTGCGGAGTCTCCTACCCATTAGGAGCTCAGCTGGAGAGTACCCGTTCTTGAGCGGGCTCGTCCTGTACACCAAAAGCGTTTTGTAGGCATCGCCCGTCTTCTCGAGGGAGCCCTTCATAACTTTTACGGCAGCTTCCGCGAGCCCGTTGCTTTGAGGGTACCGGGGACTCGATGTCACGTGTTTAAAACCGTATTCTTTGGTGAAGACTGCAAACGGTGAGTCAGGTCCCCTTGAAAATTGTGGACCGTTGTCATTGACGACCACTTCGGGGATTCTATTCCTCGCAAAAATTGACTTGCAGTGAGTTACCACTGCCCTCGCAGTCACGCTCGTGAGTTTGCCCAACTCGGGATACCTCGAGTAGTAGTCGGTGACGATTAGCCACCTTGCTCCTCCATTGAAGAAGAGGTCGACGCCGACTCGCTGCCAAGGCCTGTCGGGAAATTCTGTCGACTGCAGCGGCATCTTCTGGTTAGGCCTGTGCTGGAGGCATGTCCAGCAGGACTTGACAAAATTCTCGGTGTCGGTGTCAATATATTGTCAATCGTATACGCCACCAGACAGCATTTCTTGCTCTTTCACGGCACTTTTTGATGCCGAAATGGTCTTCGTGCAGTACACGGAGAGCTAACTCCTGTAGATTTTTGGGCACGACTATCCGAAAGCCATGCATCAGGATGTCGTCGACTTCGGTGATGCTGTACTTATGCGGCCAGAATTCCTTAAGGTTTTTTTTTAGGTCGCGATGGCTCGGCCAACCCTTCTGCGTGAATGCACGGAGCTGGCGGCAAAGTTCGTCGCGTTGTTGCTACCGTTTCAATTCGTCTATGGAAGGTGGTGAAACTTGGAGCGTAGATAACAGCTGACCCACGCGTCCTTCAATCTCTCTCTTGAGCTCAGTCGTCTCGCTGTGGTTTACGGGAGACCTCGATAGGGCATCAGCTGCGGTCAGTTCTTTGCCAGACACGTAAACAACCTCCTATGCGTAACGCATTAAGTGCATCCGCTTTCTTTGTAGACGAGGCGTTAAGTCGTCGATGGGTTTTGAGCCAAAAAGCGCAACTAGGGGCTTGTGGTGAGTCTCAAGGCAAAAATTCATCCCGAAGACGTAGTCATGGAACTTCTCGCATGCCCAGACGAGAAAGAGACTTTCCTTTTCAATCTGAGGGTATCGACGTTCTGTTTGCTTAAGCACTCGAGACGCATAGGCGATAACAGTGAAGTGGCCGTTGTCTTGCTTTTGGCTCAATACGGCGCCGAGACCGTAGGACGACGCATCCGCTGTGATCTTCGTCGGCCTGTCGTTGCTGTACACGGCTAGAACGGGCCTTGATGAGAGCAGTTTCTTCGATTTGCCGAATGCATCCTCTTGTGCGGCCTCCCAGACGAACTCCTGCGTTAAAGACAGCAGGCTGGACAGGGGCTGGAGAAGTTCGGCCATGCTCGGTACAAAACGACCGAGGTCGCCATGCCCAGTAGCCGTCGAAGTTCAGTCTTGGAAGTTGGCCTAGGCATTTCTGTGATGGCTTTTAGTTTTCTCTCATCAGGTCGAACACGGTTGTTCTCGATGACGTGCCCTAAGTACGAGATTTTCGTGACGCCAAACTGGCATTTTTCCTTGTTTAGCGTGACACCGGTGCGTCGAATCAGCTCGAGAGTACGTCGGAGTCGCTCATCGTGTTCCTGCTTGGTCGAACCCCAGATGAGAATGCCGTCCATGTGACAGGCGACCCCATCGAGGCCTTGCAGAATGTCACTCATGCGTCGTTGGAAGTGTTCAGAAGCAGAGCAGATACCGAAGGGTAGACGATTGAAGCAAAAACGACCAAAGGGCGTTATAAAGGTCGTGATCAATTTGCTTCTCTCATTCAGCGGGATCTGCCAAAAACGCGAGGTTGCGTCGATTTTCGAGAACCATGCGGCTCCTCGAAGCATGTCAAGGGTGTGCTCAACAGCTGGGATAGGATGTCACTCGCGGAGTACAGACTTGTTTAGTTCCGTGTAGTCTACACAAATGCGGAGTGCCCCCGAAGGCTTGAGTACGTCGACCATTGGCGCGCATCATGCTGTGGGTTGCGTAACAGGAGTAATTACGCCAACTTCCTTCATTCGCTGTAGCTCTGCCCTGTTTTTTTCGTAGAGGGGAAGTGGTACCCGTCGTGGAGACGTCAGGGCAAATGGAGTTTCGTCAGGTTGGAGCACGATGTCACACTCCTGTTGCAGCTTTCCGAGCCCTTGGAAGACGTCGGGAAAGTCCCTTTCGACGTTTAAATCCAAAACAGTGTTCACAGACGGGAACAAACCAAGGTTGGTGATGGCTGGTTTGCCAAGTAGGGCTGTGCGCAGACCAGGTAAGATTTAGACGTTTCCCACGCTTTCTCGGCCGTTGAGATTGAAATGAAGCCTTGCCAGTCCCGAGATGCGCAGTCTTTCCATCTGGACCCTGAAGCCTCCGGTCGGGGGAAGTCAGAACGACGTGCTTGAAGGGCTCTCGGAATCGTCGCTCCGGGATAACAGTCTCGTCCACTCCCGTGTCGATTTTGAAGACGAGGATCTGTGACTTGACGAGGGGAGAGACTTCCCACTTGGATGAAGCCGTCGTCGCCATGAGGCCCAAGAAACCTGGCTCCTGCTCAATGTTCCAGAGAATTTGCTGAGCGGCAGACGGTTGAGAAATGTCCCTTTTTCCCGCACTTCTGGCAGACGCAGTCTTTGGGAGGACAGATGGCCCTCGCGTGACGCTCTTTGCCACACCAGCCGCATGATTTCTTGAAGCCCCTCGGGTGGTATGTGGTTGGGGGTGGCGTTGCAACTGGGTCTTTAGCGGGTCTACTCCGCCGTACTTTCAGAGCGTCCAGGTTGACTGCTTCCTTTGGCGCGGCGACCTTCACGAAAATTATACTTGGTGTCTGTTGTTGTCCACCGCCCGCAGCGAGGTCACTTTGGGAAAGCCCGCATGACTGCTTAAAGCGCAGTACTGTAAGACTTCCAGGATTTTCGAAAGTCTCTCCCACCAATTACCTTCATTTAAACTATTACAATGATTACTGGAGTTGGTTTCGCCAAATCTGGACTTTTGTAGAAATGAAGGGCACTACACGGTTCGCCATCTTCGCTATTTTTTATTCGGGTTTTGAACCCTTCTCGGCGAACGTTTTTTGTTTATTCTCTGGTTTTGGAGGAAGATGTACAACATGCATATTTTTGATTTTGTCAGATTCTTTCTGTGAAAATTTTATTGTTTTTTTTCTATTTTCTTGGTTTTTGATTGGATGTTCGGCTTACGCGCCGACGCAACGCAGGCGATGAGGCGCACCTTAGTGGAGTGCTTCGGACTAATTTTTACCACCTGGGGATCTTTAACATGCGGCGACATCTCGTACACACCGGCGTTTTTGCTTTTCGCCTCCATCAGAAAAGTGGCCGCCGCGGCGGGGAATCGAGCCCGCAACCTCGTGATCGGCAGTACAACACCTTAGCCACTGAGCCACCACGGCGGGAAATTTCTTGGTTTTTCAAAATTCTGTCCCACCAATTATCTCCATGTACGCCATTGTAACGATTACAAGTGTTACTTGCGGAAAATCGGCATTTTCGTGGGATTTCACATCGTTACACGATCCAGGCTGCGAGAGTACTCGGCAAAGAACCCAGCTCATCTATTATCCACATAAGAAGTGACTAACACAGGAAGGCTCATGTTGGAAACGACGGCAAGGAGTCATTGACTGTTCTGGAATTTAACCCTTCCCCCTGTCCCCGATAACCAGTCCCTTATTCAGATAGCGCTACAGACGACTCCCTCACGGATCGGTCCCATAGGCCTGCTCTCCCAACCGCATCGATGATTTGCATATTTATTAGGGGCATTTTAAGCAATTGCGTCTCTCAACTCTACGTTTCGTGTCGCCGCTATTGCCTCCTTTCATTTTGCGCTAAATGAAGCGAGGGACAAGAAATGGACAGTTAGAGTGAAGCTCTAGTCCAAGTTCCTAAAATGTGGCAGACGGGTTTATCTCACCGTGTTTGGGTGGCAGTCTTTTTCAGCCCCGATGACCGTATGGGCCAGAGATCCGCCTGGCAGAGGTATTCTTCTCCCTCTTCTTCGTTGGGTAATGATGCGTACCCACTGAAGGGTCAGGTCATTGCTTGAAGTGCGTCTAATTATAAAAAAACGTTCTTTAGCCATGAAAACTACTGATGGATATTTTAAAAAATTCCCCCCATTTCCCCGAGGGGAAGAGTGTGAAAGTGCGAATGCAGGAGTTGAATTTGCGCGGTTCGGTAATGTTCGCGAAAGAGAGATCCCACACACACACACAACTACAAAAAAAAAGAGGCATTTATTCACAGACACCTATTTGTGTTGTCGTTGTACTTGATTGCTAGAGCGGATCTCAGCTTTGAAATTTCGTGTCAGTACTCCTTTAAGCGGGTGCATTAACCCTTCTCACGCCCGATTCCTGGCCAATCCCCCACGTGGGTATGTGCCATGTCAGCGGCCAGGCAGCGCGCGCCCATCTCCCCCCGTTGCCAAGGAAGACGAGGAGATTCCTGGCCAATCCCCCACGTGGGTATGTGCCATGTCAGCGGCCAGGCAGCGCGCGCCCATCTCCCCCCGTTGCCAAGGAAGACGAGGAGCGCGCGCACCCGCAGCTGTTGCTATGTGGACGGACGGCGGTCACCGGAATTCACGGTCGCTTATAAAGTGCATTCGCACTTAAAAAACCACACATATGCTCAGTAGGGGCTGGGGAAAGGTAATTTACATGGTTTATCGTTATCTTCGACTACCTCCAAAACCAATCAAGATGGCGGCCCGGTAGGTGCCTCGCTCTAATATAGGCTTGGTATCTCTGACCTTTTCATTTCAAGCCGCCATTTTGAAACCGGGGCTGTAGAAGCCGGACCTACAAACCAAAATAGCTGACCTCATTATAGCTCCTTCTCCAAATATCACGAGAAAATTCCTAACACCACATAAAGGGACAGACAACCATTTTTTGGCGTATATGTTCTCTATACCAAGTCAAAGGGCATCTGGATCTTTTGACGGGATAACAAATGACTTACAACACTTTCCCCTGTGCTTTCCTTGGCTTTCATGACTGCCTACCCTTATTTCTGTTTTAATTCAACGAGCCCCTCATTTCCTATTCTGATTTGCTACATGCACACCTAGGGTCTGTGCTCTGGCAGTCTTGGTGCCATAGGTAGCTTAAGAGGGTTCAACGCTGGTCGACAAATCTCGACATGTCCTAGACGCTCCAGTCACATCCAGGAGGTTAGAAAGAAGGTCCCCTTCACCCCGTGTAGTCGGAGCAGGGCTGCCTGCCACCCCAAGCGCCGAAAACAATTACCTTAGCATAAATACCCGAGAAAGTGGGGGAGAGGGGGTGCACAGCTCCGCCGGTAGCGTCGTGGTCATCGCACCAGACGCTTATTCTGGAGGTCACGGGTTCAGATCCCACTGGGCGGGCATGGTTTCCTCCACTTTCTTTTTTTAAGCAGAAAGAATGTGCATCCGTTACAAGGATACGTGAATAGCACAAAAATGACCATGCTTCCAATGGAACGGCCATCATAATTACCAACTACACTGCACAACCGGCTGACTTTGTCGTCCGTGCACGGCAAAACAAACTCTTTTAACGCATCCGCATTGGCTCGAGCCATCACGTTGTGGAACGATCTTCCCGGTAACTTGGTATCGGACACTGACCCAGTTTTCTTCCGCAAGAAATTTCTCTTGCATTTCAGTTGATAATTTTAGGTTCACTACTTAGTTCTTGTATGTATGTGGCATTTACAGGGCTCTGCGAAAATTATTTTGTAAACCCAATTACCCACTGATTTTTGTACCTTTATTTTTGTTTGTTTAGGCCTATCTGAACGAACCGTTCACACTTCCTGTAAGCGCTGCATTAATTTCCCTGTTTAATATGCCACTATACAGGGTGTTTCAGCGAACACTTTCAAAAATTCCTAAAAATAGGCTCTTCGAAAAAAAAAACCCTCTTCAAAAGGAGACTGCTAGCTGCGGCGGACGCCAGGTAGTATGAAGGGCGTGCACATTAGTTAGGTTGGTAATTAAACTCTACTAATTAACTTCTTAATTAGCGGAGTTTGGTGGCTATTGTAAATGGTGATTTTGTAGCCCCGGAGAAGACGTTTTCACATCATATTTTACAACGAAAAAGTCGGTGTTTAAAGCCCTGTAGCACGAGGAAACCTCCCGTTGTTTTTCGCTCAAAAACGAAACTCCGCGTTCCAGGAGCGCTGGAAGTCTTGAGCGAACGCAACGTCCGCTGGTGACGTGTTTCAATGAATGTGGCGGCCAATCCGAAATGTAAGTGCAATTTTCCCTAGCTAGGAGGCCTCAGCATGCGGCCACAGCCGCGAAAGCCTTCCTCACCCAGCAAACAAACCTTTCCTTTGTCTGATGCGCTTTCTAACACGCAGCGATTGTGAACGAACAGCAGATAAACCTGACGAAAAAAAAATGAATGGATGGTGACGTTTCACATTTTGCACGACTGGTAGCCACTTCAGATGTGGACGAGACAATAAAAAAAGAAAAACAAAACTGTCGCCAACGCCCACTAGGGCTCCTGAAACGGGCGACCGCGCAGTGGGCGATATGGCTAGCTTTTTTCTTGCGCCTACCAACGAAAGAAAAGTTAACGCTAGCCGTGGTATAAGGTGATTGTTGATCATTGAAAAAATACAGTAGGCGATGGCGTTGATATAAGCTGATTCCCTAGCGTGGGGAATCACCAGAGCCTTCTTGAATTTGGCGACACAGTCACTGCAACACGTCATCAGCGGATGTTGCGTTTTCACTACACTTCTGGCGCACCATGTGCGCTGCATTTCGGTTTCATGCGGGAAAAATACTTGATTTTTGCGGGCTGCAGGGCTCTACAGAGTGTCTTTTTCGTTGCTTTAAAAACTGGTCGGTTATCGTCTTCTCCGTAGCTACAAACTCGCCATTGGCAATAACCACCAAACTCCGCTTATTAAAAAGTTCATTAAACAATTTTAGTTAATTAACTATGTAATTCGCATGTTTCTCATAACTGCTGTCGTCCGCCGAACCAGACAGCTTGTTTCTTAAGAGAATTCCTATTTTTCTTGAAAAGCCTACCTTCAGGAATTTTTGAAAGTGTTCACTGAAACACCCTGTATGTGCCAATGTAAGTCACACATATTGTACATTTGCCCAACTGCTGTGTGCCAAGATCTGCATGTATTGAGTTGTAATGGGATAATGTACGATGCTAATTTATACATAATTCTTTCTTGTATATATGTTACTTATGTTTCGCGCTTACTTCAAGGCACATTACGCATATTTGCCTGTTGTACATGTCTTTATTAGCCAATGCCCTAACCAAGGGCCTGTGAGGTACTTGTAAATAAAAAAAATACAATAATAAATCACTTACGACCCTTTCCCTTTTGCTCTCGTTGGTTTTCTGGACTGCCTACCCTCAAGAAACAAGTCAAGAAACACAAACGCAAAACAAAACGCAAAACACAACGCAAAACAAAACGCAAGAAACAAGTCAAGTGATCGCGGTCGCCACCTTTGGACGCGCACGCGCAGATCCTTTCAGGTGCCGCATACTTTCGACGTGAACCAGGCGCTGCCACACGAAAATCGAGACAAATTATTAGATATGCTTCGTCGCTACATCGAGTGTTGTTCGTCGAACTCAAAATTACGTCAGACGCCCCTAGCGAAGCACCGAATTATAACCGAAGATGGAGTCCGACCTACCCTACAGTCACCGTACCGCATGCCTTCTACTGAGCGGGAAGCCATCCGGACAGAAGTCGAAGACATGCTCAGCGACGATATTTTACAGCCGTCGAAAAGCTCCTGGGCTGCTCTGGTCGTACTCGTGAAGAAAAAAGACGGCACATGAAGGTTCTGCGTTGACTACCGGCGCCCGAACGAAATCACCAGTAAGGATGTGTACCCCCTGCCACGAATCGACAATGCCCTTGACCACATCTCCCACGCGAGGTACTTCTCATCGGTGGATCTGAACACCGGCTACTGGCAAATTGAAGTGGACGAGAGAGACCGAGAGAAGACTGCATTTATAACCCCGGATGGCCTATACGAGTTCAAGGTGATGACGTTTGGGCTGTGCACGGCGCCAGCAACGTTTCAAAGAGTCATGGACACTGTGTTAGCTGGCCTGAAGTGGCACACCGGCCTCGTATAACTCGACGACGTTGTGGTATTCGCCCGGACTTTCGACGAACGCCTTGCAAGATTGGAGTCTGTACTCGAGACAATTCGCACGTCGGGGTTAACGCTGAACCCTGAAAAGTGCGGCTTCGGGTACGAGGAACTGAAGTTTTTGGGCCCCGTCTACAACGCCGCGTGAGTCCTGCGAGGATTTCGCGAGGAACTGCGAGGATATGCGCCGATAAGAGGGTACATGGGCTTGTTTGCTGATTTGGTTTCTTCAAACCCTAGAGCCAGTGTCTGTACCATTTTAATCCAATAAAGCCGGGGAATGAAAGAGCGGCATTTCTTACGGTAATGTAATTTGCAATGTCTTTTCTGTGCTTCTCGGGGTCTGCACTGGTTGTTTTGCATAGGAATTTCTGCAGCTTTAATAAATTAGTGGCAACTCATCTTGCTGCTTTTAGTGGGCAAGCGCTCTGGCTGAAGCTACTGGGCTTTGGGAGCGGTGATGGCCAGGATGATGGCGTTGTAACCAAGCGAGCGAAGTCACGAAGAAAACGGGGAAGGAAAATGTGGCGAGGGTGTGAGGGGAGGGCTGTATGCTGAGCCCGCACGAGGCGCTCGTCATAACGTCAGACGAGGGTGTGACGGGGAAGGCAGCGCGAGCTGATGTGGCACCATCTCTCTCGCAGCATCCCCCTCACACTTTCGGGAGACGCTACTACTACGTACACGGCTAATCCGAACCGCGTGACATTTGCGCGGGAGGTTACAACACAGTGTGAAACAACGTGGTCGCTTGGGGCGACACGCAGCGAGATAAGGGCAGAGTAGCGCGCGCCGGTGTGCGTTCGCTGGTCACGCGATCACTTCCCGAGGCGCAGCAGATATGCGCCGGGGCCGTAAAGACTGCAGTTCGCGCAGCGCAAAAACTTCGCATTAAGGAGTGTTGTAATCTTCAGTGAATGTTTTTAAGTGCGAATGCACTTTATAAGCGACCCCAAACCATCCACCGCCGGCGGCGGCGGCGTCCGCAGTGCTCCTCTATATTTAAAGAAGAAACAGCATCCGGCGCCAGGTTTCGATCCGAGCACTTTGCGGGCCGCAGCCCGACGCTCTACCGAATAAGCCACGGACGCGACGCTGATATCGGCGTCAGTAACGCGCCTTATATCTTTAACGCATTCAAACTACGTCGTCAGCGGCGTGCGTTGGCGACTCAGCGGCGTTATAGCGGCTTGATAACTGCGTGGTGTACACGTGATACTACAAACCCGATGGAAGAGATGGAAGAGAAGGCGGCGAGGCGGTGGGCTGCGGGGGCCGAGCGCAAGTGCCGCAAGCGGGCCGACAACCGTGCATTCGCACTTTCCAATTCTCCCCCTCGGGGAAATGCGGGGGATTTTTTTTTACTGTAGATTTAGTATATTTTACTATAATGCTTTTTGCAGCTTTAAAAAACTGCTTTTAAAAGTGGCCGAATACTCATCCATAATGCTTGTTAGGGACAGCGAACTTCTGGCCCTGATTGGCAAGCCTATGCTAATGGTAGTTGTGCTACTGTTTCTTTTTTTTTTCAGCATGTAACTCTATGTGCATCTGCATGAATGAAACAGCAAAATAAAAGTTGGGTATTCTGTAGCTGCGATGCAGCGCATGGACTCACGGCCTATTTGTGCTGTTTTGGTTGATGCGTAAAACGAATTACCCTAACACAACGTATGGCCAGATTGAAAAAAAAAAACTTGCTTGCTGCAACAAAAATGTGATCAGAACTGCAACGTGACATACGTCACGTTCCCGTTCACGACAAAACAGTAATATGACGCCGGAAATCAGAATCACAACGAGAAAAGAATACGACAAGACGACAGTACGACACGCAAAAATCCGCAGAGAGCATTAATTTTTATTTTCGTCAACCCCGAAAGGAAGGGGTTTAGCGGAGTTTTCATGAAAGCTCGCAGAGGATGAATACTACGTCAAAGGTGCCGCAGAATATCGCAATTTTAAGGACAGGGGCGTGCCGAGCCTGCCCTAGGATTTATAGGTGGCGAAAATTGAACCTCCCGGAACATGGCCTCTATACACATTGCGTTGAATCCATGATGCTGCAGAGTTTGCTGCTACACCTTGTCGGGTAAATCTCAGACTGTGTATCAGGAGCTCGTGAAACACCACCGTGAATATTCCTGCGATGACGGAAAGGAAACCGAATAAGGCCAAATCACACACTTTGCATTGCTCCATCCCCAGTGGGAGGGCGACCCCATAACGCAAAGTATTGTAGAAATAATTCACACAACTCGAGTCACTTCATAGTTTCATAGTTCGTGTAACATGCTGGTCTTAGCAACGCAAGTTTTCATCTTACGAGCTGGCCACTCAGCTCCTAAGATCAGAATGTGGCCTTGTGAAAGTCACATGCTGACTTTCACAAGCAGGGGTGACCGTGCTGAGAGTGCTAACCTACTAACCACTGTCATAGTCATAATTATAGTTATTCCAGTGGTTTAAAACAGTTTTTCAGCTTGTATCCTTCAAATTCCTTTGCATAAGGTAATACTTACCAGACCAGGCGAAAGATTCCATCATGTCTGTAAATGCAGAGAAGAAAAAAAGTTACGAAGTAGGGGTTTGGGATAGTGGTGGTACGTGATCCATAGATATCGTTTGATGCAAAAATGAATTGATCACTTATGGAGGTACAAAACATAATGAAGAAAGCAGAATCAGAAATGGCTTTTTTACTTGTGCGACTCATACACAACCACTGCAAGCAATAGGCAAAAAAAGGTGGCATGGTAGGTGCATGTAAGGGGAACTCCTGTCCAACGTAGAAGAAGGTATAGATTGAATATACACGGCAGAGAAACAGAATTTCCGCGAACTGCAAATATAATGTCAAATAAGATATAAATACATGTTTACAGTCTCCCAGAAAACAAATGACAATCAACGAAGACACACTGGCATTACAGGGACAAGTAATTACAGAAAGTAAGCCAAAAGACCCATAAACGATTGATGAATATAAAAACGCGTAGCTAGTTGACATGATATTATCGTTTCGCTTGGCTTAATGTCAGTCATTGAACGGGATCAAGGGGTAAACTATTCGAAAAGAAATTCTAGGAAAATAAATGGTCTGCGTGGCGTAGTTAGCGCGTACTTGCGGAAAAAAACATGTTTTGTTTAGCGCAAACCTCGGGACTTTGCTGTCTGTTTGTAAGAATGGAAGTAAAGTGTGCAAATTTGTTTGCATTGCAAGATATGTATAAATATCAAGGCTTTATTCAATAATTTCATTAAGCGTAATTTGTTGTTTTCGTTAAGAAATCACGTCGCGGGAGTGCAACACGGGCTACGTGTCGGATTTTTCTATTGCTTGGCTTTGTATTTTCTGGAGTGAAATAAAGTGAGTGTGTTACCCAACAAATGAATAGTAAGAGATGTGTGAAGTATTAAAGAAAAATGCAATGACCTCAGTGTTTCTGGACTCAAAAAAAGGTGATCGATTATGATAGTTGTGATTATGATGTTTAATGCTCCGACGCTACACAGGCGTTGAGGAGCACCGTTTGGGAGGGTTTTGGATTAAACTTAACCACCTGGGGATGTTTAAGTGTGCTGAAATCTCGAACACACCGGTAAGAATAAATGTCCTCTTATTCAAAACACCCTTCTTTTCTAATATATGCAATTTGTACATTCGTATTTAAGGTTTCCGTTGGGTTTAACGCGTAGAAACTTACTTCAGTACGTTGAGCCATGCGGGAACTGCAGTCCTCCGGTATGGCCAGCCAGACTGGCAGATGCTACCCCGATAATTTATCAGAAATTGCTACCTTCTGCGTACGGTCAAGCAGACAGCAACGCAATAAATGTAGCGGTGCTCCAGTTATCCCAAGTGCTTCAGTTTTATTAAAAATGCCACTAACCATGTCGGAAGTTTCCGTAAAATAGATAAAAACGCTACCCGGGAGCAGCGACTTTATATGGCCTTTTTTTTTGGTTCGGGATCACGTAAAATGATCGCTAGCTCACTAGAGTAGCTGGAACAGAAGCCAAATTCACAGCTAGATAGTATATATTTAATTTGTTCAGATGATTAGTCATAAGTATAAATATAATTTTATTTTAAAATACTTTGCTCGCAAAAGATCAAATGGAAATGAAGCAGTAGTCATTCAGTCATGCAACATCTGCTTTTTATGTACAGGGATTATTTTACCCGGCTTCACTATATGCGGGAAAACACCTGTTCAAACATTAAATTTAAAATGAAGAATACTACAGTTGATATGAGGTCAGCTCGCGTTTTTATAAATAAGGAAAGAATGCTTTCAATGCCTGAACTTGTGGCATTTTGTTCCCCATTACGCTGAGTATTTTATCTGTTGTGGTAGGAAATGAGGAGGGTGAATGACGAAGGCGATCTAAGATGGCTTCATTTAATGGCGGCAGGATTGACTGGACGTTAAAGAACAAGCTTCCAATTGATTGGTAATGTGGTCCTGTAAGTAACCTCACATCAAATTGTGGTTATTGGAATGCGACGTGGGTTTATATTTAAAAATAATCATTACTTCCATATTTTCTCGTTACGTTCAGGGATACAGTTAGTTTGTCTTGATAATACCTTAATTAAGCATCTCATAACTGCATGTTAGGTACGTTATAGAATTTTTGGATCGACCAAGGAAATTCGTGTCAAACGGTTGCCTTTTACATTTTCTGTAGTGGATATATTACGTTTCCACATGCCTGATAGCAATGTGATCTTCAGCCATGGATTTGCTGGTGAAGATTCTTGTTTTTTTTTTTTTTGCATGTTTGTTCATCTGTGCGAGATCGAACATAGGATAGGAGCAAAGTTGAAAAAAGTGTAACAACATCCTGTGCGTCAGTTTTAAGATGAACTTTAGGCCCGGCAGTGTTAGCAATGAAATCGATAATTTTTTTTTCAAATATTTGTCAGAGAAATGAAGGTGAGTTATGTTTTTTAACAGGATTCATACGCATAAATATAGGATAGGAGTCAGTCATGTCAATTTCTAGCCCTCCGGAATCAGGTGAAGTGAACGGATAAGCTTATGTTAGTTTAATACGCACCGGTCTTCTGAGATTCAGCTGGCGGGTTCGTCCAAAGCCGCCGACACGTCTCACAGGTATGAACAGCTCAAAGCCTCGACGCTTGGGTGTCACGGCGACCTTGGGACCAAGAGGCAGTACCTGCCAAAAATATTCAGGCAATTTGAAGTTAGCCAATGGAAAAGACGGCACATTTTCTGTTTTATCTCGCGTCGCGTAAGATAGAACAATTTAACTCCAAGGCGTGCGAGGCTGTGGCCGCAGTTAGCGCCTTGTGTGTGCCTGTTCGCTTGCCCTTGCTGTCCTAGCGCTTCTATTATTTTTTGGGGTGCGTAGATTTGAAAAGGCATGACTACTCAAAGAGCCGTTACTATTGCTGATTCGTCTATTTGGAAGACCGATTAAACACTCATACACGAAACTGTTTTAGTGCAGCTAGGTAGTTGATCGAGTTAGTGTACAAATCGTGCAGTAAACTACTATTAATGTCACCCATATTAATAGCATTTTTGTTTTCAAGTGAGACAACATTAGGAATACTTCAAATTTGCGCACAACTCAGGAACTAATGAAGAAGTTGAACGATAAAGGCTCGGCAGTATAAATTTCTTCCTATCCGGATTAAGAAATGTTCAAATTCTATCGAGACGACTCACAGTGAATTGTGTTTATTTCAAGATTGTACCTTCGTTTGAAGGAAACGTTGAATAATAAATAACGTATTTATTCGATTATAAGGCGTTCACTATGATAAGGCGAGAGGGCAGTTTGGAGAATTAAAAAATCGCTATATAAATTATTTACTGAGCTCCGAATATAAAGCGGGCTATGACTTTGAGACTACGGATATTTGAAAAAAATGTGGTTAATTCCTCTGTCATAGGCATCGGTAAAACACGAAAGTGAAACGTGCAGCGAAATCTGCAGCGGAGCATGATTTGCGAGTCGGCGGCTCTCTTGTGGGTGTGCTTAACAAGAGACGTCCTGCTGGCGGGTCGCTTCGGCAAAGGTGTACTGGCATCATTTCCGTGACGGATATAACGCCAGTAAAATCTTGCTGTATACCGGCATAAAACACCTTCGCGTTAAAATATAAAACCCGAAAACGAACAACGCGAAGTATAGCGTACTCTATAGCACAAAAGGTTACTTCCCGGCAAGAATACCCTTTGTGCAAGGGTGCACCCCTTACAGGCCTCTTGCTTCGTTGTACCGGCGTCACTTCCGTGACGGATATGACGTCAGGGACATCATTGTGTATCCGGGAATAAAACACTTTCGTGTTAAAAAACCTCACCTTATATTGGAATAAATACGGTATACGGCTGCAGCACAATGGTTGCTAGGAATTCTATGGCAGCAATTCGCAAGGGACGCGCCCTATAGTGGGGTGCGCAAAGCGATCCAAGATCGCTCTCTGAAGGAGGATACGGAACCCCCTCCATGCACCTCTGCGCTGACAGCAAATCGGGGTAGCTCTACTGTATAACGACGGCAGGCGACGGTGACTCTAGATTTCAAGAAAACCCTGCCCGTAAGATGTATAACGCGCCACGTGAGAAATAAACACGAAAATCTCCAGCCATAAATGAAGGCGAACAGATACGACAAAATCGACTCACGCCGTTTGTTGCCGCTGGAAGGCTGACAGCGTTCTATCTGTGACACTACAAAAATTCTGTATCCTGATTCACAAGCCTACACAGTAAGTGGAGTCCGTTCATAAGAGGAACAGGTTTATTAGAGTACGCGTGCTTACTAGGTGTTTCAATAACGCGACCCTTATTGATCAACCCTGCCCCTGTAAGTCATTTTCATAGTATACAGCTCGGTAGTACGTTGTGTCTCCCCGTGCAGGACGCGCAAGTTATTAATGGCTGGACCAGTCCTATCCCATACAAAAATGCCTTATGGGCGTCTATTGAAAAATGTATGGTGAGCTATGGCCGCCTATGGGTCTCTATGGTCACCCATAAAAAGGCATAAATTAGGCTATAGCCAGCTATTGAAGTTTTTATAGATCCTACACTAAAGACTGTAAACCGTACAATTCTCTTTAGACGATTATAGAACATCCTAATGTGTTTAGTCTATAGAGTCACAGCTATTCAGGTAACTATAGCCAGCTAAAGAAATATGTATGGCTTTAGTTCTATAGACCAGCCGCGGCAAAGCTCTTTTGGCTGGCTATAGACCATTTTTTAGCTTGAAGTCTACAGACTCAAAACCATTCAGCTGTCTTTTGCCAGCTATTGAAAAGAGTTCATCCTAAAGCTATAGAGAGAAAGCCATAAAAGCTCATTCGGCTGGCTATAGGCCGTTGTTTCGCTCTAAGTCTACAGACTTCAAACCATTCAGCTGTCTTTTGCCAGCTATTGAAAAGAGTTCGTCCTAAAGCTATAGAGAGAAAGCCATAAAAGCTCATTTGGCTGGCTATGCGCCGTTGTTTAGCTCTACGTCTACAAACTTGGAACCATACGGGTGTCTTCTGCCAGCTATTGGAGAGAATTTGCTTTAAAGCTGAAGTGAGGCAGCCATAAAAGCTTCTGCTGCTGGGTACAGTACAATATATAACTGTAAACCTTTAGATGTGTGATAATTAAGCAACATTTTGCCGGCATTAAGAAAGCGTTTGGCGCAGAACTTACAAGCCTGCATCCATAAAGGCTTCTTTAACTAACTTCATAGTAACATACGGCTCCAAGTTTCCAGCCGCTAATCGAAAAGTGACAACACAGATTGGATAACGATGATGAGGTTGATCGGCCGGTTATATGAACGTATTTGTTCAATAAGGTTAGGTACTTATTATACCAACAATACGGGAAAAATACAATTAAAAGAAGCTACTGATTAACGCTCAAATTAAGGTTGCAACTTTGGATACTGCGCGTCCGCAAAGCTTGCAAATGAGCGTTGACCGAAAGACGTATAATTTCGTAGAATTATTCCTCTGTGGCCCTTCGCTGCCGCGGTCAAGTGAAAAAGCGGGCTTCTCTGAAAACGGCCCTCACAGCGTCGAAGCAGATTTGAAATAACTTTCGCGGCCCAGGGTACGTTCTCTCAGAAATATGGTGGAAGCTGCGAACAACCGCATTCTTTCTCCCGCGGACCCCACTTTCAGATTAGTCATTGAGAAAGGGGGAGAGCGACCCACGCCGGGCGAAGGAGGCGCGGTGAAGAAATTCTGGGAAGCGATGAAAGGGTAGAGGGGACACCCCTGCTTCCTGTTTTATTTTCTTTTGTTTGTTTGACATACTGGTTTTGGCGATGGGTACCGAAGGACACGACCGTGCGGCCCGCGCTGTGTTAGTATTCCTGCGCGCAGCAATGCTAGTGACAGACAATGTTCCCTGAGTACTGAGAACAGATACAACTTTTTTCGGATGAAGAAAACAAAACGTTAAGCGATCTTGTACTTACCAAAAAAAAAAATTACCAGCAAACAAGTTAGAAAAAGATCGAAAGATGGGCATGTATCTCCGCACTATTTGCTATCGCGATGGACCTGCTTATACCTGGATGTACTCAGTCAGCCACATTTCGTCTCCTTGTTCATGTGCGCGGGCATGGCACGTGTTGCCTGGTGCTGGGAATTTCGACTCGACGGCAATGTGCTCGTGTAGATGGTGTGACGCCAAGCAAATGTGTCGCTTTTTGGTGTCGTGAATTTCGGTGTTTACGGTGACAGTGTTACGATTAATTCAACATCATCTTCAAGTCATGCGAAAATGGATACTTGCGATACTGTGACAGGAATTTCATCGTACGCAAAACTCTACGGTGAGTGATCTTACGAACTGAAGAGACTCTATAGTGCGAGAAATGCAGGACTTTTTTTGGTGTTAACGAATACTTTTCTAAACTACCCTGCACCACATGGACACTGCAACGTAGACAGAAGTGAAGATTTGGCCGCGGTGATGTGACAAAAATAATTTTTTCGCGAACTGAGAAAACTTACAAGGAACTAATTGAGTGAACTTGGAAAAACGTTTTTTTTATCATTGCATTGTGTGCGACCATCTTCATTGTTTTATTGAGAGTGCATTTCCATTTTAGCCACCGAACTTGCAGCTGTGTCGTTGAGTACTGAGTGTAATGAACGACTTCTGAGTGCTTTCTTTTCTATGGACTACCCAGCACCTGTAGGTATTTGTGTCTCGGCGGACGTTCGCGGGGAATGTGCCGCGTAGTGTGGCTGTCGAGCGAGTCAAGCGTGAGCCAGGGTGTTGGAATGCGTGTGCTGTGTTTTTCGATCGGCGTATGTGAACAACTGTTTACTGGTGGTGAAGTAGCGTAGATAGTAGCCATTTATGTGATGAATGGAATGAATAAACCCCTTGATTTTGCTTTCCTTGAATGCCTGTGTTTAAGCCTTTTGTGAATGAAAACTGGCGAAGTGTTTGCAATCGCAACCTCGCACTCCCCCTATATCGCTGAAGTGTTCACGGAGCATATATTACAGAATGCACCTAAGTGCCACAGGACAAGTTCTAGAGATCTGCAAGGCTCTATGCCGGCATGGCAGCGTGCTAATAATTTCTTAGCGGCTGCTGCTGTCGCTGTGTTTCGAATAGTGGTGATTCTCTTCTGGCTGCAGCTCATGCAAAAATATTGTATGGTCGGCTATTGACAAACCTTCTTATGGTTGTCTTTAGCTATTTGGCCCAATTATCTTTAGACATTTCTATGGCTGTCTTTAGCCATTCCTATCGACATTCCTATGGGTGTCTTTAGATTCTTCTATAGCCGTAGCGATATCCAAAGAAGACCTAAGACAGCCATAGAACCGGCTATAGAAGCAGCTAAAGACACCCATAGGGATTTCAATACGAATAGCTAAAGACAACCATACAACCGGCTATAGAAGAACCTAAAGACACCCATAGGAATGTCTGTAAGAATAGCTAAAGACAGCCGTAGAACCGGTTATAGAAGAAGCTAAAGACACCCATAGGAATGGCGATACGAATCGCTAAAGACAGCCATAGAAAAGTCTAAAGATTATTGGGCCAAATAGCTAAAGACGACCATAAAAAGGATTTTCTATAGCCGACCATACAATATTTTTGTATGGGATTAGCGATATTTTTAACTACTTCTGTTTGTTCACCAGCGGAGGGAACGATATAAACGTTTACACAATCAAACTAGCTGATCTCGGTCGCTGGTCGCGGTCGCATCACCAGTGCGACGCGCTTTTTTTTCGTTTAGAGAAGCAATACCGAGCGATCGACGCCGCTCCAGTTGTAGTCGCATTGCTCCCTACTAAAAACATTTTTTTTTTGATAAGTCTGGATAAGTGATGGATGCTGCTTATAAGGAAAAGAAAACGTGTGCGAGCATGTTGCTCGATGTTGCTCAGCCAGAGCTTAGCTTTTCGGGCCTTACTCACAAACTGTGTCTTCTTACCCCTTGAACAGAATTGGACGAGAAGATTTTTGGTGTTTTCCTTCGCAGCAAGAACACGGTGATTGAAGTCGGAACCACAGAATAAAATCGGAGATCCGTTCTTGTCACCCACCGTTTGCAAGATCGCGACGCAGTCCTCCACTTGTGTATACGGTACACCTCAGATCTTAACGTTGTTAAGCTGCGGATGTTCTTTTATTTCGGCGATTTTATTCGGCATCATGTGGTTTTAAGAAACCACCATTGGTGTAGGCTGGGGTGTTCAAAACGTCCACTTGCTCCCCCATCCCTTCCGCACTCTTTCGCAGCAGTGCTGCTCTATTCATGTTTACTTCTTTTTCTGCTGTAATTAGTGATCAGAAACTATCGAGAATATTCATTGCTACCCCAACATCAGACAAACGAGGGCTGAAGGATGCGTTTCTGATAGTGTTTCTTCAGCGGGAACAACGGTAAAAGAAACAAAGGTTTAAGCCGGGATGCCTAGGCTCTGCTAATTCTGCCCCTGCAATTTTTTTCTGAAAAATAAGGTTCTCACATAGGACGAATTCGGAACCTACATTGCCCATCTCCGGATTAGCTAAGCCTCGGCAATTTGTTATCAACCCCCTCGCCTAACGACAGGATCTGAGCCACTCAATGAGCGTGTCAAATTTGAAAGGGTTCCTTCTGCGCATTTTCTCCTGCGCAACATTCTGGTCGGAATCTGCTGCCTGGAGTCTCCACGAATAGGCCCGCGCAGAAGTAAACGGAGCACGGGAGCGGTGGCCGAACTGCATCGCTTCGTCACGAAGGAACGCCAACGGGAACCAAGGAGCGGCGTTCACCGGGTACGGACGCACTTCCCTGCCACCCTATGTGATATGCTTGATCGGCGCTGTGCTCGCGCGTCAGACCGGGTGTGACAGCTTCCAAAGGGCAGCGCTGGGCAATCAGGCGGCGCTGGTTACGCTGCCGCTTGCAGCCGGCAGCAGTGACCGAATCCGCCGCTTCTGGGAAAGCAACGAACTACCCGCAATCGGAAACGTGGCTAGTTGCGCCATGCACAGCGCAATTATGAAAGTCTTGTTCGGAGGCGGCATAGTATTGCCTGTTTTCCTGGTTTCTAGCGGTGTGTGCGATGGGTAGTTTTTATATTCTTGAGGCACATTTTGCTGTCGCCTTATAATGTCTTGCATCGCATAGGCACACCGCTATAGAAGCCAGAAAAACAGGCAATACTGTGCCACCTCCGAAGACTTTCAGAATTGCACTGTGCATGGCGCAACGAGCCACGTTTCCGATAGTTTGTGTGTACCCCGAAACGGTGGATTCGGCTACTGCTGCCGGCTGCGAGCGGCAAGGTAACCAGCACCGCCGGATAGCCCAGCGCTGCCCTTTGAAAGCGGTCACGCCTGGTCTGACCATAGAGTTTCTTACTAAGTATACTAGAGAGGAAACTGCGCCTTGTAAGCCATGTGGTCATTGGGGTTCTTGGGAAGACCCCCTTTTTGTCTTGGGCTTGGCATGACAATTGGATTCTTAAGTGGTTTTTGGGATTTGCTTTCTTCACTATGCATTACACGTCAACGAGCTACAAGAAAGCCAAAATGCTTCCTGTTATGCGGTAGCCGTGTTCGGTGAAACAGCACGCAGCGCGTGATCGCACCTGGCGTTGCTCATTCCGCAGTCGAAGGACGCATGACTGAGCGGGTAACATGCTGCCGCGAAATTTGTAGCCGAAGAAAAGAACAAACAAAACGTACTATGACGAAGAGAAGATACGACCACGGGTATACGACAGATACGGGCGCTTGTATGCGCCCTATCTTGTCATCGTGCACGACTGTTTAACGCCACGTTTTCTTTTTTCGTGTTAAACTAGTTGGCAGTCCGTGAACCTGTGCACCCCGAAGGCAACGTTTTAGGGCACGCTCGAAAAACTTTCCAAACTCTTCAAGCAACTTATTATTTGCAATATAGGTAAAATTAATAAAATCGGAGTCGCTAATGAGTTACCTCCCCCCACCCCCCAAATATTAACCTTGTTCGTACAACCTTGGCCTGCGGAATAGCAGGCACAACAGTTCCGGCAAAAATACGCTTTACTTCCTTTTTCCTTAGATTTAAAACAGCCTGTTTTTTTTTTTTTTCACTTCCCTAATTGCTCACTATTCTTCGCGTTTTTGTGGCACTTTGTTTAAATTTGCGGTCACTAAAACGTTTCTATCCAAGCCAATGATGAAACTAAGGAGACCGCGATGTATAATGGCGGCCCATGACGACACAGACGGCATTGATGTGAGCCGCATAGACGCTAGCGCCAGATTCCTCTCTAGTGTATATTGTAAGAAACTCTATGGGTCTGACGCGCGAGCACAGCGGTGATTAAGCACATCAGATAGGGTGGCAGGGCAGTGCGTGCGTACCCGCTGAACGCCGCTCCTTGGTTCCCGTTGGCGTTCCTACGCGACGCAGCGATGCAGTTGGGCCACCGCTCCCGTGCTGCTTTTACTTCTGCGCGGGGCTCTACATTCTCTGTTCCCGCACTGCTTTGCTAAAGCTACACGACCAGGACTGCGAGGAATGAGGCTCTGGTGCATATAATAATCCGTCTTAACCCCTCCGTTACCCGTTGTGCTTAGCCGAAAGCAGGAGCATACAGCTTTAACCACACCGAAACCAGGAGCATACAGCTCTAACAAGATTTTTGCGAAAACGGGGTCCACCAAAGGCTCATGTTGACAATTCGGGTTCTCCTCAAGCTCCATTCTTTTTGTAAGTTCAGCATTCGTCTGCATGATGCACACATGTACTAATAACTTCAAGACTGGCTCAAATACGAACATGGGCAGCAGCGACAGCACATGAACTCAAGAATCAGAAAATTTCGCAGCGTTGGAACAGCCCTGCAGTACATCAGGTGCCAGCCACGGTAGCTCAGTGCGGAATCCATAGAGACAACGGCACCCATAGGCTATGTCAACAGCAGTTGAAAAATGAAACTACACCAGCAAAATGACCCTAAAGCAATCGCGGAAGTGAAGGCAAGGTTTGAAAAGAAAGAAACCCAGGCATCACCTCTCGAGGGGGGGCACCAGGGCTTAGCAAAGCTTTCCAAAACAGTAAAACACGTCGAAAGTGGGACATGCGTACTTCGTTCACGTCTCAGTGAGGCTGACGATCGTGGCAGTTGAGATAATTTCCTCTGTTTTAATATACCAGACACTGCTAATGAATCCGCCTCGGAATCAGAAAACAAAATCTTGGAAACGTTTTGGGATACCCTTACTCATAGCTTACCAAGTGAAAACATAGTACGCCCACACAAGATCGGGCGGTTCGAAGAAAGGAAATCGTCACCGATCATAGCAAAATCCGCTTCATGCAAATAGAAAGAACTCGTGTTATCGAAATTGAAGCTGATCACAGATGTCGATGTCGGCATATCTAAAAGCTTCTGTACAGCAACTCGCGAAGCAAGAAAAAAAGCTTACTGAGCACGGGAAATCTTTGTGGTTCCGTTCATAGTCTCACTTTATGTTTTAATCGTGAATATGATGGCTGCATGGCCATCGACGACGCAATCTATGAAATGAACGTACCAACTGCTGTAAAACCCATTTCGTCTCCCATTACCCTATGTTCTGGAGGCGTGAGGCCCACCTGAGATGCATAGAAAAATGTGAGGTGGTTGCCGATCGTTGATAGAATCCCACAATATTGTTGTTTTCACCAAGATCCATATCTTATTCCAAAACAAGATGCATTTGGTGCACTAATTAATGATTGTCAACCACACATAATTGCATTAACTGAAACATGGCGATCGCGCAAAGTAAGAGGTTGTGAAGTTTTTAGGCTAACAAAAATGCCGATTCTTTCGCAACAATAGCAAATGCAGGAATTGTGTGTGTGTGTGTGTGGGGGGGGGGGGGGGGGGTGGGGGTCCTGATTGCTGTCGACGAATGCTGACTTTTTTTACCCGTAATGTCCCAGCTACAGTCGGTGTAGTGTTGCGTAACGGTGACCTTCAGGAAAATATACTTGGTGTCTGTTGCCGTCCACCGTCCGCAGCTAAGTCACTTTGCGAAAGCCCGCGTCACTGCTTAAACCGCAATGCTGTTAGACTTCCAAGATTTTCGAAATTCTGTCCCACTTTTTTTTCTGTCCCACCAATTACCTTCATTTACGCTATTATGATGATTAATGAAGTTGGTTTCGCCAAATCTGCATTTTTGTGGAAATGCAAGGTACTACACGGTTTGATATTTTCGCTTTTTTTTATTCGTGTTCTGAACCTTTCTTGGCGGACTTTCTTTGTTTTTTTATTTCTGGTAGTGGAGGAAGATGTACCAGATGCTTATTTTTTTCGTCAGATTATGACTGTGAAAATTTTATCATTTCTATTTTTCTAATTTCTTGGTTTTTAAAAATTCTGTCCCACCAATTATCTCCATTTACGCCATTTTAACGATTACAGGTGTTACTTGCGGAAAATCGGCATTTTTGTAGGATTGCACGGCGTTACACGATCCGGGTTGCGAGGGTGCTCGGCAAAGAACCAGCTCATCTACTATCCACACAAGAAGTCTCACGTTGCAAACGAGGGCGGTGAGTCATTGACTGTTCTGAAATTCAACCCTTCCTTCCTCTCCCCCGATAACCAGTCTCTTATTTAGATAGTGCTACCGGCGATCCACTCCCGGATCGGTCCCACAGGCCTGCTCTCCCAACCGCATCGATGATTTGCATAATTATTAGGGGCATTTTAAGCAATTGCATCTCTTCGTTCTACGTTTCGTGTCGCGGCTATTGCCTACTTTCATTCTGCGATAGATGAAGCAAAGGACCAAGACAGGAAGAGTTAGCGTGAAGCTCTAATGCAAGTTCCTAAAATGTTGCAGACGGGTTTGTCTCACCGCGTTTGCGTTGCAGTCTTTTTCCGCCCCCGATGACCGTATGGGCCAGAAATCCGCCTGGCAAAGGTATTCTTCTTCTTCTCCATTGGGTAATGACACGTACCCACTGAATGTGCAGGGCCATGGGCTGAAGTTTGTCTAATTTTGTACAAAATTTTAGAGGTGAAAATTACAAATCGATAATAAAACAAACCACACATATGCTCGATAGGGACAGGGAAAGATAAATTTACATGGATCGATCGCTATCTTCGACAACCTCCAAAACCAATCAAGATGGCAGCCCGGTAGGTGCCTTGCTCCGATATAGTCTTGGTATTGCTGATCTTTTATTTGAAGCCGCCGTTGTCATACTGGGTCGCTACAAGCCGGACCTTAAAACCAAAATAGCTGACCTCATTATAGTCCACTCTCCAAATGTCAGGAGAAAATTCCAAACACAATATTAAAAGGACAGACAACCGATTTTTGTCGAGCATATGTTCTCTATACCAAATAAAAGGGCATGTGCATCTTTTTCAAGGATAATAAATGACTTTCCACATTTTCGCCTTTGCTTTCCTTGGCTTTCTTGACTGCCTGCCTTTATTTCTGTTTTAATTAAACGAGACCCTCATTTCCTATTCTGATTTGCTACATGCATAGCAAGGGCCTCAGCTCTGCCAGTCTTAGGGTCATAGGTAGCTTAAGAGGGTTCAACGCTGGTCGACCACTCTCGACATGTCGTAGACGCTCGAGTCACGACTCGGGGGTTAGAAAGAAGGTCCGCTTCACCACGTGTATTCGGAGTGGGGCTGGCTATTACCCCAAGCGGAGGAAACCATTACCTTAACATAAATAGCCGACAAAGGGAAGGGGAGCACAGCACCACGGGTGGCGTAGTGGTCATCGCACCAGACGCGTATTCTGGAGGTCGTGGGTTCGGATCCCACCGGGCGGGCATGTTTTTCTCCACTTTCCATTTTTGAAGAAGAAAAAATGTGCATCTGTTTCAAGGATATGTGAATAGCACTAAAATGACCCGTGTTCCAATTGAACGAGCCTCCTACTTATCAACTAGACTACACAATCGGCAGAGTTTCTCCCGCAGGTACGGTAAAACAAACTCTTTTAACGCATCCGCATTGTGTCGAGCCATCACGTTGTGGAATGATCTTCCCGATAACTTACTATCCGACACTGACCCAATTTCCTCCCGCAACAAATTACTCTTGCGTTTAAGTTGATAATTTTAGGTTCATTGCTTCGTTCTTGTATGTATGTGGCATTTATAGTGCTCTGTGAAAATTCTGTTTGTAAACCCAATTGCCCACTGATATTTTAAGTGCGAATGCACTTTATAAGCGACCCCAAACCATCCACCGCCGGCGGCGGCGGCGGCGGCGGCGTCCGCAGTGCTCCTCTATATTTAAAAAAGAAACAGCATCCGGCGCCAGGTTTCGATCCGAGGACTTTGCGGCCGCAGCGCGACGCTCTACCGACCAAGCCACGGACGCTTTTTTTTTTCTTTATTTCCAAACAAGCACCGCTTTTACAAACATAAACATCAGTGTCACAACAAACCCATACTAAAACATAAAATCGCTGCTCCCGCTCTGGGATGCAGCGCTGGTGGCTAAAATATCTTTATCTTTGTTAGCCTTTCAACTTGTGACAGCCATTCCGGAACACTTTGTTGGGCCTTTTTCAATTCAACAAACGAAACAATAGCCTCCTGAAAATACTCTCTGACTGGGCCCGCGTCAATGTCCGAGTGACGGACTGCCAGCCGACACCTCCATATGCTGTGCAGGCCCAATAACATTATTAGATCTAGCGGTACACCCTCCTCATCATGTTCAACGGACAAATACCGGATGCCACGGGCATCGACTGGCAGATCTTTTTTCAACGTACGCTGCAGCACATCCCAAAAGAATACACCATCCCAACAGTCGATGAAGACATGTTCAATGGTTTCCGGTTTCTTGCACAACCAACACTGTTCCCCCCATGGCATATAGAGGCCCTTTTCTTGCATCCATGTCTTAACAAGGAGTGTTCCGGTATGTAATTTAAAGAAAAACGTTTTAATCCCTGGTGCAACTGGCATTTTCTTGACCCGCTTTAACACATCTCGACCAGGGCCTGCTGAGTACGTTATTCTGTACAACGGAACCGGGAGAACTGTATCACAAAGATCACCATACAGTCGCTTTCTTGAAACTGCACTCAGATAATCCAACGAAAATCGCACAGCTAGAAAACGAAATGACTCAACAACTTCTTTTAGGTAGCCACGTATACCTCCCGGCAAACATAATGTCGTAACTATAAACTCTGGCAGAACCCTGCCTAATCTAATTTGACAAACCGTGCGCAAAAACGGGTCTTTAACATCCCGCAAAAAAAGAAAACGGTTTTCCAACTGACGTCAAAAGAAATGCGTTAACCCTAAACCCCATCACGAACGCGCCGAAAGAGGTTTGTACGACTGGTTCGTTCCCAGGACGAACCCCAAATAAATACTGCAAAAACACGGTGCAGCTTTTGAACATTTGCCCGTGAACAATGGAGTACTTGCAATACATACCAAAGTTTGCTCACCATGAATAGGTTGCAAACCGTCGCGCGAGCAAAGATGGACAAATTTGTGCCCTTCCACTTCTCTGCCTTTTCTCGTAGCTCCACAGCTTGTTTCCGCCAATAAGGGTCACTATCGGTATAATACTCTAGCGGCACGCCTAGGTACTTCACGGGCGTCGTTACCCACTTGATATTCTTAAATACCACCGGTGTTGTACTCCACTCTCCATGCCATATTCCCAGGCACTTGTCCCAGTTCACGGCGCATCCACTCACATGACAAAACCATTTCACTAAGTTAACGACTTGAGAGACGCTTTCTTGATCTGCGCAGAAAATAGCAATATCGTCTGCGTAAGCTAAAACTCGTACCTCGGCTGCATGAAGTTGAAATCCCTTGACAGTTTCATTTCTCATTATGGCTAAACACAAGGATTCAATGTATATGCAGAAGAGGAGAGGTGACAGAGGACACCCCTGCCTCACCGACCTCTGCACTTCTATGCGCCTTCCCAACACCTTGTTAACAATTATTCTGGTCGTACACTTGTTGTAGGCCATGCGAACACCTTCTAGGATAACAGAGCCGATGTTAACGTGCTCTAATACTGCCATAAGCCCATCGTGTGGCACGCGGTCGAACGACAAAGCCACGGACGCGACGCTGATATCAGTGTTAGTGACGCGCCTTATATCTTTAACGCATTCAAACTACGTCGTCAGCGGCGTGCGTTGGCGACTCAGCGGCGTTATAGCGGCTTGATAACTGCGTGGTGTACACGTCATACTACAAACCCGATGGAAGAGATGGAAGAGAAGGCGGCGAGGCGGTGGGCTGCGGGGGCCGAGCGCAAGCGCCGCAAGCGGGCCGACAACCGTACATTCGCACTTTCACATTCTCCCCCTCGGGGAAATGCGGGGGAATTTTTTACCTTTGTTTTTGTTTGTTTAGACCTATCTGAACGAACCGTTCGCACTTCCTGTTAGCGCTGCATTATTTTCCCCGTTTAAAATTCCAGTATCTGTGCCAATGTAAGTTACACATATTGCACACTTTCCTAACTGCTGTGTGCCAAGAACTGCATCTTTTGAGTTGTTCGGGGATAATGCATGATGCTAATTTGTACATATTTCGTTCTTGTTTCTATGTTATGTTTCGCGCTTACTTGTTGGCACATGTCGCATATTTACCTATTGTACATGTCTTTGTTACCCATTCTTACTCAATGCCCTAACCGAGGGCCTGTGAGGTAGTTGTAAATAAAAATAAATAAAATAATAAACGACTTACAACATTTTCCTCTTCGCTTTCCTTGTCCTTCTGGACTGCCTACCCGTCTTTGTATATATATATATATATATATATATATATATATATATATATATATATATATATATATATATATATATATATATATATATATATATATTGTAGGTAATTCTGCCTACCAAGGGGGTTCAGGCGACAGCCTCGTCAAAACATTACGGCACAGAACATTGCAAGAGGAATAAGGGCTTTACTGAAGCAGTGGAAACGAAATATCAAGGGCATGGAAGATACAATCACCAACGCACATCCCCAAAGCACTTCAATGTCCGGAGGCTTACGGCACGACGGGACGGATGGCTGACCGCTTGCTGCCGTGCGGGCTCCTTGAAGGTGGCTGGCGGTGGCTTGTCTCTTCTGGCTGGCGGCACTCCCCGCTGGCGACTCCCACCGCTAACAAGCACCGCTGCGCTTATCTACCGTGCACATAACATGCCACGCTCCCCTCCATCACACCGTCTTTCCGCTGTGCGTTCACAGATGGCAGAAGAAGTGGCGCGCGGTAATTCGAATGCAACGACGCGACGGCTGAGAGGGGAGAATCCATACACTATATATATATATATATATATATATATATATATATATATATATATATATATATATATATATATATATATATATATATTGTAGCGTTGATTATGGACGCGATTGATGTAGTTGTCAAAGGCGTTCATGCAAGGACAATTCCCCGTTGGGGATATTCGGCTTGGTGCACGCCCGACGACGAGGAGGCAGAAGCATCGCTTGGCGCACGGACCGATCGAGTATCGCGTCAGACATAGCTTGCTAAGCACGAAGCACCTCGGCTTCTCCGCAGTTCTAACTGCTCGTTAGTGGTCCAAGAAACCACGCTTCAGTTTGGTGGAGTGTGCGGGTTCGTTGCCAGCGTGACTCTACCTTAGCATTGCAAGACTCCGATATTACATCCTGGAGTTATGGAGCAGACGGCTACAGCCCGTGATGCGGCTGAACACCGACCGGGACATGGCACCTTCCTCACCGCAGCCCATCATGTGTTCGGGTGTGCTTCGCCAGCGAGACCCCCCTAACTTCGATGGAACGGATGACAACGACGTGGAGGAGTGGCTGTCGCAGTACGAGCGAGTGAGCACGCACAATAGATGGGACGATCGCATGAAGCTTAATGACGTTGAGCTTCATTTGGACCACCTAGCGAAGAAGTGGTTCCACAACAACGCAGCCACCATGGCTACCTGGGCTGAATTCAAAAACCGTATTGTCGAGGTCTTCGGCCGTCCCGCCGTGCGGAAGCTTCTTGCTGAGCAGCGTCTCCGCACACGAGCACAGCGTCCTGGAGAGACCTTCATAAGTTATATCGAGGATGTTGTGGACCTATGCAACCGTGTTGATTCAGCTATGGCGGAAGCAGAGAAAATTAAGCACCTGATGAAAGGAATCGATAATTATGCTTTCGAGATGCTGTTAGCGAAAGATGTGCGAACCGTTATCTGCGACATTATCACCCAGTGCCGAAGCTACGAAGAACTCCGCAGACAGAGGTCGCTTATCCGGGGTTCTTCTGTCCAGGGAGAGCCGCTGTCGAGCTTGACAGAGGCGGGGGCCGACGCATCCTTGATGCGGCAGCTTCAACAGTTTGTTCGCGAAGAAATCGCTCGGCAAGTGTCACTTCTTACCCTGGAGCCTGGATCAACGATGCCCCCGTCTGTTCCTGGCCCATCTCCACCATACGGAGTGCCTCCGCAGCCTACCGAAGTGACTCCTTCCGTTGTCTCGCCGACGCTTCCAGCGCTTCGCCACCTGATCAAGGAACAGGTGGCTGAGGCACTGCCACCCACTCTGTATTATGCGCCCCTCACGAATGCCGAAGCTATGGGGAGATCGGTACAGCCAGCTGGGACGTCTTTTCGGGCCATGCCGCCAACCCCGCCACGCTCTGCGGTACAAAGGAATCCGCCAACGGGGAATCCGTGGCGCACGGCTGATAATCGCCCCATCTGTTTCGCTTGCCAACTTCCAGGCCATGAGGCCCGTTACTGCCGCCACTGCGTGTCCGCGATGAATGATGACGTTAGCCACACTTTTGGCTCTCCACACGGGTCTTCGCAGCTAATGACCGACGTGTCACCCAGGTCGCCGTTACCTACCTCCGGTTACAACGATTTCAGCCGTCGTGACGCCGATAGCTGCAGCTTTGATAAATTAGTGGCAACTCATCTTGCTGCTTTTAGTGGGCAAGGCTTGCCACTCCTGCGGCCGCTACTGGGGTTTGGGGCGACGATGACCAGGATGATGGCGTTGTAACCGAAAGAGCAAAGTCAGGAAGAAAACGGGGGAAGAAAATGTGGCGAGGGTGTGAGGGAAGGGCTGTATGCTGAGCCCGCACGAGGCGCTCGTCATAGCGTCTGGCGAGGGTGTGACGGGGAGGGCAGTGCGAGCTGCTATGGCACCATCTCTCTCGCTGCATCCCCCTCACACTTTCGGGAGACGCTACTACTACGTGCGTGGCTAATCCGATCCGCGTGACATTTGTGCGGGAGGTTCCAACACAATGGCAACAACGTGGTCGCCTGGGGCGACACGCAGCGAGATAAGGGCAGAGTAGAGGCGCCGCCGTACGTATGCTGATCACGCCATCACTTCCCGAGGGGCAGCAGATATACGCCGTGACCGTGACGACTGTAGTTCGCGCTGCGCAACAACTTCGCATTAAGGAGTGTGGTAATCGTCAGTGAATGTTTTTGTATATTTTACTATAATGCTTTTTGCAGCTTTAAAAAACTGTTTTAAAAAGTGGAGGACGACTCATCCATAATGTTTATTGTTAGGGACACCGCATTTCTGGCCGTGAGTTGGCAAGCCGATTCTAATGGTAGTTGTGCTGTGGTTTTTTAAGCATGGAACTATATGTGGAGCTGCATGAATGAAAAAAATGAAAAAGCAAAATAAAAGTTGATTATTGTGTATCTGGGATTCAGCGCATGGTCTCACGGCTTTTTGACCTGTTTTGGTCGTTACGTAAAACGAATAACCGTAACAAAACGTATGGCCACATTTAAAAAAACATACTTGCTGCAACTAAAATGCGATGAATGCATTACTCAACAGGTTAGAACTGCAGGCGTCAGGTTAATGTAATACAACAAAGCATCAGGATTGCAACAAGCCTGGCCCGGTACGCCTTACGGCAGAACATCAGAACGGCAACATGACATACGTCCCACTACACCGTCACGTTCACGACAAAACAGAAATATGACGCCGGACATCAGAATCACAACAAGAAAAGAATACCTCAAAACGACAGTACGACACGCAAAAATCCGCAGAGAGCAGTAATTTTCATTTTCGTCAACATCGACAGGGAGGGGGTTAGCCGAGTAGTCATCAAAGCTCGCAGAGAATGAATAATACGTCAAAGGTGCCGAAGGCTATCGCAATTTTGAGGGAGCAGGGCGTGCCGAGCCTGCCGTACGATTTATACGTGGCGAAAATTGAACCTCCAGGAACATGGCCTCCATAGAAATTGCGTTGAATCCATGATGCTGCAGAGTTTGGTGCTATGCCTTGTCGGGTAAATCCAAGAATGTGTATCAGGTGCTCGTGGACCACCACCATCAATATACCCGCGATGACTGAAAGAAAACAAAATCAGGCCAAATCAGACACTTTGCACCCGTGAGAGGGTGACCTCGTAAGGCAAGAGACTGTAGAAATAATTCACACAACTCGAGTCACTTCTATTTCATAGCTTGTGTATCATGCTGGTCTTAGTAAGACTAGTATTGATCTTAAGAGCTGGCAGCTACAGCTCGTAAGAGTACTGACAGGGTTGACTTACCACCCACTTTCATAGTCATAATTGTGGTTATTCTTATGGTTAAGAACTGTATTCTAGCTCGTATCCTTCAAATTCCTTTGCATAAGGTAATACTTACCAGACCAGGCGAAAGAGTCCATCATGTCTGTAATTGCAAAGATGAAAAAAGGTTAGGAAGTAGGGGTTTGGGATAGGGGCGGTACGTGATCAATTGATATCGTTTGATGCAAAATGAAGCAGGCAACCATGGAGGTACAAAACGTACACAAGAAAGCAGAATCAGAAATCTTTTTTTTTATTTGTGCGACTCATACACAACAACTGCCAGGTATACGCAAAAAAAGTTGCCATTGTAAGTGCATGTAAGGGGAACTCCTGTGCAACGTAGAAGGAGGGATAGTTTGAATATACATAGCAAAGAAACAGAATTTCAGCGAACTGCAAATAATGGCAAATAGGGTATAAATACATGTTATAGTCTCCCACAAAACAACTGATAATCCAGGAAGACGCATTGCATTACAGGGACAAGTAATTACAGAAAGTAAGCAACAAGAACCATAAACAATTGACGAATATAAAAACGCGTAGCTAGTTGACATGATATTATCGTTTAGCTTGGCTTAATTTCAGTCGTTGAACGGGATCAAGGGTGAACTATTCAAAAAGAAATTCCAGGAAAATGAATGGTCTGCGTGGCGTAGTTAGCGCGTACTTGCGGTAAGAAACATATTTTGTTTAGCGCAAATTTCGTGACGTTGCTGTCTGTTTGTAAAAATGAAAGTTAAGTGTGGTTTGCATTGCAATATATTATATGCATAAATATTAAGGTTTTATTTAATAATTTTTTTAAGCGTAATCTGTTGTTTTCGTTAAGAAACGACGTCACGTGAGTGCGACACGGGCTAGGTGTGGGATTTTTTATTGCTTGACTTTGTATTGTCCGGACTGCAATAACGTGATTGTGTAACCCCACCAAATGAACAGTACGGGATGTGTGAATGAATAATGAAAAATGCAATGACCTCAGTGTTTCCGGACTGAAAAAAGATGATCTATTGATGGTACTTGTGATTATGATGTTTAATGCGCCGACGCTAAACAGGCGTTGAGGCGCACCGTATGGGAGGGTTTCGGTTTAATCTAACGACCTGGGGATGTTTAAAGGGGCCCTAAATAGGCTTCTGAAGGTCGCCATGTCAATCGCGCAATCGTTAGAGTACCCCTTCACGACAATGGATACCAAGTATTACACCTCTGCGTAAAGCAGGGGCCGCACAAACACGCAACAAAGATCCTTTCTTTCTTTCCTTGCTCACCTACCGCTTGCGCGCGGCCACTGTACCGCGGCGCTCCTGCACCGGCGGCACGGACAAATGTAGATCGTCGCTATCCGTTACACCAGCTTAGCTGAGTTTGTAGACATAGCGCGTTGTTTACAAGGTATGAATAACGCTGAAAAACGCGGAGCGTCTCTGCAGGCACAAACGCCGCTACACGCACGACCGCGGCAAGCAACTTCCGGCACCCACTGTACACCGCAGCAGCTAAAACTTGTCACCGCCCGCCAGAGCGGGACTATTTCTGAAAATCAGTTTGCAAATACGTGAAAGGGGGTGATAGTGCAGTGAAAACTTGCGCGGAGGATCGTCGTCGTCGCGGCCTCGCGAAGCAGTGTCTGGATAACTGCGGGGATGCTAAGCCTTTTCTCAGCCCTCGGTGGGACCAGTTCACCGCCACAGCGCCGCATGCCGAAACGCTAGCGAGCAGTTGTCGGTGGCAATCTTCAATTATTGGCGTTAGCGAGCATGTTGTGTTTGGAAGCCTTCAAACACTCGTTTCCGCTATTATAAAACGAACCCTGTTTCTCTAGGAGGTCTTGCGCCTGGTCAGTGACGTCACCGCTTCCACAGTGGTTTGGAGGCGCGGTGAAAGAGGAACTGCGCCAGGCCTTGTTCCGGGCCCTTTTTAATGAACGATAACTCGGCTAATACTGAACGCTTTTAAACAATTTTTGAAGCAGGACATTCTTTGAATAGTACTTCAACGATTGCGCACGTAAACTCGCAACCTTTGGAACCCTGTTTAGGGCCCTTTAAGTGTGCTGAAATCTCGAACACACGGGTAAAAATTAATCAGTCTTCTTATTGAAAACATCATTCTTTCCTAATATATGCAATTTGTTCATTCGTATTTCAGGTTTCCGTTGAGTTGAACGCGTTGAAACCTAGCGCAGTAGGTTGAGCCATGCCGGCACTGCAGTCCTCCGGTATGGCCACCCAGACTGGGAGATGCTACCCCGATAATTCATTAGAAATTGCTGACTTCTGGGTACAGTTGAGGACATAGCAACGTAATAAATGTAGCGCTGCTCCAGTTATACCTAGTGCTTCAGTTTTATTAAAAATGTCATGATTTTCCATGTCTAAAGCTTTCGTTAGGTAGATGAAAACACTGCCGGCCAGCAGCCACTGTCTATGGCCGTTTTTTTTGGTCCGGCATCGAGTTAAATAATCGCGAGCTCACTAGAGTAGCTGAAACTGAAGCCAAATTGACAGGGGGATAGCATATATGTAATTTTTTCAGATAATTTGTCCGACGTGTGAATATCAGTTTTTCAATTACTGCGCTCAAAAAAGATGAAATGGGGTGGTAGTTATTCAGTCATGAAACATCTCCTTTTTATGTACAGCGATTACTTTACCCGGCTTCACTTTATGTGCGAAAACACGTTTCAAACTATAAATTTACAATTAAGAAGACTACAGTTGATATGTGGTCAGCTCGCATTTTTATAAAGGAGTAAGGAATGCTGTCAAGGTTAGCACTTGTAGCCTTTTGTTCCCCATTACGCTGAGTATTTTATCTGGTGTCGTAGAAAACGGGAAGGGCGAATGAGGAAGGCGATATAAGATCACTTTATTTAATAGAGGCCGCACTGACTCGGCGGTAAAGAAGCAGCTTCAAAAGTGATCGGTAATGCGGTCCTGTAAGTAGCCGCACTTACGACTGTGGTTAATAGATGCCGATGTGCGTTTATATTTAAAAATATACATTACTTCCATTTTTCCTCGCTAAGTTCCGGGATACAGTTAGTTTTTGTTCATAATACTCTCATTTATCATCTCAAAAATGCATGTTAATTAAATTGCAGAACTTTTTGCATCGACCAAGCCAATTCGTGTTAAACAGTTGCCTGTTAGATTTTCTGTAGTGGTGATATTACGTTTGCACAGTTCTGTTAGCAATATGTTCGTCATCAATGGATTTGCTGGTGAAGATATTTTTGGGGGATGTTTGTCCATCTGACCGTGATTGAACATGTGATAGGAGCGGAGTCGAAAAAAGCGTGACAATTTCTTGTGCGTCAGTTTTAAGATAAACTTTAGGCCCGGCAGTGTTAGCAATGAAATCGATCTTTTTTTTTTTTTTTTTTTTTTTCAAATATATGTCACAGAAATGAAGGTGAGTTACGTTTTCTAGCAAGATTCATTTGCATAAATATAGGATAGGAGTCAGTCATGTCAATTTCTAGCCCTCCGGCATCTGGTGGAGTTAAAGGATTACTTTACACTTGTTTGATGCGTACACTTCTGAGATGCAGCCTTCGGTCTTGTCCAAAGTCGCCGACGCGTCGCACAGGTATGAGCAGCTCGAAACGTCGACGCTGGGATGTCACGGCGGCCTTGGGACCCAGATCCAGAACCTGCCAGAAATATTCAGGCAATTTTAAGTTCGGTAATTGAAAAGAATGCAGACTTGCTGTTCTATCCTGCGTCCCGCAAGAGAATAATTTCTCTAAGGCGTGCGAGGCTGTATCTGCAGTTAGCGCCTCGTGTGAGCCTGCTCGCTTGTCGTTGCTGTCTTAGAGTTTCCATTCTTTGGTGGAGCGCGTAGATTTGTAAACACATGACCACTCAAAGAACCGTTATTATTGCTGATTGGTCTAGTTGGCAGACTAATTAAACATGCATACCCGAAACTGTTTAGTGCAGCTAGGTAGTTGATTGAGTTAGGGGACAAATCGTCTAGTAAATATTTATTAATGTCACGCAGAAACTGTTTTCTAGATAATCTACGGCAGCAATTCGCAAGGGGCGTGCCCTATAGTGAGGCGCGCAAAGCGATCCAAAATGGCTGTCCTAAGGAGGAGCCGGAGGACCCCTCCACGGACCGCCGCGTATGGGCGCGCTGATAGCAAAGCGGGGTAGCTCTGCTGCATAACGTCAGCAGGCGACAGTCACACTAGATTTCAAGGAATCTCTGCCCGTAAGATGTATAACGCGCCACATGAGAACTAAAGACGAAAATTTCCACCCACAAATGAAGGTGAAGAGATGCGGCAAAATCCACTCACGCCGTTAACTTGTTGCCGCGGGAAGGCTGACAGCGTTCGATTTGTGACACTACAAAAATTCTGTCTGCAGATTCACAAGCTTACACAGTAAGTGGAGTCCGTTAATAAGCGCAACAGGTTGATTACAGTACGCGGGCTTACTAACGTTTCATTAACGCTAGCCTTATTGATAAACCCTGCCCCAGTAAGTCGTTTTGATAGTAGACCGCTCGGTAGTACGTTGTGTCACCCCGTGCAGGACGCTCAAGTTATTAATGGCTGGACCAGACTGATTAGCGATCTTTTTTCATTAGATTTGTGTGTTTACCAGCGGAGGCAACGATAAAAACGTTGACCCAATCAAACTACCTGATCACGGTCGCTTGTAGGTTGACAGTATCCCTAGCGAGACGCGTTTTTTTTTTTGTGTGTGTGTAAAGCAGCAATACCGAGTGATCGAAGCCACGCCAGACGTAGTCGCATTGCTCCCTACTAAAAACAAGTTTTTTTGTGGATAAGTCACACTATTACTAGAGTTCTGGACGCTGCGCAGAAAAAAAGATGTGTGTGAACTTTTTTTTCTTAAAAACAGTACCCATTAGCTGTTTCTTTTATGGTTAGTGTACATGTAAAGCAAGAAATAATTTTGTGCGTTCCAGGTACTATGTGTTTGTATTCCTTAACACGAATGATTGCTTTTCTTTCGAGGAAACGCAAACAGCCCCTGATGAGTGCGTAGTATTTTGAATAAAATATGTATCGCGCACTGTTTAACAACAAATGTGCTCGCAGCAAACTAGCAAAACCAATCTTGCGGCTCTTTATTGGAGCTTCTAAGCTCTTCAAACTTCTATGCGGAATTTTAACCTGCTGACGAGCTTTGGCTGCTGTCTTACTGCAGTCATTATCATCAGCTTATCAGGCATTTGCCAACTGCAGGGCACAGGCCTCTCTCATAGCTGTCCACTTATCCCGATACTCTGCTAACAGCGACCAATTCATCCCCGCAAACTTGTGGATCTCATCTGCCCATCTAATTTTCTGCCGCCACCTGCCACGCTTGCCTTCTCTAGGTATCCACTCTGTTACCCTTAAAGACCAACCTTTATCTTGCCTTCACCTCCCTGTTTATTTCAATGCTGGGAAAACTCCTGCTAATTCGAACGCGTCTGTATCCAGAATGGTTAATTCGAACTTGAACCTCTGGTTTCCATTGCTCGTCGCTGGAGAGGTTGGGCCAGAGTGATTGCAATGTACAGCCGGTAAAACGCTTGTCTATAACAGCGATTTCAACTTCAACCAGCTACATCCGAAAACTGCCGAAACATACTCGTTCCAAACATGTCGGAGGCAAAAGCGAAGGGCTAAGACTTCAGAATTCCGCAGTAGTTTTATTCAAATCCCGCTCCGGCGGGGCAGGATAGGGCTGGGAGTACGAACGCTGTGTTATAGACAAGCCTTTTACCGGCTGTACTGAAAATTCAAACCAAACCAAATTTACTACAGATGCAAAACAAGGAAACGACAAACCAACAGCGTAGCGCGCCCGCTACGCTGCTGCGACAGCTTAATAGAACTTGTTGTTGGGCTAGTTGGTTCATGTTTTCAAGTGGAAATCTGAGCGCTAAAATTCGACAAAGACACAGAAAGACCAGACGGGACTAGAGACCGGACTAGAACGCTAGTCCCGTCTGGTCTTTTTGCGTCTTTGTCGAGTTTTTGCGCTCAAATTTCCACTTGCGACAGCTTATTTCGCTTCCACAGCGGGCGCCGCGCCACCAGCGCCAGTGCTCAGCCGCATGACGTTGGAGGTTTTCAGGGCGCCGCGGTCGCTCTTCTACGCCCCCCAACCGTTTAGTAGCCCCTAATAAGTGATAACGAGTTCAGAGGTGGCTTCTTATCTTCGGTCTGCGCAGTGCTGCTTGATGTCCATTTATTCCAGCGACCACCCGATAATTCAAACTCCGCTTAATTCGAACCATTTAGTGTACCTTCGAGTTCGAATTAACGAACTTTTACTATAACCGAACTTTTGCTGCATTGGCGGCAGTGACTTCGTGAAACAAGGTTAAAAAGAACAAGGAAAGGCAAGGAAGAAATTCACAAAGCTTTTCGCACGCAAAACATCAATTGTAATGGCAGGTTGTCAGTGGCCTCTCCCGGGCGTAGCCGGTTGCCCGTGAAATGTGAGGGGATAGCCAAAGATTCCCCAAATCACAAACTCCCTAGCGGTGTCGTACGCGCCAACGGCTTTGTGAATATGGGCCCAGATTATCTCAAAACGACTCCGCACAAGCACGATACGCAAAGCAGAGAAACGGTCGTCAACAGCTGAAGGTTTTGAAAACAGGTTAGACTTGATTGAGCGTACGATCTCACTAATGAAACATTTCATGTCTCCACCCTCACACCTCTGCTCTTTTATGTAAGTATGTAAACTTGAGGAAAATAAAGGGACGTTGTTATTGTTCCTTGCCCGACTACGGCGACGGTCACCTGTGACCTGAAACTTCTGATATGTATACATACGTCGAGTAAGGGGGGCGGAAACTAAAGGCGTCCGCCATATATCAAAAGTTTTTGTCGTCTGGACGAGTTGGTACATACTTGCAAGGATTTAAAAGCATTGCGCAAAGACGAGGAACTAAAACATCAAAATACACACCATGCGCACTGTGTTCGATTCCTGTTTCGGTTCCTCGTGTTTGTGCAGCACTTCACAATTTTAGCACGAGGCGTATCAAGCTAGAGACCCTTCAGATAGTACACAATCAGTTAATGTTCTGCATTCTGTTATCACATGAAATCAGCGTCAAAATGCCTTAACGCTCCCGGCAAACGTACGGGCGTGCGGGCTGCGACTTTTCCGTCGCTCGCATATCCTCCATAGAGTTTTCTCCTCGCGCCCCTGTGCGGCGCCACCGTCTAGCCCCTTGCGAGTAAGGTGTATTTGGAAGGAAAAGAAAAAAAAATATTTGTATCATCTTTCGTTAATCAGGTTTTTGTTCTTTTAATTACTAAGAATGGAGGGGCGAACGATAAACGCAGATTATGTAATAATTCATCCAAGTGTTTTTGAGGGCTTCTTGCAACAAAATGAATTTGGGGGCGGGAGTTATCTCCTAGAAACGACTCTAGTTGGCAGATGGCCGAAAGGACGACGTTGACGGCATGGCTGGCGCGTGCACATCAGATACAATGGGAACCAGTGAGTCTATTTTAGCCAGATCAGACTCATCGCGTATCGTGTAATGTTTACTGTTTGTTGTTTCCGGACTTTGATTCGCATGTTATACGTCAACACGAACAACAATTTCTAACACAAAAGTGTTTTATGCGGGGGTCCACCAAGATCTAACTTATGTCATATCCGTCGCGGGAATGACATCGCCAGAAAAGCTTCGATTGACGCGGCGGCGCCTGGATTCGAGATTCGAGCCAAGAACTCTTTCGCCGCAACGCGCTCCCCACTTCCTTATAAACAGACAAACGCGCCTTATAGCCTTCCTTTCAGATGGTGCTGCCATCTAGGAGAGGAGAAGCAACTAGTGCATCATGACTCTAATGAGCGCCGACAGTTGGCGCCTCGATTCCAGCGCCTACCTGTACGGGGGAGTGTAAGCTGCGGAGAAGCCGACTTGCAGATGTCGCGCACGTGACACGGTCCGCTGCTCCTTTCGCTGCGGCGGACCGTGTGTTCGCTCACGGTAGCTGGATGGAAACAAGGCCTTGTTTCCATCGAGCGGCCGTAGTCACTAAACTATTCGTAGACAACCCGTACGGTTTTGTTCGCACGGACGGTTTGCGAGCGCCTGTGGTTTCAGTCGGATTTACGCAATGCTTCGACGCGTGCAATCCAGTTTGTACCGTTGATGTGCATAACGGTGCCATACCGAGGAAATATAAATAGCGTCGTGCAAGTCTATATCGATGCATAATAATCATTCAGCTGCTCTTGTGAAGGCACATTTCACTTTCATGTTTTACCGGTTCCTATGAAAGAGGGAACAACCACTTTATTTTTTCTTTTCTTAAGGCTCGAAGCCTTAGTAAAGAGAACCTTGTTAGCAGGGGTCAGATTCTCATTGACGTTCACGGGACTGTCAAGTCTCGATAGAAGCTCGATGTCGCTCACGCATAGTTGGGCTTTTGGGGTCTTACTAACAAATTACGACTTGTTATCGCTTGAACAGAATCGGACGAGAATATTTTTGGTGTTTTCCTTCGCACTAGGAACACGGCGAATGAAGTCGAAATCACAAGATGACATCGGGCATCCAATGTTGTCACCCACCGTATGTAAGATCGTGACGCAGTCTTCCGTCTTCCTCTTGTGTACACAGTACACCTCAGATCTTGACGTTGTTCAGCTGCGCATATTCTTCTATTTCGGCGATTTTCTTCGACATTATGTGGTTTTCGGTCCCAATCATGAGTGTAGGCAGGGGGGTAGAAACGGGTACTTGCTTCCCACCCCCCCTCCGCTTCCGCTCTTCCGCAGACCTAGTGCTTATTTATTTTTGTGCAGTAATTGGTGATCACAAACTTCCCAGAATGCTCATTTCGACACCAACATCAGAAAAAAGAGGGGCGGGGGGATGCGATTCTGTTGGGGTTTCTTCAGCGGGAACAACGGTAGAAGAAAGAAAGGTTAAGCCTCGACGCCTTAGCCGTGCAAATTCTGCCTCTAACAGCCAACGATTCCTTCGTGGCGTGCGGGACAAGAAACCCCGAACGGGGATGTGGAGGAGGAGGGCGGTTTTCACTCCCGGAGAACAGTGTAGATGGCGTGGCGATAGGGCGCTATTATTACGCAGCGCTCCCCTCACGCAGCTTTCTGTTCGCACCGGCGGGCGCGTTGGAGGTGCGGCTTTGTTGTCTGCTATAGCGGCGATTATTTTTGGCCTGTTCTAGCGGGCTTAGCGTCCATTGCGCGCTTCCTTCGCACGGCTTGATTAACTTGTCCGAAAGCATGCTGGGTAACCCGTACCCGACGGAATTAAGTGGCCGTACGGCAAAGATACGTTAAGGGGTAATGCGCTGGGCGGGAAAACAAAATCTAGAGACCACATACAGATATCTGACTGCTACAGAAACGCTACCTTTTGCGCACTGCTTGCCACGATTGGGACTCCGTTTTCTAAAGTGGTGAATACAAATTCGGTTGTGTTTTAACAAGTATTACAAAACGCGAAAGGAGCAACTGGATCTGATAAATAGCGATTATAAAAGTTCCCTCAGCTTTCTCGAAAATCTCAAACTTACTAAAACTAAAGTCACTAGTTTAAATCGGTATAAATGGGAATCACTAAGCTCGCAGACCGAATTGCTTCTGCGTCTGGGCTTGTGCCGATCGGTGTTGTTGCCCCTAGCTGGCACAACAGGATGACTAGGTTCCCCTGTCTCACCTTTCGAAAGACGCTCCTCTCCGTTTACTGCCGACGCACGGCCGGGCAACAGCGGCGTCGTCGTCCGCCGCTGTAGCCCGGCCGTCGCCCACGCTCCTGCGTAAGGGACGCCGCCCCCGCGTATTCCAGGTAAGGGCTGGCAGACTTTCGGGTATCGCTCGCCGTATAGCCACGTTTGCGAATTCAAGTGACGTCGCATGAGCATTTGTTTTTGGGTGTCATTTAAAGATTTGCTTTCCAACCACCTTCACAGCGTGAATTGGAGCCAATTTTTCTTTTTTTTCGAAAAACAAAGTTCTGACCGGACGAATTCGGAGCGTACCTTGAACATTTCCGGATCAGCTGAGCATCGGTTATTTGGTGTCGACCCCCTCGACTAACGGCATGTGCTGAGCCACTTAATGAGCGTGTCAAATGTGTTTGAAAGGATGCCTTCTACGCATTTGCTCCTTCGAAACATTCTGGTCGGAAGCTGCTGCATGGAGTCGGAACGTACATTTTCTTTACCCGCATACCTTTCTAAAGCTGCAAGGCAAGGAAACTAAGGAACGAGGCTCCGGCGCATATACTAATCCATCTTGACTCCTCAGTTCCCCGACGTATTTCACACAAAAGGCCAGAGGGACTTCGCAGCACAAACACCACTCAATTGCATTGTGCGGAGATGCACGCTCTTCCTTTTACAACTCCAGCAAGATCCTCTGGGAGTGTACTCAAATGCATGTGCTGACTGCCACGGAGATTAACGTTTTCGGCCCCGCTTGCCAGGGCCCTTTGGGCCGCCTCCGTCCCCCTGCCTTAAACCCAATCTTAAAGTAAAGAGGTACTACCTACCGCTTGCCCCCTCTCGCTTCTTCCTACTACGTTTTCTCCGTAAGTGAACTGAGATTTCGCCGCTTCGCCGGTAGTCGTATATGCAGCTACAGCTCGAAAGGCGGAAAATTCATATCCCCCTCTTTTTCGTTTTTGCTCTGCTGCTAGGTGGCAGCGACAAGGGCAGTCAGCAGCATCAGCGTTCAGCCGTTGAGCTAGTACGGCGTCAAAAGCTCACTCCTTCTTACCTAGTCCATTCGTAGCCAGAACGTCTACCTCGTAGGACCGACAGTACTAAGAAATAGTCGGGATAGGTCAGCTCGCAGCCTCCGTCCGCCAAAGTGAGCGCGCGTTCACGAGCAGCGCAGAGACAAGCGTGAAGCTTGTGGGGGATATTTTATACCAACGCGAAGCTCGTCCATTTTATTTTCTTGCAAACCTCAAGTGGGCTTTAGAAGCATCTTTAAAAGAAAACCTAGTGCCTATTTTATTGGTAGACCTTTTTTTATAAAACAAAAAGGGGGAATCTTTTCGCGCTGGTCGGCGATCCCGAATCTAAAGATATTTGTGCCACCCTTGCATCACCTGAGCAGCGTCGACTATCGCACGGCCGTCTACACGTCGCTTCGCCCTCACATATTGATTGATTGTAGAGTTTAACGCGCCGACGCAACGCAGACGATGAGGCGCCCCGAGGGCTCCAGATTAATTTTGACCCCCTGGGGATCTTTAACGTGCGCCGAAATCTCGTACACTCGGGCGTTTTTGCTTTTCGCCTCCATCAGAAAAGCGACCGACGTGGCCGGGAATCGAACCCGTGACCTCGCCCTCAAGTATCGCCTCGCAGGTTAACTCCATTGGACGGAATAGTCCGAACCCAGTGCTTTACGTTCGAAACTGCGTAAAGCCACTTTTTGGGCATAACAAAAATCAAAGTTCATTCATTACCGATTTTTTGTTTCCTTTCTCATTCTTGGAGGACATTGAGGATATTTGTAGTTGCTCTGGTAAGCCCTGGCTTCATCTTGCACAGCGTAAAAGAACGTAACTGTATTAAGCGTTTGTGGTGTCTTTTACTTACTAGTGTTCCGTCCTTTTACGCTGTGCAAGATGAACGTATTCAGACTCGCTCAACTTTCCGCCTTGATTCAACCCTGGCTTTAACATGGCACATGAAGTTGACTTGTTGGCCTGCGATATACATGCTTATTGGATAAATTATTAAGTGGGTTTTTAAAGCATACTGAGGCTAGCTTAATCGGAACGCGCATTTTTGGTTTTATTCTGGCGTAATGGGTTGGCGCCCGTCGCGTTCACACAGGGAGGGAAAGAGAGAGAGAATGATTTTAAATGAGTCCGGTAATGGTAGTCGAGCTACAGCTAGACGTTATACATAAGAAGAATGCACCAGTATCAAAATGCAGAATCCACCATCTCAGTCTATTCTTCTCTGTGGAATTTGTTAAAAAATATATATTGTAAGTGGACACCTTAGAATTGACCGCGTCGAATGCGAGACATGCGTACTCCGTTCACGTCTCGGTGACGCTGAAGACCTTGCTGGTAGGGATAATCTCCTCCTTTTTTTGATATACCGGACACTCCTGAAGAATCGCCCTCCGAATCAGAAAACAAAATCATCTTGGAAAAGTTTTGGGATACCCTAACTTATACGCTATCAAGTGAACACATAGAACGGGCACGCAGGATCGGACTCTTCGAAGAAAGTAAAACGTGACCGATCATAATAAAATTCGCTTCATACAAATAGAAAGAAACCGTCTTATTGAAGCGGAAGCTGCTCAAAGGTAACGACGTCTGCATCTCTGGAGAGTTCTGTCGAGCAACTCGCGAAGCAAGAAAAAAGCTAATTCAGCATGGCAAATTTTTGACGGTTCCACTTATAGTTTCCCCTAATGTTCTAATCGTGAATAACAAACGTTACGGTTGCAATGTGATCGACGACGCAATCAATGAAATGGGCATACCACCTGCTAGGAAGCCCCCTTTTCTGGAGGCGCCAGGTCCACTGGAGATAATTATGAAAATGTGAGGGGTGGTTGCCGAGCATCGATAGAATCCCACATTAGTGTTGTTTTCACTAACATCCGTGTGTTATTCCCGAACAAGATGCATTTTGTGCACTAATTAATGATTGTCAACCAGACAATTGCATTAACTGAAACATGGATATCGAGAGAGGTTCAGAAGTTTTCATGCTAACAAAAACACCGAGTCTTTCGCAACAATAGCAAATGAAGTAATTTTAGGGGGGTCGTGATTGCTGTTAACGAATGATATGACTTTTGTTTACCCATATTATACAAGCTGGAGGCGGTACGGTGTTGTATTACGGTGACCCTCACGAAAATTATAATTGGTGTCTGTTGTCGTCCACTGACCGCCGTTACGCCATTTTGCGAAAGGCCGCATGACTGCTTAAACCGCAATACTGTTAGACTTCCACGTTTTTCAATGCTCTGTCCAACTATTTACCTTCATTTACGCTATTATAATGATTCCAGGAGTTAGTTTCGCCAAACCTGCATTTTTGCGGAAAGGCAGGACACTACACGGTTCGCCATATTCGCTATTTTTTATTCGTGTTTTGAACATTTCTTGGCGGACTTTTTTTTTTTATTCTTTGGTTTTGGAGGAAGATGTACCAGATGCATATTTTTGATTTTGTCTGATCATTTCTCGGGAAATTTTATCGCTTCTATTTTTCTAATTTCTTGGTTTTTCAAAATTCTGCCCCACCAATTATCTCCATTTACGCCATTGTAACGATTACAGGTGTTACTTGCGGAAAATCGGCATTTTTGTAGGATTGCACGGCGTTACACGATCCAGGCTGCCGGAGTACTCGGCAAAGAACCCTGCTCATCTATTATCCACACAAGAAATGACTAACACAAGAAGGTCCACGTTGCAAACGAGGGCGGTGAGTCATTGACTCTTCTGGAATTCAACCATTCCTCCCTCTCCCCCAATAACCAGTGTCTTATTTAAATAGTGCTACCGACGATCTCCTCACGGATCGGTCCCACAGGCCTGCTCTCTCTGCCGCTTCGATGACTTGTATAATCATGTGGGGCATTTTAAAAAATTGCATCTCTCCACTCTCAGTTTCGTCTAACCGCTATTGCCTCGCTTAATTTTGCGCTAAATGAAGCAAATGACCAACAAAGGGAGAGTTAGCGTGAAGCTCTAATCCAAGTTGCTAAAATGTGGCAAACGGGTTTATCTTACCGGGTTGGGATGGCAGTCTTCTTCCGCCCCGATGACCGTATGGGCCAGAGATCCGCGTGGCAGAGGTATTCTTCTTCTTCTCCGTTGGGTAATGACACGTACCCACTGAAAGTGCAGGGTCATGGCGTGAAGTTTGTCTAATTAAAAAAAATGTTTTTAGAGGTGAAAATTACTAATCGATAATAAAAATAACCCCACATATGCACCATATGGGCAGGGGAAGATAAATTTACACGGATCGATCCTTATTTTCGATAACCTCTAAAACCAATCGAGACAGTGGCCCGGTAGGTGCCTTGCTCTAATATCGTCTTGGTATCGCTGACCTTAGCAAGCCGCCGTTGTCATGCTGGGGCGCTACAAGCCGGACCTTAAAACCAAAACACCTCACCTCATTATAGTTCCTTCTCCAAATATCACGCGAAAATTCCAAACACAACATTAAACGGACAGACAACCGACTTTTGTCGAGTATATGGTCTCTATTCCAAATGAAAGGGCATGTGCACCTTTTTCAAGGACAATGAATGACTTACCACATTTTCCCCTTTGCTTTCCTTGGCTTTCTTGACTGCCTACCCTTATTTCTGTTTTAATTCAACGAGCCCCTCATTTTCTATTCTGATTTGCTACATGCATAGCAAGGGTCGCTGCTCTGGCAGTCTTGGTGCCATAGGTAGCTTAAAAGGGTTCAACGCTGGTCGACAACTCTCGACATGTCGTAGATGCTGGAGTCACGGCCCGGGGGTTAGAAAGGAGATGCCCTGTACCCCGTGTAGTCGGAGTGGCGCTGGCTACTACCAAAGCGCCGGAAACAATTAACTCAACATAAATACCCGAGAAAGGGGAGGGGAGCACAGCCCCGGCGGTAGGGTAGTGGCCATCGCACTATACGCGTATTCTGGAGGTCGTGGGTTCAGATCCCACGGGGCGGGCATGTTTTTCTCCCCTTTCTTTTTTTAAGAAGAAAAACTCTGCATGTGTTTCAAGGATACGTAAATAGCACTAAAATGACCACACTTCCAATTGAACGACCCTACTACTTATCAACTAGACTACACAACCGGCTGAGTTTCTCGCGCATGTACGTTAAGCAAACTCTTTTAACGCATCCGCATTGCCTCGAGCCATCACGTTGTGGAATGATCTCCCCGATTACTTAGTATCTGACACTGACCCAGTTTCCTTCCGCAACAAATTACTCTTGCATTTCAGTTGATAATTTCAGGTTGACTGCTTCATTCTTGTATGTATACGGTATTTATAGTGATCTGCAAAACTTTTGTAAACCCAATTGCCCACGAATTTTTTGTGCTTTATTTTTGTTTGTTTAGATCTATCTGAACGAACCATTCAGACTTCCTGTAAGCGCTGTCATGACTTTCCCAATGTAAGTTACACATACTGCACACTTTCCTAACTGCTGTGTGCCAAGAACTGCATCTTCTGAGTTGCTCGGTGATGATGTGTGATGCTAATTTATACATATTTCGTTCTTGAATGTATGTTACTCGTGTTTCCCGCTTACTTTTTTACTTGTTGTAGATGTCTTTGTTTGCCACCCCTACTCGATGCTTTAACCAAGGGCCTGTGAGGTACTTCTAAATGAAAATAAATATAATAATAAATGACGCCCGCCATTTTCCCCGTTGCTTTCCGTCTCTTTGTGGACAGCCTACCCTTATTCTTATACATAAATATATATATATATATATATATATATATATATATATATATATATATATATATATATATATATATATATATATATAATAAGGGGGATTATAGCTGGGGAACAGCAAGATGCTTGGAAAGAGACGGAGACGAGAGACAGGCAAGGCAGCTGAGAGACCGATGTCTCAGTGCGTTCTCTTAGGTCGTGCCACGCAATGCTGACCGAGCCTCCTCTTTCCTCGCCAAGCACCTTGCGCCTGCCCTCATCATGCGGAGCATAGTAGTACTTCCTCCAGCACATACCCCGTCGGTTGCACAGGAGAGATTGGCGCACCCTAACCGCAAGGTATGTCGTCGTGGCGGGGACTACTATTTCCAGTACAATATATATATATATATATATATATATATATATATATATATATATATATATATATATATATATATATATATATATATATATATATATATATATATATATATATATATATATCGTAAGCCAGGTTATGTCCACTGCGGGACGAAATCCTCTCATAAAATCTCCAGCCACGCCTATCGAGTGCTAGCTGAATCCATGTTTCACCCCAAATTTTCGTAGCTCCCCTCGCCAACGAGTCCTCGGCCGATTCCTATCGCGTTTTCCTCATAAGCATTAAGTGACTTGCCCATGCCCATTTCCTTCGCCTAATTTGAACTAGAATGTCCTACACCTTAGTCTGTTCCCTAATAGATGCGATCGTTTTCATATCCCTCAGCGGGACCCCTAGCATTAGCCGCTCCATGGCCCGTTGGGCCGGTCTAAGTTTCCTTTCAAGCCGTTTGGTGAGACCCCAAGTGTGGTGAGAGATCCCCCACTAGGGTCCCATCGAAACTTACCCGGAGGGCGCAAAAATGACGTCGCATGTTTAGTTTTTAAGAGTCTGAAAAAAATCGTAGTAATTGGTGCGGTATAACAGCAGCACAAGGAAAAGTACATTCCTCTCCATTACAAGAAACACAACGGGCTGCTTTTGTCCGTACTGCTAGAAAACTTGAGGGTCACATGACTGATACGAAAGAAAATCAAAATGACTGTGTTATTTATTACCACGCCCATCGAGTTCTAGCTTGAGGAATGAGTGAATCGGCGGCGTCATAATGGTTTTTCGTTATCAGGTGAATGGTGTCGCGGTGATTATCGCATCACTTAACCGATAATAGTCATGGCCCACTTTTTCTGTAACACCGTCCAACTCTGTGGGGTGGTAGCCACTGTTCTGGCTATACCCACCACTCCGATGGCAAAGTTGCTTGGTACTGCTTAGATGCTCTTCGTGTATAGAAATCTGAATATGTCGGGATCACCACTTGATGCTTCTCCTTATACTAAAGTTTTGTGATCGCAGAAAGAAGCTTTACTGCCGGGAACATCGGCGTATACAGTTGTACGGCTGTAAAGAAACAAGCCATTAGCTATCGGTCCAAACGGTTGTACTAATTGCCAGAAGGTTTTCTTCTTGTTCTTTGTTCTTCGTCTTTATTATTATTATTATTATTATTATTATTATTATTATTACAATTACAATATTACAATATTACTACAATTATAATAACAATTACCGAAATTGTCAATAGCGGTATAGACCAATTCATTCCCAAGTATAAACCAAACCACTCCAAGCATCCACATTGGTTTTCGAAAGAACTTCGTACGACTCTTAAATTAAAAGACCGCTGCCACAGAAAGTATAAGAAAACCGGGAGTGACGAATGGAAACAGAACTTCTGCTCTTACCGTAAATTATGTAAAAACCTTTATGAGCGGGACCAGCGCTCCTATCGCGATTCTGTAGAGAGTAGTGCGAATTCTCAGCCTGAAACATTTTGGAGATACATCCGGTCCCGTAAGAACAACTCACATGATCTTATCAATCTTGTAGATTCCTCTGGGGAAGAAGTTCATAATGTCGCCAACCACTTTGCTCAGCGCTTCAGTGCCACATGCGGCCAGCGTGTCGTCTCTGAAATGAACATATTGTTAAATCGCGTACAAGGCTCTAGCTTGGTGCTTTTGGACGAGCAGTTGGTTTTGGAGAGCCTAAAGCGCATGAAACCGTCATTGTCGTGTGGAGCTGACGGAATACCTCCAGCTATTCTCAAAACATACGGCAGCATTTTTGTACCTGTTTTGACGGTGATATTTAACCAGTGTCTAAAAACAAACGTGTTTCCTCTCGCGTGGAAAATTTCTCGAGTGCGTCCTATTTTCAAGTCAGGCTCCAGATCGGATGCAACAAACTACAGAGCAGTTTCTCTCCTTTGTGCTTGTCCCAAGCTGTTTGAGACAGCGCTGTACAAATTACTGTCAAGTTCTGTACAGAATCTTCTTGTAAGTAAACAGCACGGCTTTATATCAGGAAGGTCGACGACGACTAATCTCTCCTGCTTCATGGAGCAGGCCTCGGCAGCCATTTCTGAGAGGGGCCAGCTCGACGTTGTCTACTGTGATCTGAGCAAAGCATTTGACGTTGTCTGCCACACGCTGTTACTAAAAAGCTTTTACATGTAGGAATTGATACACCACTCGTGGCATTGTTGGGTAGTTATCTAGATAACCGGTTCAGTTTCGTTAGCGTGAACGGGCAGACGTCTGCTCTGTACAGATCAACAAGCGGTGTGCCTCAAGGCTCCGTGTTGGGGCCTCTCTTGTTCTCCATTTTTGTTAATGATGTGTCAGCCGCAATTAAGATGTCTTCTTTCCTTCTTTACGCTGAAGACATTAAAATATTCAGACGGGTTGAGTCCATTAATGACTGCATTGCCCTGGAGCAAGATATATCCTCATTTTCCAAGTGGTGCTCAGACAATAGATTAAATCTTAACTCTACAAAAACAAAGGTCATGTCTTATAGCAGGAAAACGAACCGCACTTTATTTTGCTACAGTATTAACGGTGGTTACTTGTCTAGAGTTGAAGAGATCAGAGACCTTGGCGTCCTTTTCGACAGTTCCTTAACTTTCTCACCTCATCTCACTCAACTTACTAGGCGGGCGCTACGCTCTCTTGGGGCTGTTTGCAGGTTTTCTCGAGAATTCCGGTTTCCTTCTTCATTCCTAAAACTATTCAGAACGCTTTGTATTCCGCAACTATAATATGCTTCTGTCGTTTGGAATGGAACCTGTAGTTCCAACTGTCAACGTATAGAGCGTGTACAAACCAAATTTTCATAAATATTTAGGCATCGTTTTCCTTCGGAGCCCATACCTATAACTGTTTCTCTAAGTTCCCGGCGGACCCACTCAGACCTTCTTTTCATGTACAAATTGCTTCATGGTATTATTTTATGCCCGGAACTACTTGAATCAATCAGTTTTCGCGTTCCACAAAAAGCTACAAGGCTCGCCCACCCTTTTAAAGCAGCTGGAGCTCTCAGCACACGTTCTCCTCTTCATAGGATGCAGCATCTGCATAATATTCACTCCGAGAAGCTCGATATCTTTCAGCGTCCTCTTCGGGAGTTTTTGGCCGGGTTGTCAGCTCTGACACACCAGGTTCATCTTGGCAGTGCTCTTTTTCTTCACTTATCGTCCTGACGTGTGCATTGACTTCACCGAGCTTGTTCTTGTTCCTGCGGTTATTCGTGTATTGTGCTGATACTGCGACTGTAATTATCGTAGAATTTTTCTTTTTCTGCTGTTTTTATCATTAAAAGTTGCCATATTCACTTCATGCGTCCATTTGAAACTGAAAATGTACGCTTCCCGAACCTTGTAAAAACTTTCTTCTTTTCACTCACCCTTCCGTATAGTTACGCTTATTGTAAGATGTCTTCTTGCAATTGACCAGACATTACAGTTTCTATTGATCGTGTAATGTTGCCTAAAATTACACAATGGTATTTTTAATCTTCTTTGAAGTTGTAGTTTCTTCTTATTTTTTGCTCACTCACTGTTCTTTTGCCAGCTGTTGATGCATTCCATTGCTGTCTTATACCTTTTCTGTGCGCCAGCACGACTTGATTGTGTAAAGTCGGTTGGATTGCACTATTTTATTTCTAATCTTTGCCGTTTTTTGTACGTCTTTCTTTCTTTTTGTTTTTTGTTTTGCTCACTGAGTGTTTATTAGCAAATTGTTGATGTACTACAGTGCTGCATTTTCCCCTCTGAGTGCTCCAGCACGAAGGCCTCCGCTGTTCCTGGGCACGATAATAAACATTGATTGATTGATTGATTGATTGATTGATTGATTGATTGATTGATTGATTGATTGATTGATTGATTGATTGATTGATTGATTGATTGATTGATTGATTGATTGATTATTAGCCTTCACTTGGAGTTCAGGTTAGCATGACCAGAAACGGGATCGCTGATGGACGGGCAACCTAACACAGTTGACTGTGACCCACGTTGTTCCCTGAACATTGAAATATGTATAATTTAGCGCCATGATACGTCCCGGCACTAAATGCCCAGCTGCACATCTTCATAATGAGACCACCTTTTGAAAAAGCCCAATCGTTGTTCTTTGCTTTCTTCCGGTGGAAAACTACTAGGCCACCTCAGGCGCCGACCCATTTCTCGCCGTAACCGCGCCGTACGGGAACAATATGCCCGCACTCTCACCAGCGACAAAGCTTCCGATGAAATAGACATTTTTACCGACGAATCCATGAACGCAAACACAGCAGCGGTGGCCTGGACCTGCCCTGACATCCCCCAGCTTAATGGCTCTCGCAATATAACAAACACATACGGTCTCAGTGATGAAGCCGAACTTCTCGGAATTCTCGGCGCCATTGAGACCATACAAAGTGCGACCTCATTTATCACCACCAACAAGTTCCGTGTCATCACTGACTTCCATGTCACTCTACGGGAACTGAACAGGTCCTTCTCGCCCAATTCTACGGCCACCAGCATTCTTTACAAAATTCGCGACCTCACTCACGAAGGGTTCAAGATACGCCTGGTCTGTACTCCTGCTCACACATATGGAGCGGACGGAAACCATTCGGCGCATAATGCGGCCCGGGAGTGTATACGCAATCCTCCCGTGGTTCCCGCGTCCATCCAAGAAAGACCTGAGCCCCAACAGGCATGCGAAATAGACTGGCAGCAAAAATACCGTCGAATTAAGAACCTCAGCCGGCAACGGCTTGCCGACGCCTCACCACCTGGTTTTCTTGCTCCTCTGCAGTCCCTGCCAAGAACAGGAGAAATTTTCGCTAATAAAGTCTACGCTGACTCGGCCTACACTCCGGACGTCATCTCCAAATGGACAACGCATAGGCACCTTGCTAGTCCTCGGTGCCCCTACTGTGGCAGCAACAATACGCCGAAGCTTTTCCACCTCATCTGGGCTTGTTCAGCTTACTCGGCTGACCGCGACCAGTTCCTGACAACGCAAGTACGCCTAACGACTTCTGAAGAACATGTCCAAAACATCAGAAACAACCCCCAAATTTTACAGAAAATTACAGAATTCGGTCTCAAAACAGGTCTCTATAAAGTAGTATGATGGCGGATCGTTCACCCACTCTCTAGATGTCCCCCTAAACACACCCTTTGTGGCTCCTGAACGGCTTCTTTTGGATACCCCAATCTTGGTCGTATTAGAGTGTCCTCGTCACAACTTCACCTGTGCATATCGTGCTAAATGAACGCTCACAGTGCACTGCAGACTTTATATGAACAATCTTACCCTCCCCTTTTCCCCGTGTCCCACAACAGGGCCTATTGGCCTCCTCCTATAATAAAGTCATCCATTCCATTCCATTTCTTCCGGTGTGACCCAAGTGTGTCTTTCCGAAGCCAGCGGGGATCACACAAAGAGGTGCTTCACACAAAATTACGAATAGTGGGTGGGGCGGCCGGACACCGCCCTGATGGCCCAATTAGGGCCGGAACCAAAGCGACACCCCCAAGTCGCATCAAAGGCGACGATCTTCCGCTTTTAACGATGCCTTGTCACGCCGCCTGCTCCTGCCGACTATGCGAGATGCAGGCGAGGGAGGGTTCGCGGGCGTTGTCCACGGCGCATAAATTTTAAGCCTTCGCTCTTTTTCTGCCTCTACATTTCGATCTTCCTTTTGTGGGAGCGGGGCGCGGCACAACCGATAACGCCGCATCTCCAGCCGGAGATGTCTCGAAAACTGGCGCTCCGCCATTATTGGCGACTAATGTGGACACGGTTATAGAGTAGCGGGCCATTGCTCAACTACACGGCAGCCCTTGATATTCAGGCAACGCGTTTGCTCGCTATTAGTGCTGAGGTTTTTATTTGCGCCCGAATAGAGGAATTTAAACGCTTTAAAATACTGGATGAAATCGGGAAAATTGAGCATACTTGACTCTGAAAAACCCTTCAAGCTGCGACGCATTGAGATCGCCGCCCGCGGAAAGAAGTCCGTTGTCTCGGCACCATGCCTGAGGGGAATATACTTGCATTTCTCACGGCTACATCCTGAACAAGACAACGAGTTCGCTCCCGATGGCAAGGTATTTTAGGTGCACCGTTGATACAAACGCGCACATTACACGATGATGTGTTTTCATATGTCCTTCTGTTTAAGTAACCTGACACTTCTATATACAGATCATAATTATCCGCATTGTGCGTTCCTGTCCATGAGCTACTATTTTTGCACAGGAACATCAAATACGGTCCGGGGAAACGGTATGATGCCTCCACTCTTTAGGTCGTTTCCCGTTTATCTGTTTCCCACCTACATCCTTTCCATTGTACCACTCACTCACTCACTCACTCACTCACTCACTCACTCACTCACTCACTCACTCACTCACTCACTCACTCACTCACTCACTCACTCACTCACTCACTCACTCACTCACTCACTCACTCACTCACTCACTCACTCACTCACTCACTCACTCACTCACTCAGCAGACAAGAGCAATACAATCCGGAATCACCAAAGCAGATGCACAGCCATGCGTTTCCTTCCCCAACAAGGCTGCTTATAATACTTGCCGCCTCTCACCACGCTGTTCGCAGATTGCTTTTAGATATCTAGCCCGGATATGGCATACCTATGCTAACAATGGTTGCACGTACAGTTGCCTGGGATGTAGCCGCTTTGTATATACTGCTGTGGAAAGGCTAAAGTCGCCACGACGGCGGCTGCACAGCGATTGAATTGACTTATAATTGACGTCGGGAAGGGGCGCAGCCCGCCATAGCGATGGCTGCCTCCGAAGGCGACGCAAAGCGACTTGCATTTAGAGCTTCCACCTTGCATATCGGCACACCGCCTAAGAGAAGGAAATAAAAGGCCTCCGGGTAAACGCGTCAAGTCCGGGACGTCTGGCTCGGCTCGCGGACACGGCGAGGCAGAGGCACGTGCGCTGGGCGCCTGCGACGTGGACCGTTTGTTCTCCGGGAGCAGCAACATGCGTTCTCAATTGGCGCTCCGCCGCGGCGGGCGAGACCCTCGCGCTGGCCCGGGCTCGGGGATGGATCGGAAGGGGAGCCCGAGTCGAAGCGCTACAAGATACGCTCGTTTCCTTTAATGTGCTTCCGCTGTAGCGCCCCGCGACCTGGAAGTGGTTTCCAAAGGCATGTTACCGCCAGATCGGTCTCCCGAGGCTCGCTTCACCGCCCCGTTTCTCTTTATTCCACGCCTCCTCGCCACCACTATTTTTTATTCCTCAGCCTTTCGTCGTTGGCTGCTTTCTCGGGCCGTTTCGACGTCGTCGCCGCCGCCACCTCGTGAAGACGACACTCTACACCCTTGCCTTAAGGGGGAACGAAAACTGGCAGTGGGTATGTTGCCGACGAAGCTTGTGAGCTCTCTTGAAGCTGAGAACTCGGAATTAAATGAAGCAACAGCGGGAAAAAAATACGCCGTCTGTTGACGGGATAAACTTTGCATTCGTCTATCCGTCTTGCGGCACTCGGCAATGTGGCCGTCAGAGGGGTTTGGTATCGTCGAAATCTCGCCAGAGGGAGGTCAGGTTCGGCAGGTCTGATAGTCAGTGGGTTCGTAGAAAATTACATTTTCACGGTACACAATAGCAACAAACTGTGGTCAAGTTTTTGAAACTTCCGTTTGTTTAGGAGTACGCGTTCAATTTTCTTAATCATGGTGGAGCGGAGCTTTTGGAGTTTCAGCAGCATTGTTTTATTCACCTTACAAATTTTCCCTGGTGGTCGTAGTTTTTAACCCTTTCAGCCCTGATTGTTTTTTTAATTTCAAGCAGTTTTCCTAAATTTTAGGGTCCCATTAGCCCAGAAAAAAAAGAGGGCTGGAAGGGCAATTATTAACAGATTTATTAATGAGGCAATTAATTAGGACGTTTGGCAATTAAAAGTTTTGTGTTGAGCAGATACACCACTTTTACATGTTTTCCTAAATCTTATGGGACCATGAACTTACAAACAAAAAACGAGCGTCGTAGTACACGTATTTACAGATGTACAAGCTTGAGAATAAAACTCAGACCGCCATTTTTTTCAGCCTCAGTGTCGTAACTTCGTCTTCACCGGAGCTTCTTCGTTTTTGTAGCGTCCAGCTCAACTAAAGAGAAAAAAACAGTAATATATATCGCAACAGGCATGATTGAAGAACAATTACCGAGAAAACTAGCAGTTTTGGTTTTGTTCTCCATGCGCTAGAGGAAATTTTAGGTGATGGCGCCAACTGAAACCACCAGGGCCGAAAGGGTTGAACGATAAAAAAGTTTCGCTCGTACGCACAGAGAAGGAGCTTATGAAAGTAAAAACACGGAGATTTAAAACTCGGGTAGATACATTTGAGCCTTTTAAAAAAAAAGTTAAACGCATTATTTTTATGGATGATAAAGCGAACAAAGTAGGTACTGAAAGAGCAGCCCAGTTCACTGACGAAAAGCGAGTGCAACAAGAAATAAACCTGATAACCTTAAAGCGTGGGAATCTGTCCAAACAGCTGGAAATCCTGCGTTATATTTTTTCCCGACCATGCAAATAGTCAAGGATTATCAAAGAATGCTTCATAACCAGTATTTAAAATGTCCTTAGCGCTTCATGCACTATCAAACTGCGTATTTTTGCCTGGAGGGATCTTTGCCTGAGAGACATTTCTGCACTGAGCGATTTGATCCGCTGACAGCAAACAATGGAGCCTTAATTACTAAGAGACCTCCTGAAGGTTCAGGCCATCATACCTGAGAAAAATCAGTTTGGCAACTAAGCAAGATGATGATAATGATGATAATAATAATAATGATGATAATGATAATTATGGTGGTGATGGTGGTGGTTGCCATTAAAAGGGCCATTAGAAAGGTTTTTCTGATACATGGACATTCGCATTTTCAGGTAAATCAATGTCCTAGTAATCACCTCATTCAAGATTTTTGTTAAAGCGATGAGTATTAGCGGAGTTATTGTAAATCAAAACATCCCACTTTCGCCCAAGCCGTGATTCTCCCTCGTTTTATCCGCCTCCTCGCACCACGCGAGCGTGACTGCCCATCATGCCTCGCTTGTTGGTGACGTCTGCAATAACATCCGGTTACGGGCGTCGTCTGCTACTGCGATATTCTGTGCCGCAGCATCGCTCTGGGACGGCGCCTTCTGACTTTCTGCGTTCCGTTTGGGCCGCTTTTTTATCATTTTGCTTGTAAATCCTGCGCTCCGCTCACGGCTGGAATAGCTGATAGAAGGAATGGGGCGGGGCTACTACGGTTCCACACCACGCCGAAAGATCACGCGAAAAGAGAACGACTGTCACCACGCGTTCGCGGCGACGAGATGTCTTGGTACATACGGGAGTCTAAAATATGTGAGCGAATGACTAAAGAATGGACTCAAAATTTGTTAGAGTGAGCACGTACATGCGTTACGAACCGACGTCGGTTAAATACTACTTAATTCGTGGCTCGTTCACGCCAATGTCGAGCCTGGTCGTGTTGTGGTTACGGCGTGCACGCGCGTACACAGGCACTTATAGCATTCCATTGCGTTATTCCTATCGGTTCTATGCATTTGCAACCGTAACAGAAAGCAGCCTCAGGGTTGAAAGGTTTTTTAAACTGCGTCATGCATTCTGTTGCCCCCTCCCTACCTTCTCACTTTCCGGGAAACTCCTATGCGACCCTGTGTTCATCAACTACTAGACAAGTACACCGTAACAGATATTACGAGTGGTCTTGGAGGAGTGGTGTGGGTTTTGGGGCCGTGCCCGCCTGTCGCTTTCTTCGAGCATGCATATGACTGCACGAAACAATTATTCCACCCTCGCTGTTTTTCCTGATTGCCTCGAGCCCCTTTTCTCTCTATAAAGGTTGTTCGTTCATTTTTTAAGTGCTCAGTGGTGCCAGTTGCGATAATGTGCAGCGTTTGGTTGCCGCGCCGCGGCACTATATAATATCCCTTCTCCCCACCCCCACCCCGCCCCACAAGCCTACCTTGTGTCTTGTTTAAATTGATGGGAGGAAACTATTTTTACTCTATATAAAGACATGCCAATTTTGCAAGATACATACATCAGTGTTTCGTCTTCTGAAAGTACCATTGTCTTTTTATATATACAAAGCACGAGTTTAACCAGAACAAATCATGGCGTTGACTTAAACGATGCATTGACATATGATATGGTAGTTCCACAATTCAACTAAAAAGTGTTGTTTTAGGTTCGCGAATAGGATTCGCAAACCATTCCACTTAGAAGGATAGAAAAGAAGAAAAAGCAACACCCTGCCGGATATTTGAACCTCTCAGGACCCCATTAAACGTGAAATTGCATGTTATCTCGGAGTAGGCAAGACAAGCCAGAAGTGTGTGGACTATCGCGCGACCAAAATACTGTAAAAGCTAACGTTCGACACTCAGTGTGCTGTGCAGTGCCACAAGGCGCTGCACTTGACGACAAAACCACCTTAGCGTCGTGAAGTTGCCCAGTCGCAAGGTGCCGATTCGGCCTGCGGCTTCCGTGGAGGATGCTAGGACCATGCCTCTCTCATGAAGCGGCGGAGCTGTGGTATCATCAGATCCTCAGAGGGGGGGAGGGAAGAGATAATTGTTATTTGATAAATTGGTGACGTTGGTGCTGCTAACGAAAGCGCTTGCTCCTCAAGGTCCAAACTCGGTTAACTCCGCAATACTTACAGCTCAAGTAACTTTGGGCTAGTTTCCTTTCGAAACTAATCCAAATATTCACTACACCAACAATTAATAGCCCGCAACTTATTGCTCCAGGAGGAAACTTCTTCTTCCGGCAGCTCGCGCAACAAACGTCGTTCTAAAAAAGAAAAAAAAAAAACAAGCAAAGAAAGAACACTTAAAATTTAGAAGAGCTTGGTCGACCGGCCTTGCTGTTTTAGAGATACTTATGGCCTCCATTTATCCATCAAGGTCAGAATAGGACAGGAGAGTAAACAAAGCGATTAATACGGATCCTTGAAGACACACCCCACTAAAAAAAATTTCAATTTGCAGGAACCATCCACCTCCCGGATCACAGTGCACGCTTAGTGACGAAGTCTTTCACGGCTTCGCTTCCTTTATCGCCCTATTCTGCAGCGCACGAGGTTAAGGGTAAAATAAAACAGCATGAAACAGGCGTTGCCTCCCAGGTCACGCGAGTCCTGTCAAGAAGTTAAACTGCAAACAGCAAGAGTAGCGACAACCTCTGCTGGGGTTGAGGGTGCACGAGTTAGAGCGTCTACAGCGATGCAAAGAAGAAGTTGATGAAGCCGGTGGCCTCAGCAATTTAATTAGGCACCGTTGAGAATGTGTCACCCGGGGATTAAGAACTTTCCAAGACACGGAGCGGCTGTGAAAAAAATACAAGTGTAAAATAGCGAAAATACAAAAGCCGATAGTGGCACGGCACGAACGGCGGCGCTCCTGAGTTCTTTTACGCAAAGCGCTAGGCAAAGGGTCGGAAAGGCGTTGGTCCTGAAAGAAAGAAAAAAAATACAGCACAAGTTCTGGGAAGGAGGTGAGAGTATATAGAGCGGGAATCACACAGCCCTCTACGACTTCACACGCGAGTGCGTAGTGGGGTTTACAATGAGGCTAAACGCACTCACAAAAAAACAAACGAACGACAAATACTGCGCGTTCGAAAGGGTTCACTCTCATTCCTAGTTATTTTTTCACCGCCCGTGTGAAAACTTTAACTCCCCTTCCTCTTTTCCCTTCGTCGTTCAATTCTTCTTCGGTTCTCGCTCGGAGAGTCCGAGCGGGCAGGCCGACCGGGGAACAAGTTGGGGCGGTGGCGGAAAGATGTTATGCGAACACTCTCCGAAAGAGAAGGGTCAATACTTCGAAACGCGATGGGAATACTCGGACGACTCGGCTGGCTCGGCCCCTTTTAATAATACGGACCTCCGTCGCCGTTTCCTCTTCTTCCTCCCTCAGACTCCGATCCTCGCTCGCGCGTACGCGTCCGCCACTGCAAGGGTTCGCTGCTCCCTCCTTCGCCAGCACCTCCTCCTCCGTCAGCGTCCCGTTGGGTGGCTTCATGCACAAAACGGGTTTCGTGCTGTTTTAATTGGATTATCCCAATGCAAACGCGGAAACGAAGAAGGCAACGGAAGGGGCACTCGGGAAATAGTGAGAGTGTGGACCAGTAAATGGGGGTGGGAGAAGAAGCGTGTTTGAATATCCGCGCTTCGTTCCAACGAAAGGAGTGTTGATGTTGCTGCGTGCGCGCGTCGCCGACAAGACAGAGAACCCATATCTCCTTCTCTCTCTTTCTCTCCCTCTCTTCAAACTGAGCAGAAGGGTTAAACGCGTGTACGCTTCTTCCTTCTCCGTCACGTTCAAACTCGGTATTCGGTTCATGCCGAATTCCCCGGAGAAGGGTCGAGGGCGGAATTTTTGTTTGTTTCGTCTTTGTCGCGCAGTTTCTTCACGGACCCCTTCAGAGTTTGTTCGAGGACAACTCTTTCTGCGCCGGCTTCGGCCCTTGCGCTACGGAAGCGGCGCGACAGTGGGCTTAAGGTATTAACGAGATCGAGAAAAGGGGTGGCGGCGGGGAGTTCTTTTTCGGTCTGCTTACACTGCGCTTTGAATGCCGATGACATATCTGGAAAGTTTACGAAGATGCGGATCGGTGCGCACGTTTGCCGAATTTCTTTTGCCATGTCTCGCCTCCCGATCGTTCCTTCCTCAAGTACAGCGTGCAACTCGACGCAGCACGCATAACGAGAACTGCGCGGAGATTAAGACACTTGTGTGAAGCTCTTCGTAGCCTATACGGCTTTAAAATTGGTCTTATACCCAAAGTTTGAGCGAAAACTTTTCTCGTGCCTAGACGAGGTCTTCTAGGTGCATAATAATATGTCCCTTCCTAGCGAGGGATTACTCCAAGGAGCTTCTGAAAGCTTGTAAAGTAAAAAAAATGTAAGAATGCTATTCTGGATTTTTTGTTAATTAGCAGAAGTCTAGACGTGCTATTTGGTTTTGTGCAAGTTTTTTCTAGCCTTTGGGGGTCTATTCGATGACGGGATATATTTCTTACCAACAGTGATACTATAGGTTGCCAGGAATCATTGACAAGGGTTTACGTCAATGTTTGTAGTTTATCTGTGTTTTAAAGACGGGATCTTGTTGCGAAAACCTGGGTGATGGCCGAAAGGTACGAATAATTTAATACTAGCGTTCTCTGGTTTTTATTGTCACCGACAACACTGGGATCTCAACGGTTGAGGTGCAGCCAGACGTTTAACTGATGAGAAAAACTGAAGCCAAGCGATGAATGGTTGTGGTGCTCGCCGATCGCGCTTCGTCAACTTTCTACTTTCTAACCTTTAGGACCAGATCTGACGATGATCTCTGATGAACGAGTCATCGCTTGACTGGCGCCGAGGCCGAGATGGCAGGTAGAATTGACAATGGTGGCATCACTCCCCTCTTAAAGGAGATCGACTCGATGTTGCGAGGAAGGATGGCAAGCACGTTTTTGTGTGACAGCTGACGCACTATCGTTCGTAATAACGTTTTAACGGCACTACGGGCACAACTTCACATTTCGATGCTCGGGACGATAATCGTTCTCCGTCAGGGGCGACATCGTAATTAGCGTTTGCTATGCGGCTGAGCAACTTCTATGGGTCGAAGTACCGCTAGGAGTTTTTCGTTGAGACCTCGGCGGCGGATTGGGGTCCACACCCAAACCCTATCACCGGGTTTGAACCGAACGTCTTGTCGACGAAGGTTGTAGCGGCCAGCGTGGCCACGTTTTTGGTCTTGGATCCTGACCCGAGGAAGTGGCCACGCCTCTTGTGCTTTCTGAAAGATCAGCTGAGCTTCCTGAGTATACATGTGAGGCAGCATCGCGTCCAGCATCGTAGTAACCGGACGGCCGTGCGCCAGGTGGAGGGGAGAGAATCCCGTTGTCTCTTTGAAAGCCGTGTCTCAGGCGAACGTCACAAAAGGGAGAACTCCATCCCACATGCGGTGCTGCACATCGACGTACATAGCAATAATGTCGGTAATAATCTTGTTAAGGCGCTCGGTCAGTCCATTTGTTTCTGGTACGTCCGTAACTGGTGTTTCGCAACCCCGGGATAACCTGCGCAAGTTGAGACCTGCATGCGTGTCCGTGGTCGATTGTGCGAACCTTGTATCTTACACTTAGCAAGATCAAAGGATAGCAAGGAGCACCTCCCTAACCACGGAAGCCTTTTCTATGTTGGTTTCCGAAATTCCTGCTTCTCCTTCACAAACTTATTGTGTCAAGTCATGAGAAAAAAGTATCGGCGGCGTTAAACTGCTGCATTTATATTTGAAGACGTGCACTGCTTACTTAAAGGTGCACTTGAAAGTTAAAGCACGAGAACAAACAAGACAAACAGGCAGAATGAAATCGTAATGAACTGCGATTTATTGCTTCTTTTTTGTTGTATACGTCCTTTTGAAGTGCAAACATATGCTCATCAGGAACCACCTTAAGCAGCAAGTGTTCATCAAACGAGTTGCATAAGCAACTAGGCGGCTACTAGAAATACTAGGTGGCCACTAGGCGGCTACTAGGCAACTAGAAACACGAAATACATTGTCTGTGGAAACAGTTATACCTATTAATGTTCTCATTAATCAAAGGCTTCCGGCACTCTCTGCAGAGGTTGCGCGAATTGCGTTCTCGAAGATAGAGCAAGAGTACCTGCAAAAATTGTGTCAGAATTGCATGGGCAAGTGGGTTGGTAACGCCCCTGTAATGAAAGCTGTAGCAATGCGGATGAAGCTTCCTTGGAGTTTCGGGCAGATGTCTGTAACGGGCGTTCTCGAGCACAGCCACTTGAAGCGACAAACGTACCTTGCACAGGGAACCTGTATGTAGCCACCTTTCGGCGGTGGTAGGCGCCCGTGCGTGTACGCGTCGCGTCGACACTAAAAGAGTTTTAAAGACGACAAACGTACCTTGCACAGGGAACCTGTATGTAGCTACCTTCCGGCGGTGGTAGGCGCCCGTGCGTGTACGCGTCGCGTCGACACTAAAAGAGTTTTAAAGACGATAGTCTTTCTTGGGCTACTTAAACCCAGAAATTTTGGTCTGTCTGTATGTCTGTCCGTCTGTCTGTCTGTGACTCGTTTCAGCCACCCGGCCAAAGCAAAACACTGCCTGCGAAATAGTCTTATATAGTCACAGCTAAATCTACCCGTCTATGTCCCGTGTAATGTTCATACTTGTCAACATTGTTGAAGAAGAACAAGACATTACGCAAATATGAGACAACGAATCAATAAAGAAGTGATATTTGCAGTGTTCCTTTATAAAAAAATCACACATGCTTGACTTTTGCGAAATTAAATACTTCATCAACTGCAGAAAAAGAATTCACTCCGCCGTCGCCTGCTGTCGCCCGCGCCACTATAGCTTCTGGCGCCATTTTAAGAAATCAACCGGCAACAGTTACGCAAGGTTCCACTAAATAGGTTCCACGTTCTGCTTGCAACGCACGTGGAGTAGGGAAACGCGGTTCTCTAAACGTTGAAGTAGGGCGCCTCGATTAACGCGCGTCTTCGCCGTACGGCAGCGTTCGCATCGAGACACCCGGTTTGGAGCAGTGGAACGCGGGAAATTTAAAATGATTTAAGCAAACCTTTGGCGTCTTTACCTTGGGAGGAGCGCGACGCAAGAGGAACAACATGAGAGGTGAGCGGGAAAGCGAAGGGAGGCATTTACTTCGCAAAAGCCGATAAAGACTATCGTTTTTTGACGGCATTTGCAACGAAAGGAGCAGATACGCGGCCAATTTTTTGTCCCTAGTTTCTCGTGAATGGTGTGTAGCTCTCGATTTAACGTAGGCATCTCAGAAAGAATAATCTGAAAGGGGTCGCTAAGAAGAGGCTATCGTTGAGGGAGCACATTTTACAGACTTCTGTCTGGTTGGGATTTACCAAAGAGAAATTTAATTATGCTGCAGTCAATCGTACATAGATAAAACCCGACGTTTCGAAGCCGGCTCGGCTTCTTCATCGGGGGTGACTGAGGCCACACTGCAGCTGCGTCTTATAGTATTTCAACGTTGCTGCCCTCGCCTTCGCTGCGGCATGCAATCCGTGTGTATATATACAATGGAGCGTACCAAGCGACCGATTAAGGCTCCGTGGGTATCGTTACACGAAGTTTCATTTGCGTGTCGAAATAACATAGTTCACAGTGAAGTTTTACACGTTACAGAATTCCCGTCTGCTGTCAATACTGGGCCGTCTAGCAAGCAGCATGGTTATAGAAAATGGCTGCAACTTTTGTTTTATCAAAACTTTCCTGAAACACATTTCTGAACGGTCTTCTTGAGAGCTCTCTCCCCATTGATTCTCGGGCGAGTCAAATAATCAGTCATTTTGGCCACTTAAAGCCTCTAAAGAAGGAACACATTTGGATAGACACTCTCAGAGTGTGTACTGCTAGACGAAAGCGGGAGTGTCGTGGCTTGTTGATCGATAGTTCTGCACCTATGCCTGAGGGCAGAAAGCTACGAGCGACACAAAATTCACCCCGGGCCGGCATTCAGGCGCAAGAACCTCACAGCGAGGGAGCGAGAAACGGTCGAGATTCCTTGACCTGCGACACGTGGGACCATGGAACCACAAAGCAGTTGTACACGGACTCCCGTATCCGCCCGCAGGCTCAAAATGACGGCGGTCATGAAGATTTATGCCTCGGTGAGAGCCCGATTCTCGTTTCCGAATACCATTAGGGTTCAGTGTAGCCGCCAGCAGCCGTCTTGAATGTGCAGTCTGAGTAGTGTCTGCCTTGTTTGCTTCGTTGGATTGCATCAGCGGATCGTTGGGAAAAGGGAGCGAATTTCGTCAATGACGAGTTTGGGGATTTTACTGTGCGTGAACAGAATTGCATCCAGAATTCATCTCCGATTTGGGAGAATGCTCGTTTTACCTTACAGGCACTCAGAGATAAGGACCTAGGCTCCTACAGAAAAAAAAAAATATTCCAGTGCAGTGCGAGTAGTGTGTGCGCGCGCGTGCTCGGAATTGTCTCGGTGGCGTCTTAACCATACACGCCGCAGAGAGGAGGAAAAACGCTTAATCTAGAGTATGTCCGCGAGAAACGTGCTGGATGGAAGTGGCTCCCTTGTTAAAGAATTTCATATGGTACCTTCGCCCCCTGGGCCCTGGTAACCAGCCGCAGCGGATCCTCGAAGCAGCAAGATCTCCCGTCGGTCCTTAAGGGCAAGGGCGGGGTTACTAGCGGAGAAATCGGGGCAGGTTGTGAGTGTTCTTGGCTGACATCACACTCTCCTACCATGTAGCAAACGCTACCTAGTTGTTTGCATAATGACCAGCTGTTCTGGTACTGATTGGAAAACATGCCATTGAGTATAAAGGAACGAGGGCAGGACCCTCATTATTGTAACTGTCTATATATTTCTTGCCGCTCCCGCCTGAGTTCCGGGTGCGGGGCGGGATGTCACTCCTATACCCTCGATAGTACCTTGCTACCTCCATGTAAGTGACCATAGGTTGACTTTCACCCTCCTCCAGGGCCGTTGCCCGGTACGCTAACCCGTGGCCCTGTCGGTGGGCAAACTCATTACCCTCCACTGGGGAGTAGGCTGGAACCCTTACTAACTCAACTTCCCTCTCCGTAGGCGTTTTGTCTTTCAGTACGCTAAGCCCCCGTCGGGACAGCCAGCCCGACTGCAAGTTCCTGTACGCCTGCTGCGAGTCTGTGACCACCTTGGCAATGCCTGGAAGGGTGAGGGCTGGGGAAATTGCTAACTCCTCCGCTTCTTCCACGTCCCTGAATTGAAACGATGCGCTCGTGAGCATCTCGCTCCTGCTTGTCACCCCCACCACTGCTCTGGTCGTCCTCCTGTTTTTCGAAGCGTCCCTGAAGACGACACCTTCTTTGCTCTCCAGTAGCCTGTTGAGGGCACGAGACCTGATTGATTGATTGATTGATTGATTGATTGATTGATTGATTGATTGATTGATTGATTGATTGATTGATTGATTGATTGATTGATTGATTGATTGATTGATTGATTGATTGATTGATTGATTGATTGATTGATTGTAGGGTTTAACGCGCCGACGCAACGCAGGCGATGAGGCGCGCCGTAGTGGAGGGCTCCGGATTAGTTTTGACCACCTGGGGATCTTTAACGTGCGCCGAAATCTCGTACACACGGGCGTTTTTGCTTTTCGCCTACGAGACCTGGCGTCACATCTGCTGTCATGATGAGTCGGTTTCATGTTATTTGAAGAGGCTTGGTCTTGATTGTTCCTAGCCATCCGTGCGCAAGCTGTTCTCGATTGGTGAGCTCTGTCTTGCCCGGCCCATTCTTCCCGAGACACGCCGACCCACCTTTGTCTGACGCATCCTCTGTTTTTGGCTGGGTAGGTGACCCCCCAACATCCCGTCCACTGTATTTTGTAGAGCACTCTGAAGGATCTTGTCCATCGACGCACTCACGGGGAACCCAACGCTTGTTTAACCGCTTTGCGTATAACTGTGCCCACCTGCCTCTCTTCTCCCTCGTTTATCAGGAGGTAACGTGGCGTATGTTATTCTGGGCACCACAAATGCTTTGACCAGCCTCAGAGTGTCGTTCTCCTTCTTTCCTCTCCACCTCGTTGCCACCCACCGAATCACGTGCAGGATATGCACTGAAGAGTGCTTGAGCATGTGCATGGTCTCGGTTGCCTTGTTGTCTGCCCCGACGGTAAGCCCCAAAATTCTTACCCTGGGTCCCGGAACGTTGCCTTGGCCCTATAGGACAACCTTTACGTCTTCCTTGTGTTTCTTTGGCGACCGAGGCCGGAATACCATTAGTTCGGACTACTGAGGCGCTCCTTAGAGTACTTATCTGCCCGGTCTGTGACTTCTATTAACGGAATCCTTGCCAGCGCCACTGTGGCTCAATCGCTAAGGCGTTGTGCTGCAGAAAAATGAATTGCGAGCTCAACTACCGGCTAAAATATCTATTGCGGGCAAAGTGTTTTGCGGAGGCGAAATAGAAAAAGCAACAATCTCCATGTGCCCAAGCATTTAAGGTGCGTTAGAAAAAAATCGACGCAGCTTGCACAAGTGGTGCAAGGCTAGAGAAACAGAACAGTTTGGTGGCCCCTCTCCCTTCGTCGAAGACCCGGCTGTTGCATCATCATCATCATCAACAGCAGCCCACCAGGTACACTGCAGGGCGACAGCCTCTCCCATCGACCTCCAACCATTCCTGTTCCGGGCCGCTCAAGTCCGTTTCTTCGCCTGCTAATTCCTTATTTAATCCCTCTATCACGTAATTGTCCTTCCCCTTCTTCTGGACCCGTCTCTTGGTGTCCACTCTGTCACCCTAATAGGCCACCAATTGTCATTTCGCCTAATAACATGGCCCGCCAAAGTGCACTTCTTTTTCTTCATTTGAACTGTGGCACCTTCTACTGTGGCACGTTACTATTCTCTGATCCAGGAAACTCCTTTCCTGCCTCAGAGTGTTACCCCCGTCATTATTCGTTCCACGGCGTGTTGAGCCCACCTAAGCATGCTTTAAAGTTGTTTAGAAAGGCGCCAAGTTACCGCTTCATATGCCGTCTCCTCCCATTTATTTCCGAAATTGGCGCTAAAAGTTCTCAATGACTGGCAGGCCCGGATCGTTTCGTCCGCAGGCTTTCACATCTCTCCCAAAGTGGATCACGTTAGCACGCACCAGAACACGCGGCCTAGTCCAAAGTCAACGTCCGCGCTAGGAACCCAAAACACATGCTGGGCCTTAGGAATGCAATGATAGCTCAATCGGCTACACGCTGGTTTCGTAACGCGAGGGAGCAAGTTTCGATTCCGACCATAAGAAGCGTGTTTTTTTTTTTTGTTGTTGTTGTTGTTAATTAGCTGCACATGCTATTGTTCCCCGCTGCTGCTAAGCCCGTATTCCTGGGGCTTTTGGGATGGGCCAGTGTTTAGGTTGCCGGTTTCACGGCGTAAAAGTCCAGGATTCGATTTCCGGGATCTCCCTAACCACATTTTTATCGTGAAATTTCAAGGCTTTTTGGTCCTCCGGACGAATTTGCGTCTGTCTAAACAAATCTACTGTGAAAATCTGAAGCTGTCCATTCCTTCTGTGCCTCATGGCGATAAAAGCGGATGGCGGGAGGGTCGTTAGCTCCTGGCTCATACACGCAAGGAAATGGTACAGAAATAATAAAATTTACTTGCCTCTGGTTACAAAACCCAGATTGTCTCTCCGCCTTCCTCTGCTCAACGTAAGGTTCGTTTGCCTTTGTTATTTATGCGGAAATTTCCCCAGGAAGGGTTGACCTGTTCGTTTTTGCATCGTAGCGCATTTCGTCGCCAGTGTGACAAATGCAATGCCAGGTGAACCCATTGAGTGAAAAAAACGTGGTCGTAGAGTATTACAGGGAGAATGCCTTTTAGCATGTATAAAAGAAGATACACGGGACAGCGCCCGCTGTAGGCTTGGTAGTACCGGGCTCATTGCCCCAGTCCACTTAGATAACCGGGAGAAAACGCATAACAGGCCTGTTGCAATATATGGCCTGAAAACGTGGCGGGCCAAAAACAGTGGTCTGGCGCGTGCGCGCCTGGCTTTGTGTGTCCCTAACCCTGCCGTACAAGGGCTTCTATCCGTAAGCCATTATTTGCGTCTCTTGCTCTGCTTGCGTCCACTATAGATGAGTGAGTGAAGGGCAAGAAGAACAATAATATTACAGGGAAATGAACGTGAATGGGAGGAGGGAACAGCAGAGGCAAAGTCCCGTTAATTTGGTTATTCTAACCGGGTCTCGACAGCGGAGCAACTGGGAAGAGCATCCACGCGTCCGCAGAGTCAGCAGCCTTTCAGCGAAACCTTGTCAGGATCCTTTTCGTGTGTCGAATACGTCAGAGCAACAGACACTGCGTCGACTTGACAGCGAAGGCGAGGGCGCTGCGGAGGAAGCATTCAAGGCAAGCGAGACGAAGACGCCACCCCGAGAAAGGCACAATCGGTGTGCGCCCGGGCCACTTCCCTGCGTTTTCGGAGTCACTCTATTGAGAGCAACGGAGCTTCTCCAGTCCCATCCTCGAGCGTGCACGTCCCACCGTACGACGCGCGCTATTGCGCGCTCTTCCTTTTGTACTAAGTCGGGCACCTGTTTGTGAGCCGTTCCGCTTAGAAGAGGGAGGTTCAGCAGCTCGTATTCAGGAGCGGCGTCATGGAATTACCTTTTATTGGAGTTACGCCCGCATTCATTGCGACGGACACCTCCGGGAAGAAAGGGCCCATTGAGTAGCGTTCGACAAGCGAGCGCAGAAAAGGAGGAACGAAGAAAAAAAGGGAAACAAATTGACGTAAGGATAACCTCGTTTGCGTTATATGTTTGTTTCTTTTTTGCTGTGCATTTGTAACCCTTTCTATTTTGGTAATCGCTGCTCGCACCCCTTTTGTCGTCGTTCCTCATGAGACAGCCGAAAATGGAGAGACGAATCAGTTTCAGACTGCGATGTCTCTGTCATCAATTATGCATGCTCACGCCGACTGGTTGCCGTTTTCGTTGCTCTTACAAACACGGCACCTAAATTGTTAGGGTATGAATTAAAAATAACAAAAACGAAGAAAAAAAACGGTGATTTGTAGTTTTGTTTGTCAACTAAGTGGGAAAAAAGGAGCGCGAGAAGAGTGACAGCAGGGGAAGCGACTCCGCATTAAAATGGCGATTGACCTTGCGGCAATAAGAGAAAAACAGCCGACAGTAATGCGGATGCAAGGTTTGGTTTTATTGCGCACGATGCTTCCGTACGCAATCGCATCCCATATTTGCGTCATGCGTCTAGTTGGCTTCTCCGTTCAGAATCATCTGCAAGATTATGACACCGAACCATATTTAAAACACTGGCGTCAAGAGCCAAGTAAATTTTGCCGACCATTCGTATATTTTGTTGGTCTGTATACATCGGCAGACTTACCACCCAGCGTCGTCAACGGCGGTGCCAATGAATAACAGTCATCAACGCGACCTCGATACCCAATGACACGGCTGAAGAGACTGTCGTAGCTCTAGAATCCATCAACAACATAACCATCACTATCTTACGACACTGTGTTCCTTTTCGTACTCGTTTCATTCCTATGTTTTGTATAAGCCCCTCCTGCTTGGGTCAAAGTTTTGACCTGCAGTATCTGTAAATAATGATAATAATAATAAAAATACACGACAAAGCCGAACAAAACAAATTCACCAGTCTCAGGGGCAGTACCGTCAAAATAATCTCGTAAATGACAAAAAAATGAAGGTACCAGACCCCCAGCAGAATTGACCCAAACGGCGACTGTGCGGATGCGCCAACAGTCACGTGACGAACAACAGAACGAGAAGCGCGCACACGAGCTCCTGAAGAAACACGTAACATCTTTCCTTGCACGCTAACTTTCATAAGTCATAAGCAATTATCAATGCACAGGCATAATTCAAGGAGCGCCGACATTTGGAAGCTCTGACGCCGCGGTGGCGGTTGCGATGGTTATTGTATTGCAAGTTCGGCGTAGCCACATGCCTGTTATCTCCTTGTTTACATCATGGCGGCAAGTAGCCCGTTGGCCTTTCACGCTTCCGCTCTTCTGTGAACGGTAATTTGCTTCTGATAGAGCAAGCTTTTTGCTCCCTTACGTAGCGCTGTCGGCACGAACGAAGTTTTGCACCCAGGACGGCAGCCGAAGCTGCGTGTGTGTTGTGGTCACGTTCGCTTCGCGATGAAATTCGACGGCTTGATCTTAAGGGTTGCCTATGCTTACTATGTCGGAACTTTCATTAGCGATGATTCAACCCCGCGTCCGGTATGTAGAGTGTGCGTGCACGATTTTTTAAAACCGTTCGCGGCTCGCGCCTTTCCCCTCCACTTGTCCGCTGCCAAACTCGCCCCGTTGGTAGTATACAACACTGCCCACGAGCTACTAGAGGACCATCGTATTAATCAGTCACGCCGCCTCTCTACCCCTTACACAGGTCGGCCCATTCTTCACCGCTTACGAATTGGCATCCCATGGTCTCCTGGACTGAGGAGCCACTCCCACACCACCCGGCTCACAATAAAGTTTTTCCTCCTCCTCCTCCTCCTCCTCCTCCTCCCAGCAATAGTAGAAACCGAAGTAAGCTTCGTTGCCTCGAGACATCTGAGGCTGCCTCCACAGACGTCCATTCCCGCGCAACATGCCCCCAGCACATCACGCAGAGCGCAGGTGCCAGCGCGCCCGCGCTCTTACAGATAAATACCCTATCTCCCCCACCACCATCTATGAGACGCCGCGGAGTACCGGGACGGTGATGGCTTCACCGTTGCTGTAGTTACCCACCCCAATTCTCCCCCAGCCACTTCTCTCACCGTACTAACATCTTACCCCGCAACGGCGAAGGAGACTGCAATAGCCCTGGCCCTTGTCGCCAGGCCGCAGCCGCGCATTATGATCTCTGATTAAGAGACGATCGTTAAAGAGTTCATTCGCGGGCGCATTTCGGCTACAGCACTCAAAATTCTCCTCCAAAATACCTCTACCCAACCAGTCGACATCGTCTGGACCCCGTCTCACACTGGGGTGGGAGGCAACGAGGCCGCCCACAAAGCAGCACGAGAACTAACCAGCCGTGCTGGGCTTGGTCCTGCTCCCTACCACGGTGCTCGGTCGGCCCGCGATCGAATGCTCTCGTACCAAGAAGTCACGGAGCATTACCGCCTCTCCCGCAGTCGCTATCCCCCTGCCCAAACATCCCTCATCAACGCTCAGGAGCGCCTATGTTCCCTCGCCAGTCGTTCCCTCCTCCACAAGATCTATCCCTCTGAGTTCCCTTCACCCAAGTGTCCCCCCTGCGACTACCTCGACACACAAAGCCGCGTCGAGCAGGGGGAAAACGCGCTGGGAGCTTGCAGCCGGGGGGTGGGGGTGGGGGGGGGGGGCAGTTACTTTTTGGTTGACAGCCGCCACCACGCGTTCCTAGCCAACTTGCTTAGAAAATAAAGTGACCTCTCTCTCGCTCGGCTTCCGCCCGGGTGAATGAATGAATCATGAATAAAAACAACAGGTGCTGATGTTAGGGAATCCGGCCGGTGGAGGGGATCCCTAATCCGGGATACCCTGGCTGAGGCTGGCTGCACGGGCCCTTTTCACAAGGTCCAGCTGGAACGTAAGGTATTTGCTTGCTGGTCATCCGAGCCGTCCACTGTTGTATGGAGGGATTAGGGATTGGTTGCAGGTCCGGTGTTTTTTGGCACTCCCACACCTTATGGTATAGGTTACCGGGCGCTGGGCAGTAGTTGCAGGTGATTTGATAGTCTGTTGGATGAATGGCATGAAGAAGGACCGGTGCGGATATGTGTTAGTTCGTAGTCGTCCGAACGTAGTTGCTTCATCTCTTCTGAGTTGGTGGTGTGGAATGGAGAAAATTCGCTGTTTGTGTAGGTAGTCCGCCAAGATTTCCGTGTATACCGTAAGAGTGACTTGTTCGCCCCCGTAAAGGGGAAGAAGCGAGTGCTGCACTTACGACGGGCAGGAGGCAGTCGATGGCCTGTTAATTTCGCGCTGCGGCTTCAAAGCGCATGCCGTGACGACGCGTTTGTTTGAAACCATTTCTAGATTGTCTCTAAGTAGCTTAAAATGTGTGCTTCAAACGGGGTCTTTTGACTAAGGGCGTTGTGTGCTGCTATGATTTCACTACGATGCATACTTCGGTAAAATGAAATTGGTATCATGCTATGCACGTTTTTCATTCCATACTGGTGCCAAGGCGTTTGTTAGTAGTGGTGTGGCCGCTCGTGAAAGATCTAGGCACTCTTCTTGCAGATGGGCCAATAGGCACAGAACATTCAACAGATGATGCAATAAGCGTTACCATATCACGACGGAAAACTGCCGAAACTTTGGCGGTGCCGCTGTAGCGGCCGCAAATATTTAGCGACGCTCGCTGTTACAAGTTTAATTACAGATGGCGCCACGTCGTTAAGCCAAGGGCATTGAAGCGACTAAAATCTGACTATACAACGAGAATTCAAATCAAAAGAGCTCTCCTGTCGTCGTTCTCGCTCTGGGGGAGCTGTCCGCTAGACGTTCTGTGGTTAAGTGAAACAGCGCTCGGCACATCCACATTGTTTAACCTACATCTCACGTACTGTGCGGCACAAAGATTGACGCAGACAGAGTGGCAGGTACGGCACGCAAGTTGTTTTGTCGTATACGCCAATTGCGCGACCAATGCCTCCTGCGACCGCAATGGGTCACTCGCTTGGTTTTACTTTTCGTGCTAGGCCACACCGCTGTCTCACTCACTTCTGGGCTCCATTTCCATCAAGTGAAATGTCATGAAATGGCGCGAGGAAGGAAATGCGTTTTTCAATTGGCAATTTCTCGGCAATTAAAGCACCTTTCGCCGCCAAAAAAACGCTGAGAGGGCTGCGGGGCAGTTGAACTTTCGTCTGATCCCTACTTGCTAGTTACCTTCAGCGTCCTTTCAACAGACTCCCGGTCCGCGTGTGGAAGTTTTGAATTGGGAAGAATGTCTGCACGTTCTTTGAGCATACTAGCGCCCCGCGAGACAGTCACACAAATCTACACAATATGGACATTCAGCTGCACGGCGATCTCCGGCGTGTGAAGCGACACATGCCGCGGCTCGTAAATTAATACACGAATCCATCATTGCAGACGGCAACTTATCGGTAGAAGACCTCCGGGACTCGATGGGGCCGCTCAGAAGATACACATACATCCACATTACCGGCAAGAACGGTGCAAGTACCCAGTTGCACATTGGCGTCTTACGAGAGAAGAATCTACGCCCCTAGTGAAGCTACCAGATATTCCTACTTCCACCCAGATCATCTACTCTGCCCCTCATCGCGCTTCTGGCACGATTGTCTATGGCGTGGTACCCTTTACTATGTTGTACGGGAGTAATAAAAATAACCCTGTTCTCACTCCGATCTCCGACCCCTCTATAGAGCAGTGTTGGGCTTACCTGGCCATTCCGGATCCCGCATGCAATCCATCCCAGGTGACTGGAGCGAGGTGTGCCTGCACAAGCCGAGGTATCCCGCAATAAAGACGCATTCCACACGGCGGGGCCCGCGACCGTACATTGCGCGTTTAAACAATCAATCAATCAATCAATCAATCAATCAATCAATCAATCAATCAATCAATCAATCAATCAATCAATCAATCAATCAATCAATCAAGCAAGCAAGCAAGCAAGCAAGCAAGCAAGCAAGCAAGCTCAAGACATCTGAAGACCAACGTCGAGAAAAAGTTAAATGGCGTAGTCTTCTACAACAAAACCCAGCCTTTGTATGGCTTCAAAATGTATTTTATCAATCTGGGTAGCTTGATTTAGCTAAGTTGTTTTTGCTAAGCTTACACTACTCACTACTCACTTCGTCAATGAGCTGAGTTTAGCTTCTTTGATAAATGGACCATGCGACCAGTATACTATGTCCATCCATCCTCAATGTAAATAACACCACATTAAGGAGGCTTACCACATCAAATTTTTTCCAGTGATTCTGCACAGGCTATTTAGCGTCCGCAGGCCCAACCAGGTGACTGGAAAGAGTGAAATTGATAGTCTGACCCTCGTCTTTCCTGTTACTGTTCCGCTGATCTTCGCGCCTCAAACTCAGCCGTCAGGGATTTGCCGCAATCGAATTTTACCGAAACACAAGGGAGCAACCTCGCTTACAGCCACCACAATCCCCTCACCTCACCTCTCTTTTGTGGGAACCGCATCTTCGGACAATCAGATGAGCGTGTGATGAATCGATTCGAGCTACCGCCGTGGGACAGTCAAGGAGTCTTTTTGTCTCGTACACCGCTGATTTATTGCGTACATCCCCAGGTCTTCGGGAAGTAATTTTCCATCATGCACATGGCACCATATCACTCCTCACTTTTCCCTTCTTCCCGCTTTTCTAGCGCTGCATCTTCCCCGAGTTTGTGGCACTATCAGCGATGTCTCCCTTCCAGTGGCCGCCTTTATCTTAGTTTCTTCCGCAGGCTGAGACGGTGGGCGACCACGACGCGGGGTCGCGGGCCCGCCGTAACAACACCTCCTGCGCCCTCGCGTGGTCGATCCCAGCGTTGTTTGGTGATGCGTGCGAGACGGAAGATGTTCCACTGGCCGCCTCCGAGGTTGCACGTTTCTCTACATCCTCCCTTTCGCTCCCCAAGTCTGTGACTTCTCCTACTTCTCGCCTTCGCGTACCCGCAGAGCTAGACGTTTTTATCGCCACGCCAGAACTACCCAGCGCGTCCGCGATTGCTCCCGCGCTTCTCCCAAGATCGGTTGTCTCGGGCCACGGTTGCGCCATCTGTTTCGCCTCGCGCTTTTCGTAACGAATAGCAGTGCTGTCGGAGACTTTTCAGCGTCGCTAAATGATCGTTGCCCGCCGGTTTAATGGGCCGGCGGTGCGCCGCAACGTGCCGCCGCACGTAATTCGTCTTCAGTTAGGTGTATGTTTTCCTGTTCCTCCATCCCTCCTTCCGACCTCCCGTGTGCTTTCTTCGTGATTCGCGGTTGTTGCCGTGTGCGCTTCGCTGCCCAACGCCGAGATGCCGAGATCTGCCTGACGTCTAGGAACTGCTGGTCGTCTTAATCGTCCCCGGTGAGTTATAGACAACCGGGACCCAGTATTGCCTCGGCTTCACGTGTGAATCCCCTTCACGTCCCGTCTACGCGTTTCCTTTTTAAGTTGGGCACCACTATCAATTAGAAGTGGTTTGCTATATTCTTGATTTTTTCATGACACAGAGTATTCTATTAGAGCCGAGAGAGAAATAGAAGAATGGGGAGAGGGAGGGGGGAGCAACTTGACTGTTCCGGAGGTTGTTGATATCGTAAATACGCTGTTTTGTATTAAAGTTGCAAAGAGAAAGGCCCAAATTGTATACACCATCAAATAGGCGCCTAGAAGCAAGAGACGATGCAGCAAATAACAATCTAAAATAACCTTAATGTTTACAGCTCCCGGCCGTAATGTATTATTTTTAAACGCTATTCGCTCACACGTCCCCCCAGCATGTTTCACACGTACCTCAAGTATTAGGCCAGACACAGACGGCCAAACATGAGGCCAAACACAGAAGAAGGGGAAGTCTATCAAACCGATGGAGGGATGAAATAAAGAAATTTGGGGGTAAACTGTGGACTCGACCAGCGCAGGACCGGAGTGATGTGAGGTCAATGGGAGATGCCTTCGTCCTGCAGTGGACCTGAGTAGGCGTATAATCATGATGATTATGAAAACGTGATAATGTCATAAAACGTCTGCCATAACCTTAATCCAGCTGTTGCTTTTCCTTTCTTCGTCGGTACACGTCGTACCAACAGACATTAACTAAACCACTACCGAAATGGGGGGGGGGGGGGGGGGGGGGTGCATATGCATGCGGCCGCCACTTCCTAATGTGCACCTTCGCAACTGGTATATATTGAAAAGAACTCACCCAGAAGATACCCAAGTGATGCGCTGCTATTGCAATTATTATTATTCACCCAGCGGCAAGCGTGCCTAAGCCATAGCGGATGCAGGTACATCTATCTTCGGATGCTAATAGCCACTTTACAGACAGCGCATAGACTTCGATTGCGTGTCGTTGAGCTTCCCACAATGACTGCAGAGGCTTGTTTCCGGGACATCAAACGAGTCTTTGCTATCTGTTGATGCAGTCTCGAACGCCAGCGTTACAGCAGGGAGGTAGTCTGGAAGTCGTGTCTATAAAAAAACCTTCCATTGAGGTGTCATGGGGCGCATAGTTGTTAACCCTAATCCCGTAGCAAAGTCATGGTAATAAGCCAAGTATAGTAATTATTAAAGTATCCTTTGCGATTCTATGTATGTAAGAATATTCCACGTGAGTTTCAATGACAAGAATAAGAGTTGTAATTCCGCTCGGTCGCACTCTGTTGAGAAAAGAAAAAGACAAGGAATATTAGGAGCGCACGAAGAAAGGGGACATAAAGAAAGGGCGCAAACAAGTGCTTAGCCAGCGTTCGGTATTGCTCCAGAAAAAAAAACTGGTTCTCCCCTTCGAATGTCAGGTCTTCGTAAATTTCGAAGTGCGTTTTTTTTTTTTCAGTTATAAAATTTAACAGAACCACGCATACATCGCGACATTGTGTCCATAGAGAGCGGTCATATTTGTTGCTAGGAAATTGGAATAATCTAGTTTAGGCTAAAACACCCCGATTATGTTGCCTGCAAGACAAAAGTCTAAGAGTACCAAAACACACACTGGCGGCTCAATTGCCAACCTTTCATAAGGCTCCGCACTGATGACAAAGTGTCAGTAATAAAAAACAATATGAACATGGGGTTTCAAAGCTCTTTGAATACAGCTAGTTTTTTTTTTTTTTTCGACCGGTCGGTAGTTAAAATCTTATCGTGTTCTGCGTAATGAACCATCATCAATTGCTGTGCTTTTTTTTTGCATTATTGGTTGTAGACATTGCGGAACATAAAAACTTCCAATTTCCTTTCGTTCCTATACTGTTACAAAAACCTGTACTGAAAAAAAAAACAAGTTAGAAAACAATCTGGTGCCCAAGTTTCCCCATTCCTTAGTCATCCAGTATCTTCTCGAACTCACTTTCGGTTTGGGGTAACCGTTTCGGCCTAATTAACGTGTCGTTAGCAAGGAGCGGCCTTCATCCTGCAGTAGACATAGAAAAACTGATGAGTAAATGGACCGATGAATAGGCGCATATTAACATAATGCGCTTACATTAGCATTATCGCGATACATTTCGGTAGCACAAAGGTTCATATCAACTTTCTATTCCAGGTAAAAGCATCAACGTCCGGTGTGCTTAGAAAAATGGCATTCTCTGATTTCGTAGGCGTCCAACCGCTGCAATATTGCACCAGTAGAATCAAGGTAATAAGTTACCGACTAATGTACTAACCTTGGTTCTTGCACCAACTAATACTCGCGTAATATTATGGTAACATAAAAAAGTAACACGAGGAAATTTTTTTGCAATAACGCCCCCCCCCCCCCTTTTTTTTCCAATTTCTTTAGTTTAGTTTTGCGACCACCCACACGGGCTGTGTTCACTAATTACATAGTTGTGTTCTCCGCTTCGCCGTGGGCAACTCCATACTTTCATTGTTAGGTAGGGAAGGTCAGGACAGTTTTAATGTTAAACAACTTTAGTTTAGCAATACCGGACTGATAGCGAACACGCAGAAACACGCTAGGAGAAACATATTCATGCTAAAAAACGCAACCAACGACTGCTCCCGTCCAATTAGCAGCGATGTTGTACTTACTTTTTTAATTTTTTTATATTTGTACATTTTTTAAAAAGAAGCTTTCTGCGATAACGTCAAAGAATTCGTGCTACACGCGGTTAACTTAAGCACTACCACAGAATGCCCCTTCCTTACTGATATAAATCTGACTTTTTTTTGGCTGCCGGTAAGCAAGCCAGATTATTTTTCTTTATCTGAAAGAACGACATTTACAACCAGGGGCGAAGTATTCTATATGCTATGCATATCTTGAATAAGCCTAGTATGCTTTAATTATTTCCGATGCTGGGCATCGGCATTGCCATGGGCATGACTGTGAAGAAATAATTTGCACAAGCTATGCGAAGGATATGCTAAAAAAACAAACTTTGTGAAGGAATGTCTCGTCTCGTACACCTTATGGCGGAGTGCAACCACGGAGCAGTCAATGACCCAAACGCGCCCGGCACGACCAGCAGCCCCACTACGTTAGTCGACATGACTTTCGTGCGTATTAGCGACGTTGCAATCTACATGCTAAATCTTTGCTTTGCAGATAGCAAATCACTAGCACAGAGAATTGTGGATCAATAAAATCACTCACGAGTGTTACTGTTCGGTGCCTTATGGGTTTCCATAAAAACTCACCGTAAGTAGGAATTATTTAACTACATGACTACCATACAGGCTCACGGGGAGTAAAAACGGTTTTCTGAACTTGGAGTTGACCAGTAATAAAATGGAACTGATTTATAAAAGCCTAAGCACATTCCGTTTTTTGACACAGTTTCGGAAACTATAACGCCACATATTACAGTTTTCCGCTCAGCCAAACTTCAAGAAAACACAGAGCTATCGAACACACGCTTCTTGTCGTGGACTACGAGGTTGCTCCTGACAGACTGAGAATCACAGAAGAGAACACCTTTAAAACGTTCTCGCCGCGCAAAGTTCTTTGTTCTAGGAAGAAGAAAGTTGTTTCGCTAAGAATTTATCATTTAGAGGAGAAACATTTCTTACACTTGTACTCCTCACAGCTTCAGTTCGAAAATGATCCATGCGTTGTCTTTTCTCGTGCTTCAAGAAACTTTGTTCCGCGGATAACTCTTTTTGAAAGTCTAAAGGATATATTTGTTGTGGTGCTTGTAGTTCGCCGGAAAAATAAAAAGTTATATCCTTCACAGTAAGCAACCACAAACGGCGCGAAGGACCGAACATTCCGAAAAGTACGCTGGGTTGACATCGGGACGGGCCCACTGGCAACCCTTTGAACGGTAACTTCTGCATCGACGTGGTAGAGAAGATAAAAAAAGAGAGAAAGTGTTGAGAGAAGGCGTGAGTAGGCCTACAGAGGCGAATCCGGCTGATATCGACAAGTTTTTGCAAACAGTCGTGCATAGCAGGAACCGGGCAAAGTTTCCGAAGTGCCTTTCGAGAACGAGGTTTTAAAAAGCCTGATATTCTTCGCGAAGGCGTGAGCGCGTACACTTTCACCAGAACGCGCAGCGGAAGAAGCGAAACCTGGACCGAAACAAAGACAAACGAAATCCAGCGGCGCGAGATGCCGGAGGAGGATGGAGAGCAAAAAGGATGAGGACGGGAAGAGTAGGATGTGGCTGCTAGGACTACGGCGCGTACGGGAGGCGCCCCATAAGCGGAGGTGGTCTGACATGGCGATTAAAGCGGAGAGTGGCGTCTGCGACGCCAGCGATGCATTAATTCTTCGCGACTGAAGGTAGGGGGCGCCACCGAGGCGCGAAAGGACGACTCCTGCCGCCCCGTGTTTTCTTTTCAAGTTTTTATTTTTCAATTCTGATCTCGAAAGCTTTGGTTCTCCGTCGGTGTCACGTCTCTTTCTCTTTCCCCCTATCACGCATGGCTGTATCCTGCCGGTAGAACAACTGCTTCCGTTTCCCGTTTTTCTTTGAGCCTTTTTTCTTGCCATCCGCGAGCTCTCACATCTTTTTTATTACGCATGCATCCGGTCTTTGCCAACAAACCCTTTCTTGCGCGATCCTCGCATAAATGTGTTTGCACACACGACGGGAGTTGGGTGTACGCCTGACAGGAGACATATATGTCTCTCTTCTCTTTTGACTCCTCTTGGTGCCTCGCGTTCAACCTCGCTACTCTTTTTTTTTAACTCCCGGCTTCCCTTAGCTCGCTTCCCTATTTTTGCGCCGAAAACTTCGCCCACGGTATAGGCCCAATCCTTTTGTTTCAACGCGTCCCGATCGGCGGGGAAAAGGGTTAAAAGTGATATGCGTGAATCTCGTCGCCATACGCGCAGGGCTGTGCTTAACCAGAATCAAAAACTTTTGCCCCGAAGTTAAATGCCTAAGTTCTTTTTGAACAGGATCTCATCAGAATTCAGCTTGCGACATCGTTTTTCGCTTCACTTCTCCCCCCCCCCCCCCCCCCCCCGCCTATCTGTTTCTCTCTCAACAAATTGTTTCCCTGGTGCCTCGAGTTCTACGCTAACCCTCCCGCCTAGAATTTTATCTTGTTTGAAACTTGTTGTTCATTCCCGTTTAATTTATTTACGGTACTTCCGACTTAGCAAGCACACGACACAGGGAATATGGCTACGTGGGAAGATCGCTGTCTGCCCTCATTGCCCTCTTTCTCCTCATTATTTTTTGCCTATTTTGTACCCTGTATGGAAGCAGGGCACATGGCAGACTTTGTTATTTGCGAACCGCGGGGCGAGCTTAACGCTGCTTCCTGTCGTCAGTGACGCGTTTGCCAAGCCATACAAAAGATGCGTCGCTATCGGTGCGAGGAAAAGTAGGAGAAAAACTTTTATTGAACGTGGTGCTAGTCGAGCAGGGCTCCTCAGTTCAGGAGCCCGAGAGAAAGTTCCGCAGTGTCGCTTCAGTCACGTCGCTGTTGAACCAGCCGTGTACGCATCGCTGGGCGCGTTTTAGTTTTCGTAAACCACATCCCTAAGGCACACACTACTGTCAACAGTTGCCTAGTGCTCTCCGAGGTTACTTCGTACACTGTAGGCTCATGTTTGCATCAGCAGTACAAGCTAATGTTTGTTACGACCCAGGTGTAGTGACTTGCGGGCCGTATAGTATTTTCTTATTCTCCCCCTCCCCCACCCCCCACCCCCCTCTTTTTGGGAGATTTTTCGGTTCAGGTCCTTGTCAACACCATATTCTCCTTTTTATTTGAGCGGTGAAAACGGTAGCTCGTTTTGCTCCTCTTGTTGTACTCGAGCGTATCATGGCAGAGCCGCAACCTTTAGAGCTGCAGCGCTAACCCGACAGTAACCGTTAGACGCATGCATAAGGTGATCCTTCGCAACCTGTTGTATACAAGGCTTTTGGCTTTTACCTACTTTTCTTACTGTTGTGTCATCTCTCTACCGCTGCCTTCCGACCTCCCGGCCAGCATGCCTTCTTGCCTGCCTGCTTGTGGCGTTGTCTCGAAGCGCTGATTTCGGAGCCCACTTCATCGGCGTGTCGTATAATCAGTATTTTCAGCGCCCCCTTTGCAATCGCTAAGAGCTTTCCTGTGTTCCGCGGAGGAGGCGCAGCGACACGTCTAAACAGCTGTCTCCCTCGTCGCGCCTACGGAAGAGGCTGGGAAGCTGTATCTTAAAGGAAGTGACTCCTCCGGTTCTTTTCCACTGGTGCGGAATAAAAGTGCAAGCAAGAATCGGCATCGTTTTCGCCCGGCTGCAGCCTCCTGGCTATCGGGGCCAGGGCACATATGCGGGTAAAATTTCGCATAAAACTCTCATCAGTAGAAAACTAACACTAGTGGATTTACCGTGCGAAAGGAATGGCGCGCAAGTTATTTCGGCGAACGTGCGCAAATTTACAATAATTTTAGAAGGCTTTTTATGGTTTCCTTATTCTTTATACATCTTCAAGGCACCGCTCGTATTTGTCAAAATGTGCTGCAGTATTGCTAACTTGCCTTACTTTTCTACTCAAGTGAATTTCCTTCCGTAAATGAATGAGAATTGCTTAGAGAGAGAGAGAGAGAGAGAGAGAGAGAGAGAGAGACAGACAGATAGATAGTTAGATACATAAATATATATATATATATATATATATATATATATATATATATATATATATATAGAGAGAGAGAGAGAGAGAGAGAGAGAGAGAGAGAGATCTTTAATGGGAGACACTGGTAAGGCCAGCCCTGCTAGGGACAAGGCTTGCTACACCAGATGGCGGGTGACTGCACTGATGAGTGGTGAGTGTTACACGTTAGGGGTACGGCAGGAAGAAGACAAAGAAGAATTGCTTGGAGTGCCCCAACGCACAGAAGGCGAGTTTCAATTTTGGAGGCTTCTTGATTTTGATTATTACTGTTGTACCTTGTACCTCACTATAAATGCCTTGAGACAAACTCTTCAGAAGACTGGATATATGTCAGCTCATTATGGTTCTAAGAATACACAAAATACTCAGCGCTCTATAGCAAGTATGGCGCAGTACAAGTAGAATACTAACGTACGGTATCTAGGAATTGACAAGTATACCTTAACCTAAAGTCTAAGTGTCTCGAAAGGCTTCTTGCTCATCAGGATCCTGGTCCTGATTCTAGGTGATGAAATGCGCCGCACTCTAAGGAGGTACAAAACTTCATTCGCACGTCATGCCTTCTCTTTAGCATTCGGCCTATTATTTCCCATGTGACACCTACTACAACGGGATCGAGCAAGACGTTTTCTTCTGGTTGCTCGCGCTCGAAACCTACATGGGTAAGGAACATCCAAATCGTTCCTACGTCAAAGTGACGCGCATCTTTTTTCGGGAAGCCCCATCCTACCCGAGCCAGCACTGGAATACTGCTGAAATATGGTCCCCGTCAACAAAGACAACCAGTCATGGAGCCACGTAACAAAATCACCTCGAGGACCAAGTGGACACATATCTGCCGTTACGCTGTACACGCGACGTCGAAAGTTCAGCAAAAAGAAATACAAATAAAAGTTTCAACTACAGCCGTTGCTTCTCGCCACCCAACCTAGCTACATACCCCACCTAAAACCCCGTCACATGCAAATTCTACCGTAACCTATGTAACCTGATCCATATGGTCTTGAAGTGAGCCCATAACTCCGCCCTCTCTCCTTTATCCGCTACCCTTTCCCTCCCTGAGCTGTGGGAGAGCCTAATGACTAGCGCCGGCTTGGATGCCCAGCAACTCCTGGTGTACTGTGGTGAGACAGCACGGTCGTCCCATGGTCTCCTGGAATGAGGGACCACTCCCACATCACCAGGCTAGAAATAAAGTTTCTCCATTCATCCACACATCGTGACATTTAGCCCTCTTAAAGGGACACCGAAGTGAGTTTTAAACATGCCTAATTCCTTATACCTTATACGTAGGCCATATCCTGAACTTCAAAGCCCAGGATCTTGGGGTCCGTCCGTCCATCCGTCCTTCTGTCTGTCCGCCGGTGCATCTGTCTGTCTGTCTGTCTGTCTGTCTGTCTGTCTGTCTGTCTGTCTGTCTGTCTGTCTGTCTGTCTGTCTGTCTGTGTTTGTATAGCTTAGGCCAGCCAAATATGTTACTGCCGACCCTGCTCTCTGGTGGGTAATTGAGAGGTGAGGAAATACAGTGCAGTGGAAAGAAAGGGAAATATAGAGAGTGAAAGGAGAAGAAGACGAAGATAGAGAAGCGGATGAGAAAAAGAGTTGGTCTCCTTTATTTGCCCGCTCAAAGCAGTTCTGATCATCTCTCCGAAGCTGCCCAATATTATATTTGCGGCAGTGGCTCCACAATGGCTCCGCCCACCAGTCCAGGAGCGGCTGAGTCGTATTTCTTGGGAACCAAGGAGCGGTTCAAGGCTGTCCAAACTGCTCTCGCAGTTCGGGAGGTGAAGCTAGCAGACGACAGAAAGGTAGCAGACAACGCGCGAGCAGACGACACAAGCAAAACGATACTCGGGTTCTCGGCGTTAAAGCAAGTAGATACGCGGACATTTCTCAGGGATGGTTTACGATCAAATAAAAATCAGCGCAAAAAAGGAAACAAGGTCAGAGAGAGGACAACACGGACTTCGCTGAACTTCTATTCTAACTGGTTTTATTGAGAATGAACCACATTATATAAATAACCGTCCAATCAGTGACTCATCTGTGCATGCGGAGAAATTTTCTTTTTCAGACAACGTGATAGAGCCCATGCTGACGCATGCCTCACCAAGCGCTGGAATTCGCTCCTATTCCACAGTTTCCGGTGACAGTCGTTTTTTTGCACTTCCTAAAGATGGAAGTGTTTTGCAATTCACGTGAACAGTCATTACAGTTCCAACAATAGCTTGCCGAAAAGCCTTCCGCATCTTCACTCTTTCGCGCATTTTTTACATTGTTCTCGTGCTCCCTCAAGCTATCGTTGATGCATTTTGAAGTTTGGCCGGCGTACACTTTTCCGCACCTTAAAAGAACTGCACTGTTTCTGCGCGGGAGTTGCAAAACACTTCCGCCATTAGGAAGTGCACAAAACGACTGTCAGAAAAAAATTGTGGAGTGTTAACGAATTGCAACGCTTGGTGAGGTGTGCGTCAGCATGGCCTCTACAATGTTGTCTGATAAAGTACTAAAACTTCTACGCATGCGCAGATGAGTCACTGATTGGACGGTTATCTATATATTGTGTTCCAACCATCGCCTCCTGTATTTTTGTAATGCCAAACGCATCAGCCTGGACTGGCCAACCAAACCCTCTCCTTCTACTCCGGCCACTCTCCTCCAACCTGTAGCCGTCCCAGCGCTTTAGTCACGTTACCGGTTCATATCGGGGTGACGCGCGGTGGAAAGCGGCAACGTTGGCAAAACGTGCTCCGCCGCGGCTCTGAGTTTTCTAACGCTGGGCAATCTCAAAGATGGGTTGCCTTGGCAACCAGGCACAAGTCGCTCTCTCTCAAATTCAGTTACGGTTGGGTGATCGCGGTTCAGCTCGAGGCGCCACCTTACGACAGGTGGGCACTGCAGGCGTACCACTCACTCCCATTGGGAAGCGCGCGATGCGTTTGGCATTGTAAAATACAGAAGGCGATGGTCCCAACGCAAAAAACCAGTTGGAAGTTCAGCGCAGTTCGTGCCGTCCTCTCTCTGTCTTTGTTTCCTTTTTGCTCTGAGTTCTTTTGATCATGTACCAACACGCCCAGTTTTCCACATTAATAGTTTACGCTCGAGGACGCGGGTTCGATTCTCGGCCGGGCGGCCGCTTTTCTGATGGAGGCGAAAAGCGAAACTCCCGCGTGTTCGAGATTTAGGCGCACGTTAAAGATCCCCAGGCAGTCAAAACTATTCCGTAGCCCTCCACCATGGTGAGCCTAATCGGCTGTGTAGCGTCGGAGCGTTAAAGGTGCACTGACACAAAAATTTTGCATCTTGTTTTTTTTTTTTGTTGCGATAAGTAGCTAGTGACCTACTTTTAACCTGTAGCAACCTCATTTGCTTCAGCGTGCGACGGTTGTTTAATTAGAGGCATTTTCAATGCGGCCAGTCGCAGTTTCGGTTTCAGCGGGTGCCGCGAACCGATGGCTTTTGTGTGAACAAAGCTCACCACGTGACCGTCGGATGGATATCACAGAGCAAAGCTGCCGTAGCACTGTCGAACCCGCATCGCCTGCAGTTTCTGCGAATACCGCCATGTACTGATCTCACGATCCGCTATTAAAATGCGACCGTGGACGTGACGCAGGCGCTGCGAGTGCAGATGCTACCGCGGCTAAAGAACGACGCGCGACGCTCGAGACAGTGGGTGGCAAGACGCGCAGAGCAGCCGGCCGGGCTGCCTACAGGTCCGCCTACAGATGTGTTCGGCTTAGCACTGCGGCGGATATTCGATTGCCGCTCTCGTAAGCGGTGCAGATGAGAATTTTTAATGCAACCCGGCATCGCATCATTAACTCCTTTCTCATATGAGCTGCCATGGTTGGGACTTAGGGACAATTTCGAGCAGCGGTAAGTTGTAACAAGCTATCACTCGAACTACCTGCGCCGGCCTGGGCCACTTCGCGGCCGTGGCCGCCGCCTGTACAGCGACCGTGCGGCTCGCTCAGTGGGCTTTTCGTGTCCCCGGCACGTTTTCGCATCCAATGTAAATAAAAAGTAATAGAAACAGAGTGCCTTGAATCGGTGTAGAAGTTTGGTCGCGGCCAGCTGCAGCCGACGAGCTGACGAAATCACGGCGCCTCCGCCTCCAACGATCGGGTCGTTCGTTCTCGAGAGCAGAAGCTCCGCCCTCCGGCCCTCCGATTGGAGCGGCGAGCCGGGCGAGCCGGCGAAAAACGCCGGCAGTGCGGAAGCGCCAACACAAACTCGTGAAGTGTTTGGATGTTGTTTATTTACACAATATCCAGGTGATGTCGATTGCGCGTGGTCCTCTGCTGGCTGCTCGGTTGCGTTTCGCACACTTTAAAATTGATTTTAAATATGTTCTAGGCTGTATTCGCCGCTGATATTTTGCAGATGGTGTATATGTGTTCACACCAATCTATCTCCGAAGTTATCTCGCCTTCAAAATTTTGTGTCAGTACCACTTTAAATATTAAAATCAATCATTTACGCTCGTTTTGAACGCGAACATTGAGTTCAAAAGAGCCCTTTCTCTCGCACGGTCCTCGCATTCTTTATGACGTCACACTAATAACACTGCAAGGCTAAATGCAAAAGAGCCCTTTCTCTCGCACGGTCCTCGCATTCTTTATGACGTCACACTAATAACACTGCAAGGCTAAATGTAACTATTTCTTCCATGTTTAACGTGACAGCCTGCTCGTGAGCAAGCAAATAATGTGTACTAAGCGTAAATTCGGGGAAAATTAAAATTTTGTGGGATGAGGAAGTACGAAAACACACTGCTAACCGGCATGACGCCATTAAAGTAGTTGGTGCGGCAGCCGTGAATTTCTCGCTTAAGGTGCTTTAACTTCTTCTGGCAGTTCCAGAAAGTCTAAAATTTCAGACTTTTCTTAGCTATTAATGTTGCCTGTAATTTAAATTACACAAGTTAAACGGTCTGATGCAGTCAGAATTATGACCTCCACGGAATCATTTCAGTGCTTCTTTACGCTAGGATTGGAGAATTCACTCCAGCATCAAACGTCGACTTTATTTTTTCAAAGCGCCATCACTAATTGGCTTTGAACTCTCCCTAATTTTAAGAGACGTAACTCGCAGCTGACTCTAAAATTCATCGGCGAGAGTGCATCACTGTACCAGTCAGTGTTCCGCTTTGGCCTTCGTGGTTGCCCACGCCCTGCTGGCAGTCCCCAGCAAGCATACCAACCTCCCTAACGCTGAGAGATACGACGAGAGTCCTCCACGTTTCGGTCTGATCAGTGACGCAAGAACCGCAAATGAGGCCGGCCAACCGTGGCTGATTCGGCGCCGACGTTGAAGCGATTCGGCTCCCCGCAGAGCATGACCCCCTTTCCTGTGCGGGTCACAACGAGATATGTTCAGACCTCGTCGATTCGTTGATAGCGTTGCTGGCGTTATACAGTTACATGCAGCACATACATGAATACACAGCGCTGTGCCCACGTCTAAGCCGAGGGGGGTATAGCCGCGTTTGGAGCGTTTGGAGCTGCCATGCAAAGACGCCAACCAACACCCTTTTGGGGGGTAATTAGAAATCAAACTACATGACCGAACTGGAAAGTGGCTCGTTAATTGGTGATGTTATAATCTAAATGGGTCACTTACGTAGCTTCGGCGCTCTTGAAAACTTCATCTGAAAGTCAATCATAACTTCGCCTCAAACAGGCAAACATACTTCTAAAGCAAAGTTTAGTGTGCGCACTGAATGGCGTCTGTAACGCGAAAACGGGTGAAGGGATAGAAAAAGCGCTTACTGTCGCCAGATTCGAACCTGCTTCCCAGTCTATCCGACTGCTCCATTTCAATATGGTCAAAACGGTTTGGATTTGGAGAGGGGCGTATGGACGTGCAAAGTTAAAACCCTGAACCCCTCCGTGTAAAGACGACGATGGTCCGTCACGAGAAAGCTCCGCGTTCAACCATCCTCGTCGTTAGACGGAGGGGTGCCTAATTTTTTATTTTCATGCGAAATACCCTCATCGGTTCGCAAGACATTGGAAACGAGTGTTCGAACGAACGAATAAACATTCAGAAATCTTTCAAACTTACAGTTTGGTCAACCCACCAGTTTCGAACGAAGGTGTGTTGGCTGATTGCAAAATGTTGAAGGTTTCCGTGTGTTAGAGAAATAAATGGCTTCACTAAATTCAAGCCCGCAAAACCTCCCCGCAGCACAAATTTTTCGGGCAAAGCGCTCCAATCTTGTTTGTTTCCTCCCAGTAAGACTCCTGGCGACATTTCAGGACTGTGAATTTTCCGCTTTCAGTCGGATTCGGCAGCCGCATGATGACAGTTTGCTGCTCACTGTCGCTGTTGCCATTCAGCTAACAAATTGCGTCCTAAGAAGAAGCGCTTCAGTCTCTGTGTTCGAGTTTGTGCCGAAGCAATGCAATGCGACCAATCACTCGCTCCCTCTTTTGGCGCAACGCGGTGCCGACGCCACTGCACAGATTTCGTTACGCGAGCCGAAAGCGAAGGGCAACGAGGTTCGGTGCGCCCTGAGGACGGTTAACCTGGAAGCCGAAGAGGCGGAGCCCTGGTCCTGACTCATCGCCACGAGCACGCAGCGGGATGGGTGCACGTCTGCTGAGGTGGCAACGCGTCGGTCGCTTTCTGTGCCCGCGCACTTAGCCGAGCTCCGTATCGCGTGACCGACGCGGCGGTTGCCTAAGCGGTTGCGCGGGCTTCTAATGCTATTTGCTCAATCCCTGTCTCCCCCGTCCGGGAATGGGATCTCAGCGCCGTATCCGCCGGTGCATGCACTCACCTAAAACCGGATTCCGTACTTTTTATGTAGTTTTCCTTCCCTTTTACTTCTTTATCACCCATGCGTGAGGCCCCCCTCGTGCCTATTTGGCTGTCACATCCACTTACCGCTAACCTCAATCGCGGGCTGAAAAGTTGGGATGTATCGGAAAGAATGAATTTAGAATACGGAAATCACATCATAAGCCGTGTAAATTACCGGTGCTTCATCTCAGTGGCGTATTTACCGCGGCGGAATGGCAGAAAAACAATGTATGACAAAACGAAAAGAGATAAGGAAGGAAGGTACAAAAGTGCCGTTGCGTGTAGGTTTCATAGCAACGGAACAACGAAACGGAAAGATACTACGCTCTGAAAAAAAAAAAGAAGAAGGTTGCTAGACTTCCCAATCATGAGACCGCGAAAACGCGTAGGTGATTGAACTTCACTGTCACCGCTCCATCTCGGTGACAGGGGCGCCAGTCCTACCATACGATGCGTTTTATCCTCAGGTTCGAACTTCGCGCCTTGGGCCAGCTAGCGCCATCTATTGAATCTCCCACGAAGCACCGCCCAACCGGGTGCACAGCGTCGTGTTTCTATACCGCAAATTGAAACTGTAGGTGCGTCTCCACTCATTCAATTTTATGTATCCTGCTGTCCCTCTTTCGTTTATAATTAGTCGTCGGCGTAGAGTAGTGGTCAAGACCCGTGCCCGTCACCACGCGTTCGTGGGCTTGATTTCCGTCTCCGTCACGGTTCTGTTTTAAGTTTAGTGACCTAAATCGTGCGCGGCTGGCGCTCATGTGCAGCTTTCCCGCCCACGGCAGTCCTTTCGACAGTGATAACTCTGTAGTTATTTAGTGAAATGTAAACATTTTTGCGCAACTAATATTGAGGGTGAAAATTTGCTTTATGCACAGTTTCAAGTCTCGCACGTTGCGCGAATAGCCTCCTAGGCCAGGGAAACTTAAGATTTGACAGCGAATTACACACAAAATATTCAGAATACTAAAAAATTATTGCTTACTACTATACTACTATACTATACTACTATAGAATACTAAAAAAATTCTTACTAAAAACTTTTTGCTTTATGCCAGATATCACGTTCCTGAAGTGGTTTTGCTAGGTTCCTCAGAGGTCGGAATTTTGAGCGAGAAAGCTGGGTATGAGTCAAATTTGTGAACGCTTTCGCGGACATCAGCTGGGTGCGCGTTTCTGCCAATCTGCCCCTGTTACGCTGTTGCGTTTAAAAAAAGGAATTCCTCTAGAGTGTTACTCGAAAAGAATGATTTAATTAGCACAGCTGGTAATGTAATTCCGCGATGCAGCGTTTGGGAGAAGTACTATCCCGATCTCGCCGCTCGTAGAAAGCGAAGGCAGGTCACCCCATTCGTCTTGGTACATCGCCATTCGACCCTGCCTTTTCTTGAAGTCAGTGGACTTCTGCAGCCCTGCCGGACCATTCAAGAGAACACGCGAAGAACCTCTACTGATGCGCATGCGTGTGCTGGTTACAGTACTTATCCGGGCAAGTAATTGACAAATGAATTGAAAATGGTGACCTGAACTCTAGAATGACACATAGATTATCACGATGTGTACGAAGATTGGGATGGCGTTCAACCACCCAATCGCTTATCTTAACCTGCCAAAATTATCAGCGAGATAACCCACCTGAATGCGGAGAACTGGACAAAACGCTAGGTATTCGCAATTAACACACCAAGTGACATCCCTCGCAGTGTATTCGCCGATATGCTAGAAATGGTCCATCTGTACAAAAACATCTTAGTTAAAGTATTGAATTTGGTGCATCAGAACTGGTTTTGAGATGACTCGAACACAAAGAGACCATTGACATGGTATCGCACGTGTCATCACAATGAATTCACCCAGAACCCAGAAATAACTGTCATGAATTTGGATACATCTGCCCACAAGAAGTTCAGGAGAAGAATAAACTCAGTACGACTAAGTTTGTTGAAAGTGCTTCAGCTTGCTCTACACATATTCAGTGCTTCCAAGTATTTTGAAGCCTGCGTGAAACAGCCATTTTTTTGTTCCCAAAGCCCGATGATTGCTTCTGACTGCTTCGCAAACACGCCTTCGAGGTTCCAGCCAATTACATTAGCAGGTAAATAGGGATTGCTTAAGACACGCCTCATTCCCAATGAGCAAGGGATGTAGGAAACGTAATGCACGAAATAAAATAATATCCCCCGCCATACACGAACGATATATGCGAACTATGAAAACACAAACTTCTCTTATGTTCGTCCTTGCTATTTGCTGTATTCGTCACACGCGCGGTGTTCGGAAATGATCATGCGTGGACTTGTGAAAGAGCCATGCAGACAAAAGACAAGTTTGTTTTATTCGAAATATTTGTTGTTTTGTAGTGCCCCAGCGCTCGTCCGGCTGCAAACGACGCTTTATTCTTTGAGAAATTAAACAATTTAAGAGAAAATTTCAATTCTCCCACCCGCACAGTGTGTTTTGTGACGTCGACAATGACGTATCCAGGCCAGGTTTATAAAACAAAAGTGAGTATGTTGGTTTAACGACACTATTGGCGTAACAATATGGCGTAACGGTACCCCTGAAGAACCATTATCCGTATACGTTTTGACTTCTATTCTCGTTTTGATCTCACTGTTTATCGTGGCTGATAGTAATCGTGTCGTAAAATATTGTGTATGACTCGACAGGAAGGCTCAAGTAAGTGGCACTGTCACTTATGCCAGCTGGCCAGTGTCGTGTCAGACAAGCTCAATGGGCCCGACATATGTGCAGCGTCGGCCGCAATAGTGCGCGCCATACACACTAAGGCTCCTATGTTTACATGTTCGTTGATCAATTCCATTGTTTAGCCCAACATTCATACAGCTTTAAAAAAATGGGCACTAACTTTAGGCTCAAATATCCCCTTCTGCAATATTATAATCCCTGTTTCACCTGTTTAATTTGCGTTGGATTTTGTCGGCTCAGCCAATCGCAACATACTGCCCGTAATACGTCACAGGTTAAGTGCGGAAAGGTCGCTAGTGAGTCTCACAGCTATTCCCTCTTTTCCTCATTACACAGATTATTTGAGTGACGTTTGCGTGAAAAGTGGTGTCAGTGCTATTCTAAAAAGGCGATCTATCGAATGAACCAAACTTGCATTGTGTCTCCATAGCCCCTTTAAAACGAGCTGGATTTTAATGAAGTATTATAAAGAAGGAGCGGGAAATCATTACCTAGCTACACATTTCCCAACACCGACAAATGATGTCATTTTAAATTTTGCGCCTTCCCCTCTCTTCTTACCCCTACTTCTACGTCAGGTCCCCAATGAAACAAAATAGAAACCTCGGCTCTTACAGATAGGCCGCAGGGGCCATTTGCCGGTGACGTATGTAGCATGGCAGCGGGGCTTACCGCGGCGCTATGTATTCGGGAGCGGGGCGTACCGCAGTACGTCAAGACTAATTGTCCCAAGAATTGGAACGGCGCCGTGGCGGGGAGTACTGCCGCTGCCACCGGATCCCGGGGTTAATGTCTGAGCGGCGCATTCGTCAGGCGACCGCAGCGGCGGCCGTCTTGCCTGCCTTAGCAGCTAACGAATTCGCCCTGGCTGAAACGCCCTGAACGCAGCGCGTGACACCGGCTTTGTTCGTGTATATACGTACTGCGCGACGAGCGTAATTCGCCTCCGCGAGCAGCTCATTCCCTACGACCGAGCTATTGCGATTGGCCGTTTGTCACGGCCGGGCACAAAGCCGTTTCTTGATCGTATTGAATGCCACGTCAAACGTCGTTTGTCACCTCCCATTCATCCTCATTGTGCCAGTCTTTTTTTTTTCCTAATAATAATTTCTTCACCTGTCTTAGCTAACTTTATTTTTAAAAACATTAAGTGTTTTAACGAGCGCTTAACGCTGAGTTTTAGGGATACAAAATAATAGTTTTCGTGTTTCTTGGGGAAATGGCGGAGATTCGTTTTTCTTGAATGGTGGTTCACAACCAAATGACAAAAAAACTGATGTTTAGTTTTGCCTTGTCCCAGGACCGGCTTAGCAAGATTTGTCGGTTGCAAATTTGTCCCACACGAGCCAGTGTAGCGGAGCTTAGACCGCCTTCGTCAATTAAAAGAAGGAAATAGAGTATTCCCAAGTGCCCTTCTTCCCACAGCACTTGCATTTTCCAAGGCAACAAAACGAGTATTTTCAAGGCAAAAATAACCAATCTGCCATACTAACCTGGATTAAAGGAAAAAATGAAGCCAATCTATAAATAATACTAGTTGCTACTACGTCGCAATGGATTGAAATTGCGCAAACAAATCTGCAGAAATTCAGAGCATTGTCTACTAATGCGTAGCATCTTATCCCGCTTGTCTAGGGTGTGAGTTCTTTACACCCACATTTTTTTCGCTTTTCTTAATTCTGTCCGACCAATTATCTCCAGGTACGCTAGTATAGCGATTAAATGTGGAACTTCCGCGAAATCTGCATTTTTGTGGAAAGGCAGGGTATTACACCGTTCCCACATTTTCGCTGGATTTTAACAGCGAAGCTGTTTATTGGATCGTAATTTTTCGTGTCGGCAGTCACAAATACCAAGAAATTGCCGAACGCCCGACAGTTAACAAAACCAAGAAAATGCTGAGTGCTCGTGTTTGCGTGCATAGCGGCGACCGCCCAGCGTCCCCTGCGCACGTTTGTCAAGCCAAGCGTACCCACTTAGGGAAATCGGCCAAGATTCACCAAACTCCAGCGTTCACCGCAATCGTAGCAACCGTTGCTCGAAACGAGCAAGACTCCATTATCCGCCGTAATCATGGCAACACTTGCTCAAAACGGGAATGACAAGCCATAGCGTACGCCCCTAAAAGGTGGTGTCCAATGATTATAACTTAAAAAAAAATGAAAGAAGCTCCCAGTTACAGCAGCAATGATGGAATAAAGGTCGTTGCGGCAACGAAGAATGAGCAAATCGGCTGCAGTCGTAAACTTGAGCATTCGTTCTGCTCATGAAGGTTGCGTACAGCTTCGCTATTCTCAAGTCTGACGCGTTAGTGTTAGAGTCGTTCATTTTTTTTTTTTTAATTTTCTTATTTTTTGGGTTTTCAAAATTCTGTTTGACCAAATATCTCCAGTTACGCTATTATAGCGATTGAAGGTGGAACTTCCGCGAAATTTGCATTTCTTGTGGAATTGCAGGGTACTGGCTGCGGCGGTACTCGGCAAAGAATGCTACGCAGTATAAACCTATTTTGATTCGGCGTATAGAGATTCGGCGTATAGACGCCAGAAAGCTACAGCCCACTTCGAGGCAAATTGGGGAGGTTCGAAACGAAATAAATGTTTGCCCTCAGCAATGCACACATAATAAGTAGTTCATGCGGACGGAATATTTTAGCAGTACCTGCAATCGCCCAAATGTTGCCTGATGTACTGCCCCCCCCATGCTATCGGGATTACGAGAGAGTGAAGACCGCAAAGCAAAGCCGTCAGGAGATACGTAACAAGAGGACTCCCCGATGGAGCCCTCTTGTGTGTTCTCATCTTCATGCTATGTTTCTTTGCTAGGCTCGCCAAAGAATAAATTTCTATTGAATTTCCTTGCTGCCCTTCGTTTTTGTTTACACGATCATCACGCCTTCTGGAAAAAATGCCCCAATGGCGAGCGGTGGTGTTATAAACCGTTATTTGACTTTAAATGGAGATAACTGAGTCATTCCTCGTTGCGGGAAGCCTCATCGGTTCAGGAGGCTGTGGGCACGTCCGGCCAGTTGCGCCCGGCATATCAGCTCGACCTGGTCACCCAGGTCGCGGCTAGCCAGTTGGCCCGGGTGTAGCCCGAAAGAACCCATTCCCGTTTGACCCCTTCCCGTTTGAACCCATTCCCGAAACGCCCTTCCCGCTTGACCCGTCCCGTGTGCGCCCGTTCCCGAAACGACCTTCCCGTTTGGGCGCTTCCTGTTTCAGCCCGTTCCCAAAACGCCCTTCCCGTTACAACCCGCTCCCAAAGCGCCCTTCTCATTTGAACCCGCATTGTTGCAAACCATTTGAATTTCTGAAAATATGCGTTACCGTCTTCGAAACTGTTCCCCAAAATGTGCTTACAAGCAACGGGTCATGCACTAAAAACTTGTATGCACCAAATTTTCCGGAATCGACCGGTATTTCTGGCCGATAAAAGTTTCCGAATGCCTTAGGTCGATACTGCCCTCTTGACACAAAATTTGTAGCGGCGAAAGTGTACTATAAAGATACCCAATATCTTGAGGAATGCACGCATTGGATTTTTCTGCAGTTGGTGTTCGTACGTGCGGCTGAAATTTATTTATCAGCCGCTCTTATGCTCATTGTTTGGAGCGTAGCTTTGTCTTCGGGTTCGAGAGATCTATAGATCAAAGATGTCCGTAGGAGAGACTTTAAAAAAAGGCAAAAAGATGTGCAGAAATCTGATAATTGGCTACAAATGCCTTTCCTACGTGAGTAATAGGCAGATATTTTTATTTATTTACTGATACTTTACGGCCTGGTCGGGCTCATGCAGGAGTGAACATAAAAGCACATCAGTATTGGTTGGCGTAGTTTAAAAACGCCTCACACAAATAAGTAAAAGACATAACTATGTAAAAGACGCAAAGGGGTCCGAACAAGGATATGCATTCGTAATGTATTCCAATTTTAAAATACGACGATTCAACCAGAACACATATTTACAATACGTGGGGAAACTTCTTCTAACGATACCGAGTTCACTGTTCGTTCAGTTAACGTATTCCAGTAAGAAATTGCGCGAGGAAACGAAGAAAACTTTCGAATAGTAATTCAGCTGATTGGCTGCCTAATAGTCTTACTATGATGTCTTCTGGCTGAACGTCTGAAAGGCCCTTGGAGGTAGTATTCCCGCGACAATTTTAAGTTTCTGTAGTAAAGAAAATTTAGGCTAGAGACGACCCTGCACTGCTTAGGTTTTTGAAGGTTTGCCCTATTATGCAAATTGAGTACGCTAGAGTGACGGGAATAGACAGAATCAATAAAACGCAAAGCTAAGTTCATAATTTTCGCCGCTTCTCATGACTGTGATTTTTTATAGCCAGATGTGGCATATGTATCCAGATACATAGGGTTACTTTATTTTTATACATCTTTTTATCTTTTATAGTTTTCATCTGTTTCTTTTCGACATTGATCTACACTTGCGCTAATATAACGATTTAATGTGTTAGTCCACCAAATACGATTTCTTTCAAAGTGAGGGTGTTTTTGCGAGTTTTTATTTGTGCTTCTGCGGCGCTTTTCTGGGCTTTTTTGGTTTTATCATTTTTTGGTTTGTTAATTTAAAAGATTTGTTTATTAATTTGTTAATTGTTAATTTGTTTGTTAGGCTTTGTTAATTTAAAAAAAATTGTTAATTGGTATGACTTGAATTGTAACCAAATTTCGTCGTCTGTAGATTCAAAAAGTGAAGCCCAGGTTTGAAAGACAGTCAAGGACTCTGGATGTACTGAGCATGCTATCGCAGCGACAAACGGAAATAAATGAAAAATAATATGAAAATGTTTTTTATAACATTTCATAAACTGGGTACGTTATTCCGGGAACGGGCTAAATAAATAGGAAAATACGAAACGACAAGGTTCTTTCGCCCCGGGTTGAAATGGGAAGGAACAAACGGGAAGGTTGAAATGGGAACGGGTTCAAACGGGAACGGGCCAAGTGGGAAAGGGCGAAACGGGAAGGTCGTTTTGCTCCGGGTTGAAACGGGAGAGAACAAGCGGGAAGGGTGAAATGGGAATGGGTTCAAACGGGAACCTCCCGTTGGCCCTCACACTGCCCTAGGGTTGGGTTGGGAAGTGGAGGCAGGGTCTGGGTGAGCTGGCTATGAGCTAAAAGCTTCGATGTCAGTATAGCGGGGGTAGGGGAACGCGTGCAGGAGCACTCGATTCGTTAGGTTCCGGGGGTGTCTGGGGTATGAGGGTGCGGGCAGAGGCGTGGGCCGCCTTGTTCCCAGGGAGCAGGGGCGTTGCCAGGGAGGGTTTTCTGCGCTTCCCACCTCCCCCCTCCCTTCCGCCCCCAATAGTTATGCATATAGAAAAACAACATATATTGTTCAGGCATCCGGCGAAGACTGTTTTTTTTTTTTCTCTTTTTGTCGGCGTATAACACCCTCCAAAATATATTTCTGGTTGCACCGCTTTCAGAAAGAGCCGCGTGGCCTGGTGACCACACAATGAGGATGCCAGAGATTCTTCATCATCATAATCATCATCTTCATCATCCTAGTCAGGTTCACTGCAGGACGAAGGCCTCTCTAACTGACCTGCAACTTCTCCTGTCCTGCGCTGCTCGAGTCCACAGTTTACCCCCGAATTTCTTTATTTCATCCCTCCCTCGGGTTGATGGCCTTCCCCTTCTTTCAGGCGCATCTCTTGGTATCAACTCTGTTACCTTAATTGTCCACGAGTCGTCGGTTCGTCTCACTACATGGCTAGCCAAAGTCCATTTCTTTTTCTTTATTTCAGCTATAATTTCTTCTACTATAGTTTGTTCTCTGATCCAGGTAACTCGTTTCATGTCCCTGAGTGTTACTCCTAACATTATTCGTTCCATGAACTAAGTTTGCTTTCTAGTTGTTTAGCAAGACGCCAAGTTTCCGCCCCCTATGTCATAACCGGCAGTATGCACTGGTTGTAGATTTTTATTTTGAGTGACCCAGGTAGCTTAGTTTTCATTATTTGGGAGAGCTTGCCGAGTGCTCTCCAACCGATGCCTTTTCTGCGCAGGATTTCTCTCTTGTGATTGGGGTCAGCATTAACCACCCGTCCGAGGTAGTTTTGGGCATGCTTTTTCCTCATTACTAAAGATGTAATTATATTTATTTTTAGCCTCATGGTCTTGCTTTCTGACTGTAGTTCCTCAAGCATTGTTTTCACGTGTTCTGCACTCTCATTCAGCAAGACTATGTCGTCCGCAAACCTCAAATGGCTTAAGTATTTCCAGTTTATCCTTAATCCTATGTTTTCTCACTCAAGCTTTCTTAATACACCTTCCAGACATGCTGTGAATAGTTTTGGAAAGATGGAATCTCCCTGTCTTACTCCCTTTCGGGTCAGAAAGTTATAGCTTTGCTTGGGGAGGGTTATCCTGCCTGTGCATTCCTTATATATGTCTTGTAGAAGTCTTACGTAGGTCTCCCCTATTTCCTGGTCTTTTAGTCAGTCTAGCGCGCCTGTAGTGAGCACACAATCAAACGATTCCTCATAGTCTATAAATGCCATGTAAAGGGGCTTAGTGTACTCTGCGGATTTTTCTAACATGGATGTTATCTATGGTTGAGTGCCCTTTCCTAAACCCAGCCTGCTCTCTGGGTTGTTGGAAATCCAGGTTGTAACCTATGCGGCTAACCATAACTTTTGTAAACAGCTTGTAAACAACTCAGAGGAGGCTGATGGGTCTGTAATTCTTGAGATTCTTGGGACCTCTCTTCTTATGAATCAGAATATTGTTGGCGTTTTTCCAGGCTATCGGCTCTTTTTGCGTCTTCAAGCGTTCCGAAAATAGTACAGCAAGCTTTTCCAGTAAAATATCTCATCCCTCCTTCAAAAAATACCCGGTTATGCAGTCGTCACCTGCAGCTTTTCTTCTTTTCATGCCCTTCAGGGCCTTTCCCATGTCTCCTCATTAGTTACTAGCGCGATATCGCAAGTTGAGCTTGTACCCTTAGTAGTTTCCGCAGGTCTAACATAATCGATTGCACCCTGGTGTAGAATTTCGTTCCACTACTTTTATTATCTCGTCAAACCTTTGCTACCTTTATTATGTCAGAGACTGGCGTCGTTAAAACTGTTCTTTGAACAACCGTGCTGTTAATTGTGTCGACCCGAATTCTCTCTCTACATGGAGCTAGTGTTCTAGATTCGAACGCTCCTATTCAGATTCCTTCGGTTTGTATTCGTTTACAAAGGGACCAAAGCTCCTTCAATTTCGGGACAAAATCGTACCACGCTGTACACCAATTTTATCGGACTTCTCATGCATACTAAATAATTTAGACCGATTCAAGCGGCTGCGAAAGCAGTGTGGTTCTTTTCTCAATATTCAAGTGGCGCGCCACCATAAACAGGGCCGTACACATCGTATTAGGCCACTGCAACTGAACTGAACACGTATATAGCCCACCATCCGAACACACTATATCCGTCCATTTAGCAGAAAGTAAATTTCACGGACACTGCTATTGCGCGTTCTGTAATGCGTGTAATGTGGGCCGTGTTATGAAAGAACAAAGACGAAAAAAAATGAGGTGCAGTGAATTAAAATACCACCGAGATGGAGAGAGAGAGAGAGAGAGAGAGAGAGAGAGAGAGAGAGAGAGAGAGAGAGAGAGAGAGAGAGAGAGAAGTAGAGAAGCGGAAGAGGGAGGAGAAATAGAGAAGAGTGAGAGCGGGCAGAGAGCACTTTCTGGCAATCAGCATAATGCGTAGGGGCCAGCGCGCAGTGGCAGTGTCTACTGCTGCTGCTGCTCGACATCGGGGCCGAAGTCATTCGCAAAAGAGCAGCGTCCTGGGCGACCGCATGCGCCGGCATGGCCGGGGTCCATCGTGTCAATTAGGGCCGATGCGCGTCTCCTCCGCCGGGCGAGCGTGTCGCGCCTGCAATCATCGCGCGAGCCTCGATGCGCAATCACCGTGCACACGCAGAGCAGCAGGCAGCGGGCACGCTACCAACGCACTGCGGGGAATGGGGCTAGGGGGAGAAGGGGGTAAGTAGAGTGACGCTTGGGCACCGCCGCCGTGAACCCGTGCCTGCAGGCCTGCCCAACGCCGACGGCACCGCATAGCAGCGCGCGCGCGCAACGGACGTTTGGCTGTGATATCCGGTGTATGTATTTGAGCGGTGCTTTCTAATTAGAAGACCCCCGCGTGGCAGTTTGCCTTGGCTCGCACCGATGCCGTCTACTGGAGTGGTGGCTACTAGCTTCCAACATTTCAGGAGGTTCGCTTCCGCGAAAATGTCGCGGGCATCGCACTAAATCCGATCTGATCTCATTGCAGCGGCTTACCCATCTAGATAAACTTCAGACGAGATTGTAACTGCATTGCAAGACGTAATGGAGGTAACAGGTTTCGGAGAGGGAGGTTAAGGTGAATAGAATGGTAGGGAGGTTAACCATTCGTCTAGCCAGTGTTGCAACTTTGCCGGGGGAAGAAGTTGAAGAGGGTCAGCCTAGCCTAGCTCAAGTGGAAATGAGGGAATACGAATTAAGGCTTGTTTCATCTTCAGGCAAAAAAGATTTCAGCGCCAAATTACATGCTCCCAGTATTTATTGTACGTGGAGTAGGGTTCCGTGTGAGAATGCATGTGCGCTAAAACAACGCTGATTAACGCGTACCCTTAAAAGCCCTACGTCGTAGAAAAGCCCGTGTCGTCAGCGGAGTTGTCTTAGAACGGAAAATTGGCGTGAGCGTAAAATCCCGTGGCGTCATCTTGTAACGCCCACTGAAACCTTCGAGATTTTAAGGCGTTGCTCCAAAGTACGGCGTGCGAACAGCAGGGGATAATAGTGGCCGCTCAGGGGGCGCCGCTAGAGGGTACGATAACGTCAGCGCTAAAGTGCAACGCACCTGAGTGCGCGCTCGCTCTTGTTACACTTGTGAGGTGTGCGCTGTTTATATCTGTGCCCGGCTCACTACAAAATCTTCCTGATCGCCCAGTACGAGAACGCTATCGTGTTCCATGTTTAAAGGGGAAGCTTAGGCGTACTTCAGTTTGTAACGCACCTTCACCATGGACACCTTAAGAGCATAATAGCTATTTTCTGCAGATTCCGAACGCTTGTCGAATGTTTCTGTATATCACTTTTACAGAGGTGATCCGTCAACGAAGTAAAAATGCAACTCGTTTATTTCTTCGGTGGCACTATGTCGAGCTGCAGCCGTGGGACCAACCCACCATTTCTAGCCAACGCAAAGCTTGTCACATGTCTTGGATAGTTGTGGTTTTATTATTCTCTAAACAGTACAGAGCAGCGTAACTGATAAAGGGGCAATGCCCGTGAATTATTTTGATTCAATCCTGCTTTCGCCTTCTTGTTACTCTTGACGACCATTAGTAGGTAGAACACGTGACTATGAGTATATAGAAGTTACCGCACGTAGCTCCTTTTGATATTCCCCTGTTACCACACCGGACACGGGTACGTGTACGAGTTTCATACGAAACCTGCCGCGGTGGCTCAGTGGCTAAGGCATTAGGACGCGGGTTCGATTCCCGGTCGCGGTGGCTGCTTTTCTTGGGGAGGCGAAAAGCAAAAACGCCCGTGTGTCCGAGATTTCGGCGCCCGTTAAAGATCCACAGGTGGTCAAAATTAATTCGTATCCCTCCACTACGGTGCGCCTCATCGCCTGCGTTGCGACGGCGCGTTAAACCCTACAATCAATCAAATCAGTTTCATGCAAATAATGCTGCCATACGAGTAACTGGACTTCTCGTTTAAAGAAACTTGAGTGCGCTTCAATCAGCATTGTCGAGACGTGCACAACTACCCCACGATCTGCTTATGGCGTGGCGCAATCGAGAAAACGGTAGTCCGCGGAGCTTACGCAATTTCCAAGCGTACATCCTCCTCGGCTAGATTTGGGACCCTGTAAGCATGCAAGAGATCATGGGTAGTAAGATCTTAGCGCACCAATTGGATATAGCTGCGGCTAAAGCTTTCATACGGCGCTTGTCTGAGTGTCACCGTTCCATGAGCTGCTTAAGAACGCTGTACCGCTTCAACAAAATAGAACGTTCTCACGTTGCGTACAGAAGACCTGCATTTTTGTGGTGAGGATTCTCCCTGAAGTTCGCGAGGTACGCTTCTCTTGTTGGAGATGACATAGTGTAACCGGCAGCTTTTGCTTGAAGGCGAAAAGCAAGACACTTTTTTTGACACGATAATAAAAAATTCCGTCCGAAAATGGTACGTTTTAAAATGTAACATGCAGAAAAATTAAAATTTAGTGTTTCGGAGCAACGAGTTTTCCCCGATTAGCCCGACAAATCCCACGCGCGTTTCTTGGTGCTTCATTCCTACACCCGCGGAGGGTGATGTTAGCTGCACTGCGAAAGGCAATAGGACCATAGTCTATGTCAACCACTCCAGTGAAAAAAACCAATGCAATATATCGTAAGAAAAAACAAGAAGGAAAAATTAGGCATAAAATAGAAACAAGAAAATAAGGAATAGGTCTACGAATTATTACAAAAAAAAACAGTCATAAAAAAAGAACAATCGGAATAACAAAAAAAAAAGAAAAATACGAATAAAAAATTGCCGCAACTCGCACTAATGGTGCAAGGCTGTAGCAACAGCAGAGCTGGCGGTCCCCCTCCCTTTGTCGGAGACACAGCTGTTACACCTCACGCGGACTTCCGAACTTGCCTCTTCCGAACTTGCCTCCATGGCTGGCAGGCCTGGATCGTTGTTTTTGTCCACAGACTTTCACATCTCTCCCAAAGTGGGCCGCCGCATTAGCACGCGCTAAAACCGACGGCAACCGGCTTCGTGAACTCGGAGTCTGTAGCGCGTGCTATTCTGTGCTTCCCACTTGAGGGGTGAACGCACGTGAACTGGTGAGGAGAAGAGCGCGCGAGAGATCACGCCCCGAACGCTGCGCAGAGTGTTCTCGAAGGTAGAGCTGAACGACTCCGGGCGCTCCTCACGAGGCGCATGCTCACGTGCGCTCGGCGTTTTTTTCTTGGTACTTCTTGCGAATGCCAGCGCCACAAGCTCAAGCTTAACAGCCCGGGTATCAAAAAAAAAACGAGGCCTGCTTTATGATACTGATAAGCACCTGATAGGGCATAATGCGTTCATAATTGTTGACCACGTTGAGCACGTGTTCTCATCTGTACTCATCTGACGTACAGAGGTGGTTCACCACACCCGCCTTCGATGTTTTATGTGGTACCCTACAGATCTTGGGTGCATAATCACAACAACTTAATTTTTTTTCTGTACACACAGTGAGGAGCTTATGTGTGCATCTTACTAACATTGGAATATCTATTTACGAGTTTTATTTTGGACGAAAATGACTTAAAGCAGCATGGCACACTGCCATGCAAACGCTACGCCCAGTTGCCCCAGTTTCTGTTTTTGCTGAGCGTGGCGTACGTCGGAAGCTTCAAAGGCCCTGATATTATGGTGAGCCGAAACATTCTTTCCCCATCATTGATACGTGTCTCATGAGAATGCCCTATATACCATCAGTTCTGTGGCGATACTTAGCATAGATTGGCATTCTTACCGTTATATGGGGCCACATAATCTACTACACTAATGGATACCAACTGTTCGCTGTCATAGATACCTTCTTTACTCAGCTCAGCCTGCAGTGTATCTGGCTGGGAATCGCCTGTTTGTCTGTTCAAATCCAGGCAGTGCGCGTTTTTTAACTGTTACTATTTACAGCCTGTTAAACGCAGGAGCACGGCGATCTGGTGCGCCCGTTGGTCCGCGGAAACGAGCGTATAAATAAACTGTGTGTTAAAAGAAAAAAAATGTTCCAATTCAGAAGGTTTAACCTGCCCAATCTGCGCCGGGGCGTAGAGGCGCACCATAGTATAGGGCTAAAGATAAGTTCAGACCACCTGGGGACATTTGCCGTGCTTCAAACACCCATACACAGGAGTTATCGTTGGTTCAAATCCGTGTCCTTGGGCTCTAAACACAAAGCTTTTACCCTACGCGCTCTTCAGCCCACTGCGCAATTAAAATTTGAACACTTCAACTGTGAAACAAATGGTTAGCTGTTTTCAAACAAGAAAAATCATAACTAGTGGACTGCATGCCTGGGAAAATCATACAATTTGGGTGCTCATGCAGCAAACCATTTTTATGGGGCGTATAGCTTTGCAAATATTTTAGAACGCAAGGCCAACGTGAAGTTTTAAACCGCAGTACGAGCGCGCTTTCAACCTAGCTTTCCGCGAATCGAACTACAGCCGCTATAGGCGCCGTAGCCTCGATAGCTCATTTGGGGCCACAACGAACGGCTGGATGCGCCTCCGCCGTGCAGCTTCGGCGTCGTCCCAGAGTTGCGTCGGCGCTGTTACGAGAGCAAAGATCATTATAGCGGATGTAGTTTATGCTGAGCGAGAGCCCCGTGCTCCAGCAACACGTGACTTGATTAGCGAAAGTAGCTTTCACAGCGCCACGCCGGGGACCTTGTTATGCCGTTGAGGCATGGGGCCGGCCCGGAATGCCGCCGCCGCCGCCGCGGGGCTTCTCCTGCCGCCGTTGCTGCCGTTGCTGCTACTGCTGCTGCTCCTACGCCTCCGAGTGTCGCTCCTCCCTCTCCGAGGGGAAGATGGGAATGACGGGATGTGTTGTTTATTTCTCTCTCTCTCTCTCTCTCTCGGTTTATCCTTCTCCTTCCTCCTTCGCCCAGCTGGCTGGGAGAGCAGTGATTGATATTTGCACATATGCCAAATCCATGAAAACAGCTTGGTCGAAACTGATTTGCTTGAGCAGGAGGAGGAGCGAGTTTTTTTTTGGGGGGGGGGAAGGGGTGGGGGGAGAAATGGAACTATTAACCCACGTGGGCTGGAGCGAGCATATAATGAAGCAGAGAGCAAACCCGTTTATTGGCCGAAAATCCAGTTATATGCACAGAGATTCGTGGTACGGGGCCGAAATTACGTGGCGAATGCGATCACTTGTGTTGAGCAACAAGAATGAAGAAAGTGCAGTGAAGTGCCCGAACTGTTTTGTAAGGGTTGCATGTTCAGAGCTGAGGACATAGTTGAATATATAGATAACGAGAACTCAAGAAACCTAGGTTCGTCAACCAACCCACTAAATATCATCATCGTCACCATCATAGAAGTCATCACCAGCATAGCTGTTCTTGCCCACTGCAGGACGCAGGCCTCTCCCATTGGTTTGGAGCTTTCCGTTGAACCCTACAAAGCGGCCAATTCTTTTGAGGGTGAGGGAGGGATGTTTGTTTTTTTATTGAGAATTCTTAGTATGGCTGTGCCCGTACACTGTAGCTTCACTTGCTATCCGAGTATGATATCTCTATTAGACAGCAGCACCCCAGGACAAGGTATATTATGGCAGGCGGTAGGCCTGTGCCACATGTTCAATCAATCCACGTAGATCAAGAACCCATATGTATGGACAACGCCCAATAAGACAGTCTCCCACGCGGTAGGCTTCAGGCTCTTTGCATCTAAGGGGCACCCATCATTTTTGCATGACTTATGCGACATCTAGAAAGCACAAAGATAAGCTTCCCATTCCCAAGGACAAGCGCCACAACAGCCGTTTCGGAAAAACTGATGACCAAGATAAGCGCACGACATCGCAACAACAATGGCGAGTTCACCGATGCTCTGTATACAAGCGACTATACAGCTTGCCTTCAGTTCCTGTCCTTTGGCTTCCTGGCCGCATGACTCCGCGAAGCACCAGCCTTGCCTTCATCGGACTAGCTTTGACCCGCCAGATTTTGGAGAAAAGTAGCATATAATCTGACAACAAGCGACGTACTCGATTTCCATATCTCTGAATCCGCCAGCCTATGTAAACTCCCATGCGACCACTCTATATTTGGGCACGACTGCAGGCAACAAAAATTTTGTAGTCACCGATGCTCTTTCTATTTTACTGCGAAGCAGGTTATGTCGCACCTCCTCCCCCCTCTCCGCCACAAGTTTACATTCTGGTGAAGCTGCTTTACTCGGCGCCGCTCCGGCGCTCTTACTCGCAACCGCCGGTGCCTCTTTCACAAGTTTTTTTAATAATTGCCACCACCAATGCGGCTTTCACAAGATGCGCAATCGCCAGATAACAGTGGTAACGACGCTATCATATGACTGCGGGGAATCAACAGAAGCGCGAATGGGCATAAAAATGGCTGAAGGATGATACCGGCGAACGTGTACACGCGCCGCCGTTGCCTTCTGCCTCCTCGTCGACTAGCTCCGAATCCTCCTCGGATGCAAAGCAACTTGCCCGCTTGGAACACCGGCGTGAGCCCATAATTTTTCTTCATATTGAAAGGTTTTTCGAGTGACATTTTCGCCGGTTTATTTCACGCCTCCGTCCACGCCCATCACCGTTTGCCGGTTTATACGTGCACGGGTTGGGTGTGGAAGGAGGGGGCGTGCACGCACAGCTGGGCGTAATTCCGGTACCGATTACATGGCCGTTGTGCTGGTGGTACATTTAAACGTGGAAGTCTCATAGCTCAATATGACATTTCAGCTGTCCACCGTGGTCAACGGGTACGATTTGGGTTGGTGTGCTACACAGACAGTAAGATGCCTACGACGCGAGAGGAAAACGGGTAGTCACATGTTTGTCCGCTATAATAGAGCTCCAGTCGTTCCACGTTTTAACTCGCTATGACATAAACGAATGTCGTTCGTTCGAAGGAAGAAGAGCGGGGATGGAAGGACGTCTGCCAGAACAAAAGTGTGAACTGTCGCGAAAACTACGAAGAGCCGCTGCCGCCGCAATTGGCGCCGCAAGTTCTAGCTCGTCGAGTAGCTGCGAATCTTTCGCGGTCGGCATTCCAACCTGCCCGATTGGAATGGCGACGCCATGAGCCAATATTTCTTGTTCAGCTTGAAGTGATTTGAAAGCAACATTCGCTGGTGCCTTTCACGTCTAAGCACGCGCACATAAACGGTTACCGATTTATGCATGCACGGGTAGGGAGGGGGGGGGGGAGCACGCGAAGCTATAAGTTTCATGCCCTTACTGATGACATATGTTCGTTTATTTGGTGGGAGGTGGGAGGTTTAAACGTGGACATCAAACTGCCCAATGCAACCTTTCCGGTGTCCGCTGGGGTCAAGCGGATTTGGTTGGTGTATTACACAGACAGTGAGTGCTTACGACGCGGGAGGAAAACGGTTAGCCCCGTGTTTGTCCGCTAGACTAACGATCGAGTCCTTGCAAGTTTCAGTCGGGTAATTCTAGGAAGTATGCTCAATCGCAAATTACACAGAACCGTGCTTTGTTTCTCGCACTCCGTGGACTGCGTCCAGCTTCGCTGGTCATTCTTCTTCACAAAGTGGAAGGGCAGTAATTTTTTGGGCGCCATCTGCAATACTTCCCGCGTGTTCCTTTTGTTGTTGTTGACAGCCACTTTATTAATTTATTTTCGCGCCTCTTAATGTTCTCCAAGAACCTGAAAGGTCTCATGAATAAATATTTAAATCAGTGTTAAGTGACGGCCGAATGCTGTACCTCAGCGGGTAGATCCTTTTTCTGGTGAGGAAATAAGTGTTTCTAAGGAACTACGCAACGAGTGTTTATGAAGAGCCTGTCGCATGTTTCGGAAATATTGAGGGCCAACTATATCAGCCGCCCACAGGTGTTTCCCGAGAGCTTAACGACGGATGCGGATCTCCAGTTTGCCGCACCCCTTAGCTGCTGGGGCCCAACTGTTTCAGCCATCAGGGTTTCTAGAGAGCAGCGTGGACCTGGCCGTCCCGCCGTGTACTGTACACCATGACATACTATGTGCCCAAGTGTAATAACACAAACTATTTGGCTCTTCACCAATATTGTTTAAGGCAATCGCAGTAAATTTTTGTCGCGTAAGCTTCACTGGCCGAGGTTGAGCAGTTTCGGGTGTGCCGTGAAGGGCCGTTCTGCGCAAGCGCTAGGAGCACTGGATTGGGTTGGATTGGCTTGGCTTGGCTTGGCTTGGCTTGGCTTGGATCGGATTTTGATAGGATTGGATCGGATTTGGATTTGATTGGATTAAATTGGATTTTGCTGGATTGAAATCCAATCAAATTGGAGTACGGGTGTGTAGTGAATTGAATCTGCACTTTTGCTATAGTTTGCGCATTCCAGAGGAGTTGCCGCCGCAGACACACTGACGCCGGCGCACGCCTAGCTGTGCGCCTCCGTTGCGCAGTAGCCAAGTCTGACGCTGTGCCGGAGCCGCTTAATAGCCGTTTCGCGTCGCTCCTGGAGAGCCGTGCTGCGGGAGAAGCCATGCGCGAGGAGCAGTGACTGGACTGGACTGGATTCGATTGGATTGGATTGGATTGGTTTGGAAATCGTTTAGCAACAGTAACCATGATAATCAGGTAATCCTTCACAACCAGAAAACATAAGAATAACCAGCTGAACCTTAGCTCACGCTACGTATATCCAGGCATATCCGAGCTAAGCCACTGCTATTTTTTTTTCACCGTAAGGTAGCAGTTCCTTTTGGTAGAATATCTTTACAGATGGGGTGTCTGAAGGACTAGTATTCGCAATTCAGTTCCTCGTATTACATTTTATAGCAAAACCTTTAATACACAGCGTTTCAAATCGGGGGACAACCTATTAGGGAATCAGAAATTCTTGGGGCCATCCACTGGCATACATTTTCAGTGCTCCCTGCAGTATTGACGTCAGGATGAAAAAATGGCTGCGGCTTAGCTCAGTTAACCCTGAATAAGCAAATTTTCCGGCGTTTCGCGAGCCGAATGGCTCGCTCTTCCTCAGTATCCGACGCTAGCTCCACGCGCTTGACATTCCGTACCCTTTCCAGTGAAGCAACTCGCCGAGTGATATCCGCGGGGTGGTCAGACACCGCTTGCCGACGGCGGCTCACAGCCACCAGCTCCCGCGCAACGCTCAGAGAAGACGGCCGGGCCCGCTCTCATCCATGGCCAAGCTTGCACTGACGGCGAGTGTGGCACTGTCTTAGCCAGGCGAGTGGCGAATCACGTGGTCAGGCGGCGACCCAGCTGCGGTGACCCAGCCGGCGGCGGAGCTCCGCGAGGCGAGTCACGTGATGCGTTGCCAAGGCTACGTCTTGGCTGCGGTCAAATGAAAGTCAAAAACTCCGCTCGTCGAGGTTCGTAAAGCTTTGCTTTAAAATGGCCGCTAAGCCCTCGCCTAGTCACGTGATACCGTAGCGTCGAAGATCCGAGCACAACGCCGCTCCGCAGCGGATCACGTGGCGTGACGTCACTCCTGCCGTACTCGGGATGCGGCGGATCAAGGTTATTGCGATGCGATGAATGGCATTGCGAGTAATGGCGTAGTAGAGCGCTCGCTCTAAAACAAACTGTTCCCGTTCGTGGCGCAAAAGACGAGGTGATAGTCACAGCTGCCAAGAAAGTTTCATAGAGAAGTGTAGTCATAATTAGGGCATTACCTCCAGCGCTGACCTGGCCAGCTCCTTCGGGGAATACAAAAAGAGAAGAAAGAGCGGTGTATGAAACATCCGTTGGCAAAAGTGTGTCTCTTAGTTGAATCCCTGTAAAAGACCGGACGTTCATTACCATCAAATGTAAAAGAAGGACATCAATGTTTACGGTTATGATAAGTGGCCAAGCCCATTCTAGTTGACATCGAAACAGCTTTTCTTAAGTCTGATGCTACAGTCATTATCGACAAAGCCAGTTGATCAACCGGACATTTGGAAAATTTAAACAGTCGACGTTTGCACTTCGTATTTAGAAAAACCCACCGTGCCTTCGAGGTGTGAAAGTGCCCTAAAAAGTGCAAGTATGGGTTCTTACCGGAACGTTAGAAGTACAACCCTGTTGTTCAAACAATGAGGCTGTTCAAACAATGAAATGCCTGTATCCGGAACCATAAACATTCTTGATGTGCCTCGGAATCTTTTGGTAGCGCTTACCACTATGGCTCGCATACTTGCTGCAAGGACGCCGCCTTCATTTCTATTCCTCACCTTCTCCCGCGGTATAATTACTGTTCATCCTCAAAAATGATTTGTTTCGGCCCGGTTTCGGCCACCTTTCGTTCAATCATATTCATAATATCAGCCACAGCGGGGCCCGCCTCACATTTTGTTTCAACTTAAGCCAGCCCTCCTTAGCAGTGCTGAGTGCATCTAAAAGCCTTGTTGAATGGCTTACCTCCTTAGTACGCCAACTTGTAACGGTGTGACAGGTATGCTCTTTCCATGGCCTCAGAGATCACTCCGCAAAACGAACGCGGAGTGATCTCGGAACTCATGCTCCCTCATTTCAAAAGCTTGGTTCTGCCGCTGTGCCCTAGGATGAGCCGAAAAGTCGATGCTGTTGATCTGTTGATAGGCGAAAAATACCATCGCCCCCGAACGCACTCACAAAACTCGTGTGAGTCCGCAGAATGAAACAAGCTTTTGGGGTGAAGCTACCGAACTTGAGATGTCAAAGCGTCTCTGTTACCGTCGTTTAGATCAGATTAGGGACGCCCGAGGAAAGGGCACTGCATCCAACATGCCCAACCTCCGGATGGGGGGGGGGTCAGCAGTGCCGTTGGCGCAGCCAATCTGCGCGGCAAAAGAACGAAGGTGCTTGGCACACTTAATACGTTTGTGGCTGCTAGACACAGGCTGCATCGAATGATTATAGTCTTGAGCCCGAATGCCCAAGCATTAGTGATGGAATGCGGCTTATCCCATGCGCAAAAGGTAAGGACTGCCGGCTTGCCCAGCATTTGGAAAAGTGTACACGTTTAAATTTTAGATGCGACGCATCTTTTTAACTCGCCTTGTCCCTCCGGCGTCCATTCTTAGTCCGCATCCCTCCCCCATTCTCCTCGCCCCGCCAGCTGCGCGGTAACGCGGCTCTCACCGCAGCGCCATCTGTGTGTTAGCGCCCGCTCTCACCGCAACGCCAACTGTGCGTCAGCGCGCGTTAGCGCTCGGTTAACACATGCGCATGCGCTGCTGTCTCTCATTCCCCTCACCGTTAACGCGCGGTACATATAAAAGCGATAACTGTGCCGCTCCACTCAGTCGCTCCACCACCGCCACTCCTATGACATCCGATGACCACCGATGATTTGAATGGAGACTACCAGGTCTGCTACTTCGATGGTCTGAGCAACCGTAACAAGCACCGCCCAGATGCGTCGCATCACCCCATGGCTTCCCCCCGCGGAAAAATGTGGTCAATTTGTTTTGTAGATCATTTTACTAGTGTAATAATGCATCCACTTTTTAAGATCTTATTTCACGAAAAGGCTTCTTTCCAACATGCACTGTTGTACGTTACTCGTCCTATTTTACTATACGGCACTGGAAAGTGTTGTTCGGAAGGGCGTTTAATTAGCAGAAAAAATTAGGGATACTTTTTCGTATTTTTAATTCCGAAGGATATAGGAGTCTCTCCCCCCCCCCTCTCAATTTAGCCTTTTAATTATAATTACAATATTATAATTACAATAGTGGCGCCTTCGGAGTTAAATAATGCCAACCTTGCAACTCCTTCCCGGTGGCAGTACGCCTTTTTTTTTTTTTTTGCTCATACATGTTGCCTGTTACCTCAAATTCGATAAAACTCACTCTTATGAGTCTAAAACGTTTATATGAGTTGGTCTTCCTGTTCACAAGCAAGTGATTACCGCATGCTGCTGCACACGCCCCGGCATTATAAAAATAGAAAAAGCAGGCGTGGGAGACGAGTCTTCCAACGATGGGCTCCCAATGGAAGAAGAAAGGGGTCATCCGCCTTGATTAAAAACATACCGTTAGCGGCGTGCTATTGAAGGGGCGCTCCCTCTCTATTCCTTCCTTTTAACTTTTCAGCGTCCGTGGAAACGCACTCGCCATGCCGTGCATTGGAGGCGCCAAGACGGACGCGAAGAAGACGAGATGGGGAGGAGGCAGTCGACATGGCGGTGGAAGAAAAGCCCGCCGACCCTTCCTTTTCTAATTGTCTACTTCGTGTAGTGCCATCTACGAGTTAGACTCCTCCAAGTGACGTTTCCTACTTCAGTTGACAAGAAGGCGCCCTTGTTGAGTATCGCTGTTACATTCATGTGACGCAATGCGTGAACATTGTCTTCTGGGTGGTGATCGTCGGGTCGCCCTTAATAAAACACAGGCACGAGCGATGGCAGTCCGGTGGGCCGCGCGTCGGAGACGTGCGGTTAATGTGCGCGCCGGGATCGTCTCCGCCGACACTCCTGCCCCGTCGGCTCCTCGAACCCGGGTGGCGCATTGGGGGGGCGCGCTGTCGCCCAAATGAAATTACACGAGTCCAGGGGTCCGGAGAAGGTGGCAGAGGGAGGCGTTGCGAAGTAAGAAGCCAACACCAACGAGCCTGAGCGACAAATAAAAGAAGCGGGGGAACGAGACGAGGTTATAGAAAACAAGACAGGATGCGCAGCCGAGGGTCGGAAAACGGGTGCAATGATGACGTCGAAATGAACTGCTCAGCTGGTCTCCCTCCTCCCTTCTCAAGTGACTGCTGCTCCTCTCAGCTTGTCGGTAAAATGAAGAGTAATCAGGGCAGGACTCGGACGCGGCGGAGGCGAGGATGCGACGCGTTGGAGAGGAAGGAACGTACGCGGTCGCGACAAGCTCGCCCAGTGCGGGCGTGGCGCGGACGCAGCGCCGTTTTCACACCCTCAAATTTATAAAAAAAAAATGCAGAAACTCCTGAGTGAACTTCGAGATGGTGAATGAAATTTCTTCCTTCAGCTTACTGTCTGCTTATACACCTGTAAGTATGCTTGCCTTGGAAGCCATACGGCCTTGCCTCTTTAATAAAATTCGGTGGGGAATTCTACCAAGTTTTTAATGACCCAGGTATAATTCTGAACCTCGTTGTGTCACGCTTTAAAAATAGGGCAAATGGACGGACGGATTTAAAAGGGGCTTTCACCTAAATATGCTTTCGCATTGAAATTCCTCAGGCCACTTAAGTCTGCTTACGTGCTATGAAGACGAAAGCCTAACCATACTTACTGACGTCTTTATTACTACATCGTATTCGTCTACCTTTCTTTACTCTTGTTTCTTCGTACTTTGGTCAAAATGGTATAGACCAGTTCTTTTCTTTTTCTGCTCACGTGCCATCATGATCACGTGTGAAGCGGTACGCAATATCCTACAACTTCTATGTTCCTGATTCACAGCTTCGGTAATTTTGTAAAGCGGCCACACTACGCCGCTGACGCACCTTATCCCTGTCCACCCACTCAAATGGGTACGTACTCCGAAGAAAGGAACAGCAACAACGCTAACAACGTTTGTTCTACTGCTGACAACAACGTGCGGAGATGTGGCCGTGGTGGTGCATCGGTCTGCGACTGCAGAGACCAGGGCTCCATTCCCGTCGGATCACGCAGTGGCGACACCATTTTCTGGACCGTACAGTGACACCAACCCTGTTTTTTTGCGGTGTGAAACACGTGAAAATTTTGCCTTCAAATGGCCATAAAAACCGCACGCATTTCGCCCATAGCGACTGGATTAAGTGTCCTGTACGTGCTAGCAGCCAATTCCTGCTTTTTTCTCCATTTTTACTTCCCCACACTCTTTGTTCTCTCAGACAGAAAAAAGTAGCAGCCGTTGGATGGGCGTACAGTATTCGGAGAGAGTCAGAGCCCGTGGCACTGCATCAAACCTGTTTTTGCGTAACCGGCTCTACTACGGCTAATCTTGCCCACTCGCACAATTTCTGTATCATTCCACTGTATCTTCGTGGTGGCAGACATTCTGTGGAGTCCTCGGGTAAGGCCTCCTAGATGACAAACTAAAGATGTTGAAGGACTCGATATGGCCTGAAATACCGGCGAAGTTTCTGTCTCCGCGACGGCGTCCATTCGAATGCTTGTTGACATCTTATACGTAGTTGTGCAAGCTGGAGAGTAGTAGTAGTAGTAATAACTTTATTTTGCCCAAAGTTGTGGTGATTGCACCAGTGAGCTGCCTTCGTTGGGCGTAAAAGTGTTCACGTTGGTGATGCTCACGTACGCCACTGTTATCGACACGTAACACTGCACCTGGGGCTTTCTTCGCGGGGTGCCCGTAAATAGCCTTAAGGGAGTAAAGGCTGAATAACGTTTCTTTTTTAAATGAAATGACCCACGTTTCGTAGCTCTCTCGGCATTTGTTCAACGGCCAACGACTTCTTGTTTACTGAGAAATAAATAATGATAGCTTGCATTTCCGTCTTCCGTTTCCATTTCATTTTTTCGTGATGATTCAGAGCACGTTTTGAAGCGTCTCGAACGGGCCAAACCCGTCTTTACTCGACCGTCGCCATCTTCCTGAAAGCTTGTTCCCATTGGCTTTCATTTTCGCCGTAGCCAATCAGAAAGGGTCTTTTTAGCACCATCTAGGTGTGGCGGCGTGCCGCAACATCGTCCAACAAGCCATGATGACGAAAGCGGAGCTTTCCCAGGAATAGCCAGAAGGGAGCAGGTCATGAAAATACACGCGCCGTTGATCAAAGTTGAAGGCCATCTCGGTTTATGTCTATTGCGCTAATAATTGTTTTTTCCCTCTGGCAGTTTCAAATATATGCAATAGCGATCCGGCTTTCCCATTCACCGGAATGCGTGCATCTTGTGACTGAGCCTGTACGCAAAGCAGTACATTTGAACGAAACCTAAGGTGAAACAAAGCCTGCCGCCTAGACTGAAACTTCATATTTTATAAATTTTACTAGCTGAACTTTATGTCTATTAAGAAAAAGGCATGACCCGTAAAAGCACTTGGATACGTTTATTTTGCATTGACATGTCCCAGCGTCGCTGTATGTTTCAGAAAAACTCTTCGACAAGCTCCACCATTGCCGTTTTACCCTTCTCGCATTTTTGATGTCCCAAATTTATTGCGGGAAAACATATGGGACCGTGATACCCGTTTTCCTGTTTTCGTCATGTTCTGATTAATGACTAGTGCTGCTGCTATGAGTATATTTGTATTCACGACACCCTAATCTACCGATATAGGCCAACTTGCTTTTACAATTTAGTGTCCCTCCGAAGGTGTGCATCGAGGTGTTTCTTGCAGTAAGCATCGAGGTATTGTAAGCGAATCTTTCTTTTCGTAAAATTTCGCCCCATTCCTTATACTCGAGACCGACGTGCATGAACAACGTCACTTAATGATCTGTTGAGGCGTTGTGTGCGGCTGATAATTTGAAAATGGGAGCAGTGCACGTACTGCCAGGGTGGTTCGTTAACTTAGAAACACCCAGCATACGCTGATAAGCTAGGCACCGGAGCTTCGAGGGCATGATGCGACGAGCCCGTAATTCGGCGCAAGCTCGCGGCCTCCGGGACATGGGAGGCTGGACACATCGCCGTTTCAATACCCTCTTGTTCGAGTAAATGTTTATTCTTCTTCCAGCATGAAGACAGCTACAAAAATCGATCATGCTTCCATCGTAGCCTTGATATTCGTCGCAGCATCGTGCTTCCAGCATTCGGTGGCTACGATGATGCACTTGGTTTCCTATGCCGATGTTGAGGTGGCCCCCGCAGGTACTATCGTGATAAATTGAAATACTAACAACGGAGTGCGTGGCTTTCAGTAAATGCCGCGCATCCTGGCGACAGGCGGCGTATGCGCAGTGCGAACACGTTACGAGAGTTGGTGTCCAACATTGATATGGAAACACAGTTGTTCGGCGTGTGAGCGTTTTGGTTTGTCTTCCCACCGCGTTCGGCGCCAGGTCCGGCAAGCGTCATCTAACTTCGTTGCTTCGATGAGTGAAAACGGAGCACGCAGCTAAACTCCTTCATTTTTATTTCTTGCGGAGCACCCAACGGACGATGGAAACACGATGGTCTTTCCATATCAAGGTTGGTCACGAACTCTCGTAACTTGCTCGCACTGCGCATACGGGGCCCGTCACTAGGATGCGCGGCGTGTACTGAAAGTCACGCGCTCCGTTGTTCGTATTTCAATTTATCCCGATAGTGCATCCCGACTCTTCTGAACGGAAATTGATGGAAGGTCAAGTGAATGTAGTTTCTGCCGCCTGACTCGAGGTGACGGCCATCCCGGAATGTCCCCGCGTGATGTCTTACTGACCAAAGCGACTTTCCCTGTCACTACTTCTTTAGGCGCAAGCGCTATTGGCGCATCTGTGATATCGTAATGACCCTGCCTATAACCACCAGGATTTATGCGCAGTAACCAAGGTTACTGCGCAGTATATAAGGAGTGGGCACCTCAGGTTGCGACGGCCTGACGCTGGGCCTAACGTCACGCCTTCAGGTCTAAAATAATAAAACTGTGACGCTTTAGCTCTTGGGTGCTTAGAATTTCCGTTGGACGTGGATTTATCCGCATACGCTAGACGTGTAAACCGAGGTATACACAGCTTCGCTGTTAGATGTCGAGGATCAGCGAGGAGATTCCACCACGTTCCTAACTAGCAGCGCAATCAGCAGTGGTTCATACCGAGGAGCGTTACGAACACTAGCCTATGATGAGCAACAAATCGAAAACCACAATTCTTTTTTGGCAAACGTGTTTACGTCACCATTCTCTAAGTTGGTGAGGTGTTCAAAATATGGTGCATAGCTTCACCGAATGACAGTTATAAGCTCTCTTGCAGCGCTTCGACGAGTCCCTCGCCATCTAAAACCACCACCCTTATACCACGTCGAATTGACGGCATTCCTTTTCTCGTTAAAAGTGCAATCGTGTTTTGATTCTTTGGAAAGAAGTAATTCTATTCTAACGTGAAATTTTGTCGTCGCAAGGAAACCAGAGGCTTCGGAGTTGACCTTGTCATAGGCTCTTCAATCTCACATCAATACCACCATGCAGATACATTCAGCGTCGTGCGCTGGTTATTTTTCCATGCACGAAGCGTGCTAACACGATAGAAAAATGACGAGAATAAGGACATTTGTAGGTTACACGTTATCCGTATTTTTATTCTTTGAGCGCAGAAGCGGCGCGAACAAGCTCTCACGTGACTGCCTAATAAAACTACACCCAGCGGTTTTTATTTAGTAAAACAAGATCCAGAGCTTTTTATTTCAAAGAAACATCCCGTAAACAAGAATTACGAATTGGCTGCGTATCTGCTAAATTTACTGCAAATGTAGACGTAAGACTACAGCCTTGTGCAGCCCCTTCCACATAGGTGTATCTGCTCTCCCCAACCTCGCACGCTATCCTCCTCTCGTCCTGCGCTTCCCAGGATAAACTGAATGGAATTTTGCTCAATTCTACTTTCCCTCATTCACGCTACTCGCGCGCCATCTGTTGGGAGCTTTTGTTACTGTAGAGCTTGAGCTCAGGGCTCTAGGGTGAACTCGTTCGGAATTTTTGGTTTCAACATTTCCAATGCTTTTTAATGGATTTGCTATCACAAAAGCCAAGCCCACGTCTATTTTTATTTCAAAAGAGCACTGCTAGTATCAGTTATGCGTCTGTGTTTTGCCTCAAGTGTACCTTTTGCTGAACAATGTTGATAGGTAAGAAGTATGCTAGCAGGTGTCGAAGTTTCGAAAGGTTTTACCTATGTATACACAAAGTTACAAAATTATTTTACTGTCGCCAGGGCGGCTGAATTGAGGGATGGACGGACGGACGGACGGACGGACGGACGGACGGACGGACGGACGGACGGACAGACAGACAGACAGACAGACAGACAGACAGACAGACAGACAGACATTTTCGCGTTTAAGTGACCCTAAAAAGACTACCGTATTTAAAACATGACCGCACAAGTACGACCACACTTGCAGATCATTGCACCGAAGTACTTCACAGTGTAGATAGCCAGGAATAAAAATGCAAGGCCGCCAATTAATCCATCTCAAATGGGCGTACAGCCATGCTATTGGAGCATTTATCCCCACACATTGCAAGCTCTTTGACGGGGGCGCGGGAGCCTGGATGGTGGAAGAGAAGGGTCCCACGCAAGCGCGCTCCCCACCCCGCTATCACTAAACCCGACTGAGTGGTGCGGTGCGGCCGAAGCAGTGCAGCTTAATGAATTTTGCGCTTACTCGGGGTGGCCCCCGTGCTTTTCTTGTGGAAGCGATATCGCGCCTTTAATTTCGGCCGGCATTTCGATTAAAAGGCCGTCCCGAGCATCCTCGAGCGCAAAACAGGGGCCCTGGCTGGGACGCCCGTATAAGTTGGGAGGCCTCGACAGAAAGGAAAGTGCTGCCTTCAGGGAGGACAAAACGCGCCTGGACCCACCGCACGCGATGAGACCGGCTTAGACCCTATGCAGCGTCTCTGTCCCCCAGGCTGCCCCTCACCCACGTGCAATTTAATTCCTCTTTCCTTCTTACACTATTTAGCTCACTGTTATGCGCTTTTGTCCCTGGCTGTATTTATAGCGTGAGTTTTATTGCGCTGGCAAGCGAGTGATCGTGTGCCCGCTTATTGTCTGGAGAATTGAACCCGCCCGTGAGCGAGCAACGCTCTTTGCGCCCGCCAAGATTGAAAGCCGGTACTCGCCGCGCTCAGAATGGCGCCGACGTCGCATGACACGTCACTTGAAAAGAACAGAATGACTCTTTTTGTTTTCTAATTGGTTGTGGCTAGTTACGCTTAGCATTAAGCGCAGTTGGGACAAAGGCGCTAGCTGCAAGCATGGGGTTGCGCCGTAAGTTTACGCTTTCAGCCGGCTAGAGTGTTCGTAATTCCTGTACAGAATGCAAAAATCACTGCTACGGGGCGTTAATGTCCATCAAAAAGAAGGGCCCGTAGCAGACTTTATGTGCCAGATGGCGTCTGTATGGGCCTTTTTAAACTTTCGAGCTGCGAGCAAACGTGGATCGGAGGAAAACAAAGGGGAGGGGAATGTACATGCTGCGTAAGCTACGTTTGTACAGAAAAAATGCCGAAATAGCGTTGCGCTTCCTTTTCGATGCTCCAGTGTAAATATTTGTGCGCACTAGCCAGTCGTACCGCATGCCAAGCATTGGGGCCCTGCACTTCAAGACAGCTTTCCGCCCTTGGCCTTAGCCACGTATTTTAATCCATTACCTTGATACTCCAGTGATATTTGTGTGCTCGCAGGTGTTACATCGAGCATGCCATCTGAGTATCAAAGATGTGCGATTGGTCCGGTAACAGCGTTTAAAATAACAGAGAAAGTAGCATGAAACTTCCAGAACAAGCAAACGTGAGCCACTTGACGAAGAGATTTAGTTAAGCCAATGGTCGGAAACCTAAGTGAAAATTATCGAAAGCAATTTTTAAATATGCACCTTTGACTTGTCAGCGTCACTGGTAAGTATGCCGGAAGCTGTGGGATTCATTGGGGCCCCAAAAACCCGCTACAGCTTTCACTGGGACGCCGTAGCTTTTGATTTATTACCTTCAGATAGAACATTAATGGACACAAAATCTCATTACTTTTCCTAAATAATTGTAATTGTATTGTAATTAGTTTTTTAACGAGTAATTTGACCAGTAATCTATCAGGTGTGGATCAAAGCAATATGGTACCTTTATGAAGTTGGCTTCGTTGCAGTACTAGACAACTTGCAAAGGTGCACCCTCTACAGGGGAAGGAACGCTTGAAAAAACGCAACCATTTTGGACTACAACGGGAATAAGGGCCCCTTACCATGTGCTCAAATTCGTCGTACCGAACTTGAAGTATGCGGCCCGCAAAAAAAAAAAAATACACACGCGCTACGATTTACTTCCAATCCAACATCCAGTCCTACGGCGGGAAAAGGACGAAGCGGAATTAGTGCAAACTCGGGGGTAAGAGATCGAAGTACCGGGCTGTCAAAATAGCGCCCGCGATTCGGGGAGACGGGAGACAAGCCGATCAAGATGCAACGCCGCCGTGAACCGTTTCTCTCACCCGCGTCGCACCTAAATCTTCGTTAAACCGTCCGGCGCCAGGGCCGCCTCGCTTCCTTGCGGCCGCCGAGGTCGTCGCCGCCGCAGCAGCGGCTGCCAGTACGCGCCGGGGACGTCAAGTCTGATGGAGGCAGCGGGACTTTTTGTCTTCGTTAACGCCCACGTGTAATCCATTCCGCTGTCAGTGAACCCAGACCGATCACGGTGGCTTGCCTTTCGGGCGTACTACAAAAGCAGGTCGCTGGTTTGCCGCCCTGCTGCCGCAGCTTAGCTTTCTGCTTGCTCCAACTTGCGAGGATTTCTGTCTTTGAACGGAGACTTGAAAAAAATTTAGATCTCGTCCACTACTGGGAGTATGCAAGGCCAGTGAAGCTGTATTGGTGGCAGCAGACCTGAATCCCACGATACTTGGAACCTCACCGTGGACAACGTAATTACGAAATATAGATAACACTCGGCGTAACGTTATAGTCTTTTTAGTGAATAATTGTCATAATTTTTTTCGGGATAGCTTTGATAAACAAGAATTACAGTATATGTGTAATCATTTTCCCTCCGTAGACGTCCGCGTATTGATAGGTTCTGCCACCTTTACAACTTCAGTGTGAACTAATTAATGAGGGCAAGTAAATGAACCGCTGCTAACGATAGAGCCGTCTTAGCGAAAAAGTTTAGTATAATTTTTATAAGACACCTTCACTAGATTGGGAACTACAGAGATTTTTAAAGTAGCTCTGAACACAAAAATTCTGTTTCTACGTGGCTCCGTCGGTGAACGCGATTGTTCAGAAACTAGCCTTTAACAGCTTCAGTGTAAAAAAAAAAAACGCACATGGCCTTCTCAAGTGAGGAGACCTCCCGCCGCATTTTTTTTTTTTTGCTCAAAAAACTTTGTCTCCCCCCCCCGTCCCCCCCCCCCCGCCCCCCCCAACCACACATGCAATGTTCAATATACCTTATAATGGGTTTATCAGCACAATTCTCCTACCCTCTTCGGTGTAGCACTTGTAATCGTAAAGCCGAGCATATTTTTACTCTGTCAAAAAACTAACTGCAAGATTCCAATGTTGCGAAGCAGTTATACCTTATTGTAGATATGTGCAGTTCTCCTGTATAAGCTGGAGCAAAGTGCGTGGTTTGAACTTACAGCCGCCCTGAAGAGTGTGTTAGCGAGATTGCAATTGCCACTTTCCGACACCTGAACAATGTATTTCGTTGACATCTTAATGTTAATTACGCGCACGGCGTATTTTGGCTACGATGGTAAAGGCTGGCTGAAATTTTGGTGTCGTTTCTCTTGGCACCACCCATAGAGATCGAAAAGTATGGTCAAAATGCAAAGTCATCAGTGCCTGCCACAACAAGGCACCCTTTATGAGAACTGCGCCTTCATAATGAATACCGGTTTGAGACGAAGCTATCTGGCGGAATTATGTTTACTGTTAACATACCCTACTGTGCTGATTAGACACGACAGTTAAAAGGGCACTCGTTGACAAGAACAGTGGCTGGGAGCGCATGACATGATACAACAATGTCAAGTGTGAAAGCGTACTGCAGCTTGCGGTGCTGTAACAAGGTGCTGTAACAAGGCCCGGTGCTGTAACAACGCACTGGATTTAAAGCGTTAGAACATTTTCTAGATGAAGAATATTTACGCCAACTGCTTAGTCTTTTCTTTGATACCCTACCGCTTTGTCACAGGAAACTTCCCGCTAATCAGTCGATCTAAAGTTAGTCATTTGTTACTGCGTATTGGCTTCGTTGAAATGTTTTTAAATGCACTGATATGCTTCAACTTATCACTATTTTGTACAAGTTACATTTGGAGTTCTACACCCCCAAACGGCAGTACGTGTAGTCCACTTGTCTTCTGTGGCACCCTTAAGGTTAGGAAAATTATTATTTAGACTGCGGATTGCTGCCCGTGAGCCAAAAGCGCGTTCAAAATGATGGTTTTGTTTGTTTTGTATATCTGGAGAAATGGATACTGCCGAAGCCAGTAGGTCCATTGATGATGACCAGAAGGTGCCCCTGTACCATTAGGAATTCTAGTTTAAGTTGTACACTGTATATTCAAACGCTGCTCCAAAAGTATAGCGCGCACATGCCATGTCCACGAGTAATATCGCATTTAAGAATGCTTTAGATACCGCCAACCACGCTGGCTTTTTTAACAGCGGAGCTGTTTAAGCTTGAGAATGGTCCGGTTGCGTCAGCAAAAAATACCACAAAAAAAAAAAAACAACGCCACCTGTAAAGAGTGCACCGCCACAAATAGAGTATTATATAACAGGAAAGCCCGCTTTCGCACCTACTCGAGTGTGAGCTCAAGGGGCATATGGGTATGCGCACCCCTTACTATACCACTTCAAAGGTGATAGTCTTCGGCTACTAAAACGCAAAAAAAATTCCCTCGCACTTCCCCGAGGGGGAGAGTGTGTAAGTGCGAATGCACGAGTTGAATTTGCGTGGTTCGGTAATGTTCGCGAAAGAGAGATCACACACACACACACACAACTACAAAGAAAGAAAGATGCATTTATTCACAGACACCTATTTGTGTTGTCGTTGTACTTGATTGCTAGAGCGGATCGCAGCTTTGAAATTTCGTGTCAGTACTCCTTTAAGCGGGTGCATTAGCCCTTCTCACGCCCGATTCCTGGCCAATCCCCCACGTGGGTATGTGCCATGTCAGCGGCCAGGCAGCGCGCGCCCATCTCCCCCCGTTGCCAAGTAAGACGAGGAGCGCGCGCACCCGCAGCTGTTGCTATGCGGACGGCGGCGAAATGCGGACGGCGGCGGACGCTTCAGGCTCGCTTAAGAAGTGCATTCGCACTTAAAAAAAAAAAATTGGCGCAACTTGCACTAGCGGTGCAAGGCTAGAGAAACAGCGGAACTGGGTGTCGACATAGCATCTTCCCCCCGTGATCCGCTGTCAGGGTGGGAGAACGACCGGACAATCCGGCAACATTTGGCCTCACCCTTCAAAACTTAACTAGCCTAGCAAGAACATCGCAAAACCTAACAAAACTTATCAAAGCCTAGCAAAACCTAGCAAAACTTAGCATAACAGGAAAAAGCTAGGTCGACTCCCAGCTCGACCATTTCTTTGTCCTTGCACACTAGTCCGAGCTTCCCCAATTTTTTTTATTTGTCTTTAAATTTACTAGCTTTCGTTAAGTGTCCCCCTAACTTGGGAACTCTGAACTTTTAAGAATTCATCTGCCTGGAAGTCGCACCGCTGTAGTTACAGCTGTCCCAGTAAAAGACAAAGAAAAAAGCAAGCCAATGGCTGTTCCTGGGCTACACAATGTACCCCTCGCCCTTCCATCCAGTGTAGGCGCGCCGCCTAAGGTCAAAGCGCTATCACCGGAAACGGCGCCACTAGGAAACCGCTTCGTGTCCTGTTCTAAGCAATCTCACTTCGTTTCCTGAAACGTCGCCTTGTCCGGTGGCCCGCATGCAAACTTCGGTCACCCCACGAAGCGAAAACTAAAACAGACAGCGTGCAAAACTGTCGCAAATAGCTTCCACCGCGCACACACATACGCACATTTCGCGGGACCAAAGTGCTCATTTCCGCGATGAAGCAAGCTCGGGGTCGGCGGGGTGAGAATTCGACCGTGGTGCCGCCGTTCGTTCCTTCGCTTCTCTCAGCTGTTAGCGCACTGTAGGATCAGCTTCGTGCCTCCACCATTCCTCCTCTTCGTGCTGTTTTTGTTAAGTTTCTCAACTCGGCAGCTCCGTGTCACTTTCCTCTGTTTTGTCTTCCTCACTTTACATAGGAGAGCCTTCGATCCGTACCGCAGCGCGGTTTCGTTCACTTCTCTAATTCTATTTGCTTTAAGAGCTGGCGACACAGTGGTTCTCCGCCGTGGGACCCAGCTGGGCCGGCAAAACCCCAACGATTTCCGGAAGTGCATGTTTGCAGCTACTTTACTTCCTGCTTCGATTCTTTCCTCCCCGTTAGCTACTGCACAGAGCTTTCCATTTCGTTGTCGTTTGTCTCGTTTTTTGCTCCAACGCAAGAAAAATGAAGAACGAAAAAGAGAGACGAAAGACAGTCCTGGCGAACCACGGTTGGGTGACGGGAAAAGAGCAGTGTCGTTACCGGTCGGCGGGCACTTCAAATGGCCTGCGATAAGCGCTGAGCAATTACCCGTTCCTGCCTTCGTTTACAAAATGGAGCCCACAAAGGCAACTGTGAGCCACGCGTCGGTAGCGCTGGGCTACATGGGCATATTGGACGTCACTCTGCGCGGTCCGTGAGTCGTGCAGTTTAAGGGAGACAGGGGAAAAGGCGGGAAAGGGCCCCGGTAATCAATTGACGTCGTGCCCGGATGGACGCCGTTGGATTTCGTGAACAGTAACAAACGCTCGCATTAAACTAATACAAGTTAAGGATAAACGTACGATAAACTAGAAAAGAAATAGCGCCGGGTTAATATTTGTTTTTCATTGTAACGGGGGCTCTGTTTCACCGAAAGAAACACGCATGGAATTGTAATGCTTCTAAAGTTACGGCAGGACGCGTGAATTTATACAATATCGCTCGTGTTAGCGTTATGTTCACGCCAACATTCCGATCGGGGATGCATGTTGACCTGTAAATACAAAGGTGTTTCATTTTATTGATCGCGTACTTCGTTCATTACAGCAATACGTCCACTCCGTGAAAGTGCAGCGAACTCCCGTTATAGGAACTCGGTTAAAACAAAGTCTCGCTTATGCCGAACAAACTTTGTTGTCCGTAGGTCCAATGCGAAAAAATACGTTTAACACGAACAGCCTTGCACGTTCTCTTCGGTTAAGACGATCATCTTTCGGAGGGACCACCGTTGGGGGCGATTCTGGGTAGCGAACATGGCCGTTTTGGCAGGGCGGGGGGGGGGGGGGGGGGGTTGGCGGGGCATTCACGCGACCCGAGCGACAGAAAAGTAAAAGAAAACTACAGTGTGAAGTGAATTGGCGCCACGAAGAAGAGCGAGAATAAAAGACACGCGGATAAAGCAACCACTTCTACCACTCTTCAACCCGTGGAACCAGCGGCAAAGCAAAGAAAAAAGAGCGAGGGTAAATTTAGTAGATGATCTGCTCTGAAGTGGAGAAGCGCAAAACTAAGAGGATAAAAAAGGTAAAGAAGAGCGGCGACGGAGACTTCCTGTTCGCGAACGCAGCAGCTCTTCTGACCAATGGCGTTTCTCAGCGGGAGCATATGAGTTTGCGTCAGTTCGCGTCGCGAGTCCCACCGCGTCACCGCCGAAAAAAACGAGGATTTCCCTCCCTGTCTCTGCTGCGCTGTCGCGCGAGGTAGCAGGTGTACGCTCTGGACTGGATAAAACCAGGGAATAGCACTTGAAGTCAGTCTTCTATCAAGTTGCGCTCTCAAATAAATTATCTTTTTTTGTCTATTTCCTGCATTGTAAGTCTACTCCATTCACTGTCTTGAAGCAAGATATTTGTATTCACCTGGGCGTGTGGCCGATTCTTTTTCGGGAGGGCTTCTGACAAGACGAACTTGTGATAAGACGAACAATTTTTCATGGTCCCTTATAGTTCATCTCAACGGGAGTTTACTGTAGTTTAAAAGCTGGAAAACACGTCTTAGAGTTCATCAATACCACATGGGAATACAATTTCAATGTCGTTAAACAAGGCAGTACCAAGAGACTCTGTCCTTCAACATTTTACGTTTTCGCAGCTGTTGAATGGTTTTTAGAATGTACCTCGGTGGTACTACGCTGATGTGTTCTTTTCTTCTGCCGTGTTTCCATGAGATAAAACGTACTAAAAAGTCTCCTGACGTTCTCCGCTGTTTTGAAAATAGCATTGGTAACTTTAGCATATATAATGGTCGATTGCATTGCTTTCACAGTTTTGCGAGTGTGAACAATCAAAATACCGTATTGTAGCTTGCGAATAGCCGACTGTCAATAAAATCGATTGTAATATTAGTATACACGTGTATCTCTATCACTTTTGTAGACATTACCGTGAAAACTGACTTAATAGTTTACTCGTTACCTTCAAATAATAAAAAGCTGAAGGCACCTGAACATGGAGAAGCATTGATGCCCGATTTCCCATCGAGTGCATCGGTATTCCGGTCACCGTCGTGCGCCATGCCGAGGACCCTCGCTCACTGGTGGCTGCTGCGCCTATGGGTAAGTTAGTTGCGGTAGGAACTGCGGCTAAGCATCCCACTACTGAGCGTTTAATTTGTACGACGTGTTGGCCAGTATGCATCTTCGGGTATGTGTCGTCGCCTCTCCCGCCATGGGAGGTTTAGAAGCCGTTTCGCTGTTAGGCGCTAAGACGTCCGACGACGGTCTGCGGTGTGTTAGCTCAGTGAGCCATTTATTGATTTCACATAAAAGGGTCATTTACCGGCCCCACGTTACCACGGTGTGACATGAAACAACACACGTTGCTTCACCACCACTACGCTTTCAACAGCGTAGCTGTAGTAGCTGGCCGTAATGTGAAGCGCGTAACGCGTTAAAAATACCAAGAAAATGTCGCGCGCCCGTGAGCGCGTACCTCGCGGCGACCGCCGAGTGTCTCAAGCAGGCGCAGTGGCTTTAGCAAAAAAAAAAAAAAAAAACTGGCAGGAAACCCGCGGAGCGAGAAAATGCCGAGCGCTCATGAGCACGTGCCTCGATGATTATGACGCTGACTACTTCTAGCACAGTGCAAAGCGACAATGCAACATGTAAATAAACGATTTGAAACTTCTACAAATGCGTGGTGATGTGTCCTTCACTGCTCACGTAAAAAGAAATCCCGCAGCAACGTGTCACAACCGTTGTACTTTCTGTCTATTGTTTTAGGCGCACAAAGTAATGCCAAAAAAAAAGAAGCATGTCCACAAGCAACAGGCAGTAAAGTGTTACGTTTCTTTGAGCCTCGTAATGTCAGTAAATCACGTAGTGTTCAGTAAGCCTCGCCGAAAGCATTTGGACGTACCATTAAAATTCGCTTAAAAATGCGCTTTATCCCCACCTCAGGCAACGCAACCCTGTATCTGGCAGAGACCGGCGAGCACATCTCGAGGGTCTTCTACCTACGCAGTGACGTCCACTTCACGCAGAGGCAGGAGATATGCGCCGAACTCGCGCAAATTGGCTTGGCTTCCGCTCTGATCCCGAACCTCCGCCCCGAGCGCGCTCATGGGGCAGAGGGGTCTAAGCGTCGCCAACGGGTGCACTCTCTCTCCCAACCCGCGAGCCTACCCAGTTGGCCAATTTGCAAGTCGGCATGTTCCCGTGAACCGGCCGGGGCTCAGCGCTGAGCCAACGAGCCACTTGCAGGCGCGTCGCCTGTCTTGTTCAGGTTGGCTGCGCGCGCGAGTCAGTGTTGAAGCTGCAGAGACCAGGAGGGGGAGAAAGAGAACTGCTGCAGAAACGCCGACACACGCGAGAGTGGGAGAAAATCGGATCCCTTAAAAGCGCCCGGCTAGGCGCACTCGTAAGTCACTTACAGCGCAGAAGCTCGCTCTAAATGGATGAATGACTGAGAGCGCGCACCGAGCCGTGCGGGCAGAGCAAATGCAGCGGCGGGGTGTGGCGGCGGAGGTATACAGTGGCGGGCGTCAGAAGTTAGCGTGACGGAGGCAGCAAAAAAGGGCCCGATTCCCGAACGACGAAGACGTTTTCGTTACGAAGAAGCCGATCCCCTGGAGACAAGCGCTGGTTCGGCGTTTTGCGCACAGGGCGGCTAAAAGGTTGTCGAGTTTCTCTTCGTAGAGCGCACGTGCGACAGTTTTGAAGCGCGCCGTGCAGTCGGCCGGGCTTGTGTTTCACTGCGCACCTCTTTTCGTTACGTTTCGGGCGCCGCCGCGGCACTGTCCCGTAAATCAGCCAGCATTTTTCGCTCTAGACTGGAGAGAGAGAGAAGTAACATTTATTTAAAGAGCCCCCCCCCTTATGGGGCAGCTCTGACACGAAAAGTATCTCAAGCAAGGAGACTTGGCCATGTTTTAAGACTGCGGCAGCGGTCGATACATTTGGTATTTGTTTGAGCGCAACTATTATTATCGCATTCACGATGCTGTAGTCTCTGGTATCAAACAGCGGGACGCCATTGGCAAGGACGAATTGCCGGCTTGCCACTGAATTAGTCAAAGTAGTCTGAATAAGTATTTATTCAGGCAGCATCACCTGCCTACTCAGTGGGAAATGCATCACTCACAAAACGGGCTGAGGGAATTGGTCGTCTGGTTACACGAAAAAAATGAGCGGGGGGCAGAGTGGCACACTCTACTTCTCCAAGTATTAATTCTGTGTAGTAAACCCGCAAGAATTGGTGGTGGTTCTCGGAGAGCTTACGACTTGGAGCTTCACTCGGGTGCGTTCGTTGGAAAGAATATACCTGCAACCATGGAGCGTTTGCATCATCTGGATGAGAAAAAAAAAAGATTTGATGACATAAACTGGTGCCGTTGTACATCGATGTTCATAGAAAAATTTAGAAAAAATCAAGCCGGAATGACTCTGCGTACTTGTGCAGAAATCTGCAGAAAATGTGCATTATAATCAGCCGCTAAATTCCCCACTTAGAGTGAACGGAGCCCATTCGGGGACGCATGGACCGTGCTAGATTCCTAGTGATCTAGACCTAGATGCCTTGTGATATAGATGTGATCTAGATGTGATCTAGATGCCAAACACGACGCACAAGATGCACTAAAAATGTGTATAGGTCACTCTCAAGTTGAAACCACTGTTTGCAAGATTATAATCTTGTTTAACGCACACACAGTCCTGTATAATTCTAAAGGGAGTTTTACGCGCATAATAACCTCCTGGACCATGCCGTAGTAAAGGTTTACCGATTAATTTCGGTCCCGTGTGGATTCTTAAGCTCCGTCAAAATCTTGAACACTGCGGTGTTTGTTACGCTGAAGCACTTCACGCATTCATCGTGAGCTTCACCTTGGTGGACAGGTGTCGGAATATGTTGGTACAGAAGTTTCCAGGCGTGACTCTAACCATCACGCGTTGCACCGGCATCATCCGGTGCCGCAACCACTGCCGCTTGGTTTGCGTGGAACGGTTACACCTCATCCTGTCTAGTAACCGCGTTGGTGCTCCTCCAGAATGGTACCTGTTCCAATGGCTTGCAGGCTATTAACGTTGCGCCCGCGTTATTTAGCGGCGCCGGGAACTTATGATTAGAGTGAGCTTTAGCTCCAGGACATCCAGCGTGGTAGCGTGCGGGTGTATGAAATTTTCGTTTTGACATTCATGTGGAAAGAAGTCGGTGCTGCCGTGGATCAGGACTGCGTTCTCGCGCTCAGCAGCACGATGCTTCGGTCACTGAGCCACCACGGCCGGGCATGGCTTGCTGGAAAGTGCAGATATCCCGTGGAAGAGTAAATTTATTCCTTGGTGGGGTCAATTTTTTACGGGAGAGTAAATATTTCCCGCCATGGGAGCACATTGCTTAAACACACAAGGAAAGAAAGAGGGTAAGCAATGATTCCATCAACCCGGTTACATCTGTACATCTTGCTTTTTAAGGCGTAGCTGGCTGACAAAACGAGCATAAAACTATCGCTGGCGGGCCTCGCAGAAAATAAATGTCCTCATTTAGCAATCTGGTCACCACCATGGAGTCCTATACAGAAGACAACTCTCGGTGGTTTGGTATGACCCCAATAACAACGAATGGAGATAAAGTTTCTCTTTCTCGCTCTCCCTCCTGAACTTCCCTAGAAGCCAATACGGCGGAAAGTTTGTTATTGGGGGAAACTTAGATCGGCAATTCACGCCTTCAATCACTGAACTGAAATTAAGTAAAAGAAGAGCAAATGGATAAACGGCCATGCTGGGAATAAAAATGGCGAACCAGTTTATGAAGACAAGTATAATAACAGAGCATTCAATTCCCCATATAGGTCGCTCCTCACCGCCTCGGCATTTGTTTCGCCCACAGATTCGGTTGATGACATTTTCACGTAGCTTTTCTTCGCTTGTTCCCAAAAACAAATTACCAGCTGCGCCTATATTCTCACAGGTGTTTTTTTTTTAACACGGAAATGTTTTATTCCTGGACACACCAAGATTTCAGTTACGTCATATCCGTCACGAAAATAACGCCAGTACAACGAAGCAAGCGGCCTGTAAAGGGTGCAACCCTACTTACAGGGTCTTCATGCGGGGAAGCAACCTTTAGTACTAAAGAGTGTGTCATACTTAAGGTTGTTCGTTTTCGGGTTTTATATTTTAACTTGAAAGTTTTCTATGCCGCGATACACCAAGATTTCCCTGACATCATATTCGTAACGGAAATAATGCCAGTAGACCTTTGCCGAAGCGGCCCGCCATCAGGACGTCGCTCGCCCAGCACACCCACCACAAGACAGCCGCCGACCCGCAAATCATGCTCAGCTGCAGATTTCGCTGCACCATTTCACTTTCGTGTTTTACAGATTCATAGGACAGAGTAATCAACCACAGTTTTGTTCTTTGCTCGGGGAATAAATAATCTGCCTCAATTCATCGATTGATTTTCTTACACCAGAAAAAAGGGAGCAAATGGGGCGCCGCTGCTCCCTTTTGGTCTCAGGTTTCTGCAGGACCCTACAACGTCTCTGATTCGGACTCCTGATATCCCTTCGTTGCTTCGTTATCCCTTGAGCCAGCGGCCAGTTTGCCAGCACTCACAACACGAAGATCCCTTTCTATTTCCGATTTAAACAAAACAGAAACGCGAAGTAATGATGGCAAATTTTTCTCTCCTCGCACTTCTCTGACTACAGCGCTCTCCCCCTCATTGAAGCCACTGACGCCAATACTTTAGAGGCACGCTCGATTTCAATTCGAGGGGCCTCTTCTCAAGTTCGGCTTTCTTTTCATGCCGCGGGTCGCCGGCGCTGGTCCCGTCGCACTCGGCCCCTCAGACAACGACCGTGGACGCGATAGTGTTCCTTTGTTTGTTTTCTCGTTATGATTGTTTCGGTCGCGACGGGACATCACCTGGGTTCGGTTTCTCCGGCCGAACAAAGGTGCTCCTCGGCTCGGTCTCCCTTTCGACAAATGTAATCCAAGAAGCCTCTTAGGTCCCGCTCGGCCTACGATGCTGAGTGAGGGGAGGGCTTCTCGCAGCCAGCTCGCTCCATTGGCGTCTCGCCACGGTCGCTTTATTTCTACGTGCAACTCAACTCGGACGAAACAGGGCGAAAGAACGGAGAGGTGGGGAAAAGAGAGGAACTCTGCTGTTCGGGTGAAATTGCCAGAAAGATAGGAGCACACGCCCACGCGCTCACACAAAGAGGAGGATGAAGCCTTTAGAGTACACGTGGAGACCGGTAAGAGGAGGTGCTTTGATTTGCTCGAAATATGTGTTTATTTATTTCACTTTTGTTTTTGTTTTTCTTTTTTTTTTTTTTGTCAAAGCTCCCAGCGTCGGCGGAGAACGAATAGAGAGCGTACGGTGCGGAGCAAAGGTGCGCGGAGAGGAGGACGTCTTTTCTTCGGAGTGGCTTCCGGACAATCGGGCAATTCGGCTGAGTGGTTCGGATGACACAACAAGGATCCGCGTACTCGTGTAGTCCGTCACGGGGGCCACCGGCATCTTATCCTTTCATTTGCCTTTTACTGGCTGCCGCCTCTCCGGGACCTTTTTGCTCGTATTTTCGCGTGGGTGTCTCGCTGTTTTTGCATGTTGCGTTGGTCTCGAAGCATAAAGATGAACTTCGTTCTCTTTCTTCTTTTTTCATTTATGTTTTGCATCCAAGGGCGCATCTTCTGCACTTCACTGCATTTCTCCTGAAATCCAGAACTACAAGAACACGTGGAATGTTTCTTTTTTCTTTTTTTTTTTCTGAGCCAGTGTCCTTCTCTTGTACGTCCTTGTTGTGAGGTAGGCCGGTGCATTGATAAAGGAGCCAGCAGCAGCGGAAAAGTTTGAAGCATGCAGCGGTAAGTATTGCCTGAAGAGAAAGTAGTTCCCGGTGAATGAAGGAAAATGGTAGAGAAGGAGAGAAACAGAGAGAGACGTGATGGTGGACATTCTCAAGCGTGGCACAAAAGGAGACCGCCGGCATATGGTGTGATAGGCCGGTTCGTTTCTCTTTCTCTTTTTGTGTGACTTGTCTAGAGCAGGAGCGACGGTCAAGCCTATGGGACTTCTCAGGAAGCCCTGCAGCGCCTCGGCTTGCTGGACATAAGTGGACAACGCCGTTGTCGACAGAGAAGAGGCGGCGAGACGCGCGGCATAAAAGTCCCGATAAAATGTCTCACATGAGCCATGAAAGACGGCCGTGGCTGTGGAGACGGGGCAGAAAGTGCGCGCGAAAGTGTCGTACATAAAGAGGAGGTGAAGTGAACACCCGGTTGAAAGGATATCGTCAAGAAGACCAAAAAAAAAAAAACGCTCCGGGCCAGAGTGGCATTGAAGAGAAATCCTTTGATCGCGGCCATATGAAACAATTCTCGCAAATACCGTAGGCTCCTCTCATCCATGTATAGTTCGCGTCCCCGCACGCTTTCCAAGCTAGGCTGCTAGGCTTTTTTCGTGCAGACAGGAAGCCACCGGGACAACTGACCCCTGTTCGTTTCCGAGAGCTTGCATTCTTTGAAATATCCAGCAATGTGCACGTGGAAAACAACTTGTTTCATGATTTTCGCGTGTAAAAGAAGGGGCAGTTGATTGATTGATTGATTGATTGATTGATTGATTGATTGATTGATTGATTGATTGATTGATTGATTGATTGATTGATTGATTGATTGATTGATTGATTGATTGATTGATTGATTGATTGATTGATTGATTGATTGATTGATTGATTGCGTAAGTGAGTGGGTAAATGGGTGGGTGGGTGGGTGAGTGAGCAAGTGAGTGAGTGAGTGAGTGAGTGAGTGAGTGAGTGAGTGAGTGAGTGAGTGAGTGAGTGAGTGAGTGAGTGAGTGAGTGAGTGAGTGAGTGAGTGAGTGAGTGAGTGAGTGAGTGAGTTGAGAATTTTTTTTGCATAGTGTTGCGCTCTTTCGGTCCTATAGTAACGAAGGCGTCCTACACCGCTCTCACAGATGTACCGAAAAAAGATAATTCCTTCGCTGTCCTTTCTCCCAATGCCTGATCTAGCCGTGTACCGTAGTCCAAAAATGATTGTCTCGTGCCTACTCTTGACAAGGACGGGACAGCACAAAGCTATTGGGTGGAGGCGTCCCACAGCTTCGCGCGATGCGCGGGTGTTCCCGCGTCAAATTGAAGGCGCGCCAGCACCGCTCCAAGTCATCCCGTATCGGACGCAGAGAAATCGCACTTGGTGTGTGGGTCTATTTGAGAATGATTGAAACGCCTTTGAACGGTGCCCGCGTTACCCGGCTCAAGTGTAACAGGCGAGGACTGCTGTTGGCCAAATCAAATTCCTCCGAGATTTCCAGCATTCCCCTTCTGTTTCTCTCACCCCGCGTCCTCGAAAACAAAAGTGCAAGACACGTGCTCTAGCCCCGGGGAATCCCCAGCTCTTGATCGATATTGAGAAGCACGTCCCGAATGTTTTACCAAACACCGTGCCTTATTTTTTTCTCCATGCTCACGCCGCCTGTGTCGTCTCAATCGCAGCCCTCTGCCTCTGCTTACGCGGGCATATATATCACTCGCTGGGGACCACCACCAACCCCTGAGAAGGAAAATCAGCATTCAAGGAATCGTCCGGCGCCTCGGCGGGAAACACACGAGATTCGGCAGGCAGTGCCGGCGTCTTGTCGTTCGGGAGGCCGAGAAAGCGTGCGCGATCGCTGCGGCTGCCAGGGCGGCCTCGGAACAAACTGATCTCCCTCCGTGCTCCTTCCTCGCCTTCCGGCTCCGCTCGGGAATGCAAATAAAGTCGGGTCGTGCCGAGAGCAAAGAGGGCCGCGTTATAAATGCGTCATTTCAGTCCTGGGATTTGAAACGGCCGAGCGCGGGCCGCTTCATCGGCGCTTGCTCCGGGGCGCCGAGAGGAAGTGAAAGGAACGACGTTGCCGGAAAGGCAACTGTGGCCGCTGTTCAGAAGAGGCTGTCCAGCTTTGCACCATACCTCTCCATCTCGTTTTTTTTTTCTCTCTCGTAGAGTAAGAGGCGCAGCCGGAGGATTGAGGCTTGTTGCATAGTTCGGCTAACGGTTTCTGAGACCACGCTGCCTCGGGCGAGAGACGACGGCCGGTGTGAGGAAAAAGAACTAACGTCAGCCATGATGAGCTTCAAGTCTCCCAGGGCGGCCATCGCGGGAGCGCAAACTGCGCCGCATCGGACGCGAAACGGCTCCCCTTTGGATTGGCCCGGAAAGAAGCCGCAAACGCGCGCGCGTGTTTGGGAGCAGGCGCGTTCGCGCGCGTTAGGCTTAGCAGCAGTTGTGCCGTAGGACTGGACGTCTAGTGAAACTCCGGTCTGCCACGCGCCGGGCCACCCCCCGGGGCCCTCTCCTCGGCCGTACGTCTTGCGCGGAGCGGACGTTCGTGCGTGCGCGTTTGTGCGCCATCGAAGCCGAGGCGAGCGTCGCGGGAAAGTGCACTTCCTGTACACAGAGTAAGGGAGATTACAAGTCCCATTTCGCGCCCCGGGGCTGGTCAAGCACTGCACTGGGAACAGTTGTGCAAATCAGGTTTGCCATTGAGGCCGAGCAATTTCGCTCGAGGGCACCAGCTGGGGCGCTCAAAGTGGGAGCGGTAGGAAGGAGAAGAAAACGCTAATGACATCTGCATGCGCCGTCGGCGATTCCAAGTCTGGGAGCAGTAAGTCTAGGCTGTCAAAGTTTTCTTGGAGCTTGGGCAAATTGTCTGCTCCCGTATGCGTGCCTTCACGCAATGCAACAAGCCCTTGCGGAAATTCACTTTCGTAATGTGTTTGAATTCTACTAGTTCTGTTAATTACTCACCTTTCAGAGCTGTTGTATATCGGTAAACCGGTTAGTTCAAAGCTTTCCCTTTAAAAACCTGATGCCATCATCTTCAGCGTATGCGTGACTCGTGAGTGCTTGTTCGTTTGAATTGCACCTACGCCGTTTTTGTTAAACCTCATCGGTATTTCACATTCACGGAAACAATTTCGACGCTGCTGGCTCTTTATTAATTATACTGCAAGAGTCGCAGGGAGATGTGTGCTCGTGTGGCAGTAGAAAGATATTTCGGTTTTTAAAAATAGTCGTGAATTCTTGACTTATGTTTCGCGGGACAGGGCGTAGGCTTTGACGCTGGCGTGTCTTTTCTTTTTCTTGAACAAAAGCGTTTACTGCTAACCCGACACATTTACTATGCCGGAAATTTTAATTCCAGAGTTCGTAAGTTGTCTTTCTTTAAGCTATTAGCTGAAGTTGCTGCATAAATAAAGGTTCACTCACTGCAGGAGAAATTAGATATTGATCAGAACTCGGGGTAATTATACATAAACTTTTCTGACGAACTCCGAAAATTCCAAGAACTTAGGGTGTTTCGTAGCCTATATTTAAGCCTTGTTGGGTATAATTACAGCAGTGCAACCTCGAGCGCTGCTTTTATGATATTTTCGGGGTTATAATACTTCTCGGCAACCCAACTAGACTCCGTCATTCGATTATATCTTACCTTGTGAGCCAGCGCCGACAACGCCAAAATATATCACCTCCCCTCCTTTGGGAGGGCGCAGTCACGCTTCATTTGTAAACTAGTATTGTTGAACGTGTACAAGTATTTTAAATGAACATTTACCTTACCTTTTTAAAGAAAGTCGAGAGAAGCCCGAAAGCATTCTACTATCAAACTGCGTCAAAATTAAGTCAAAATCCTCAATAAAACTGCTTCAAACCTTCGCTGAAATCGCTCCAATCTGTCGTCAAACCTTCAAAGACCCAAACCCCAAACGAAGAACCAACCCATGCGACGATTTTTCACGCACTAAGTGGATGAATGATACGCGAATGATATACCGACAGGGGGTTTATGAGATAAAGGTATACTATTGTATGTATTCTGCTGAGCGATGGCTGCATTGTCTTACCTAACAGAGTTCCTTCTTCCCGATTTTCCGGTAACCATTTTGACACAATGGAATCCCGGTTTCACGCACGCGTCGTGCGTCCAGAGATCTTATCAGAGCTTTTCGTGTAGCAACTGATGTTTATTTATTTATTTATTTATTTATTTATTTATTTATTTATTTATTTATTTATTTATTTATTTATTTATTTATTTTATTCAGGTACCCCTAAAGGTCCTCCGTAGGAGGGCATTACATAGGGGGGAGCATGAGCATCCATCAAACATAACATGAATCGGTGCTAACAGAATCACAAATTACAAACGTAGAAAAAAATACAAGCATTATGAACTTTTCAAATACGTAACTCCAAAACATATAATTACAAGGCAAGCACATAACAAAAAATAAAAAATAATAAAATTATTTATTCTCAAATAGTGAAATTCATTAGTTTTTTGACACGAAGCCATCGGTTCCAGTAGGAAAGCTTTCGTTTTATTACTTCAAATTTCAAATCTTGGATTTGTTGCACTCAAGATGCAACTACCGGTTTGTAAGGCCAACCCCGTCGAGCCCGCTAGAACCACCAAAAATGTTACGGGCTCTGGGGATTTTTTTTTAAATACCGCACGTCAATAACGACGCGCACGATGAAGAAGCTTACAAGTGCGTCTGCGTCTCGGTCTCCGCACACTTCTGCACCCCCTTCCGAACCAGGAACCAAATCTTGGTACCTTTCCACACACCAATTTTTGCACCTTGATCGGTTTCCGCTTTCGGTTCCGCAAATAAACACTCAAAACGCGGTATGTCCATGCGGCTCCTACTTGTTTTTCGTGCCCTTAAAAAGCCAAAGGACAGGCCAGTGTTTTTCACACTAAGTCCTTTTGTCGTATTTTGGCTGCATACGAAATGCGGCAAACCATAGCACCGAAACGAACCCAGAACCTTAAATGTGAGGTCTACCGCTTTAGAAATACAGCCGCCCGATGCGGTCACTTTTTTAGCAGGAACCCCCGTAGTTCAATTCGTCCCAGCTACCAATAAAGCCGCAAAATAGGGTTGGTATGCTACCAAACATTCGCTTTAGTTAACATAGGAGAAAAAAAATCAAAGCCCCTGAAATAACAGAGAGGCAATTAAAACACAAAGCTTTCTCCCATGCAACCATGCATCCTAATCATACTCGTAGTTCAAAATCCAAAGTGCTTCGACCGTGTCGGAATGCCGCAAATAAGGGGAAAAAGGGTCGTAATGGCGTAATCACATAAACGACGGCTTGATAACGCTGGAGACCAAGGTTCGATTTCTGCCACAGGAGGCGTATTTTCTTTCGAGGCGCTAGGATTTAAGGGTATCGATTGATTGTAGGGTTTAACGCGCCGACGCAACGCAGGCGATGAGGCGCGCCGTAGTGGAGGGCTCCGGATTAATTTTGACCACCTGGGGATCTTTAACGTGCGCCGAAATCTCGTACACACGGGCGTTTTTGCTTTTCGCCTCCATCAGAAAAGCGGCCGCCGCGGCCGGGAATCGAACCCGCGACCTCGTGCTCAGCAGCGCAACGCCTTAGCCACTGAGCCACCGCGGCGGGTAGGATTTAAGGGTATCACAGAGGAAGTTAACTTCGAGGCTGTCGAGGGGACGAAAAGAAGATTAGAATGCTGGTGGACGAACAGCAGAGGGGGGAATATTGCCTAAGACAGTTACCACCTGTAACAGGAAAAAAAAAAGTATTACGGGCCTAATAAGCTTTAGTGCCTGCCCTAAGCAGCGCTAGTATTAAACCAAGAGTGTAAAACATGATTATATTGGTCCTTTTTGGTAAGATGACATGTCATCACCTCGCTTCAAAGGGGAAACCAATAGGAATCATCATCAATCATTATCATCATCATCGCTTCATGTGTCTTTGTCGAAACCCATCATCTTCATGCGCCCGCTCGTTGTGTAAAGCTGGCTTTCCTGCAGCGCGTTCTTGCTTTCGGTTTCCATTAGTGAGACAAAGAAAGCTTCGAATTAAAATAAGACCGTTGGGGTATCACCATAGGAGATAGCATCGAACAAAGCACATACAGTAAACACCGCCACAGCGAGGCGCTTATGGCGAGAGGTTAGTGTTCACGCACGGGGTCTGCAAAGAGCAACGCGGCCCGGAGGGGTCAATGAGAGAGGGTGTAAGGCAGGGTTCGGGCCAATTTCTGACCTCATCTGCGAGATTGGCATGGGGCATGGGGCATGGGCATGGGCGACCTGAGATCTCGACTAGAGCTCGTACCGTCGGCGCCCTTCCCTGAACTGGGCGGCCAATTGACGTGAGATAGGGGCCTCCCGGTTTAACGAGATTACCCCGAACGTTCTTTTCCTCGTTGTGCCTCCGCCACACCCGTTCTCCCTCTCCTTCCATCCTACTCTCTCCCTGCATTCGACGTTGCTAGAAGAGGTGTCAGAGCCATCTCGAAAGATGCATGCAGTTTGAGGGCTGGTGCTGGTATGCGAGGCTAACGCTTCCGGAGTAATTGCGCTTAACTTCTCGCAACGCCCTTTAGGGGACACGTGCATGGTAGACATGGCTGAGATAGCGGATAACTAGGCATATAACGGCGCGTGAACGAAGTGGTTTTGAAATAAAAATGGAATTTGTAAGCTATCATTAACTTTGCTACGAGCACGCAGAAAAATCGATGTAGAGGGCATACTTTTAGGGAAGAAGCCCCTTAGAGGAAGGCGTCTCTTAGAGGCTGGCTGTTGTTGTCTCCTGTCGTCGTCGTCGTCGTCGTCGTCGTTGTCGTCGTCGTAATCGTCGTTTTATGTAGTCACGGTAATAAAACACCGGAAAACTCGTTTACGCCTAGCTCTAGAACGTAACGCGTACTAAAAACATACCGGTACACTTGTTTACTCCCCGCGCTGGAGCGCTTCGTAACGCGTACTAAAAAAACACCGGGACCCTCATTTACGCCTCGCGCTAGAGAGCTTCATGCTTCAAAGACAAGATACTTTTACAGCAAAGCTGTATACCTCTACCCTCCCCAACAGTTTCATCTCCGTTGGCAAAAACGCCAAGGGGCCAAAATTACTTACACACTCCATGCTTCGGCCCTCCCCAGGTTTCACGTTAGTGGAGATGGGCTGTTTGTATGTCTCTCTTTCGGTCGTATAACTGACGCCCCGCCGATTCGACCGCCTATTTCCGTAATGGGACACTTACGGCTTCCTTAAAGGGACACTGAAGTGATATGTAAACATTGCGGGATTACTAGCGCAAATTGTAGTCCGGAGTCCCCAGGCCATGTTTCGACCACTCTAGGCGCGTTTACGCGATTTTATTTAGTAGAAAAACTAATTCGAAAACGCTGTCCTCCTCTCTTTACGCTCGCCCATTTTCTGTGGCGTTTTCGTGTGACGTCAGGAGGGGATGAGCTGGCAATTGGCTGCGCCACGGCTGCGCTACTGCACGGCTCCCCGGCCGACAGAGCCAGTCGGCCCAGCGTTTCGTCCGCCGGCCGCCGGCGGGTCGTCGCAATCAAGGAGGTTAAAAAAAATTGCTTGGTCGCAATTCGTTCGCTTAGTTGAAATGAAGCCAGGACACGTTTGTGAATGGAAGAATGTGCCTTTCTTTACTTGGTTTGTTTGTACACTGTATCTAGCTCCAAGTCAAGGTCGCTTCACACAAGCGCTGCACATGCGACGCTTCGCTGACTGGTACGCCAGTAAGAAAATATAAGGCCTCTTGAAGGCGGGAGAAGAGTCAGCGAAGTCAATATAGGTACTAAGCAAATAAAATCAACTGATATTTTTACCGTACAGCGTAAAAATAGGGCGCGGGAAGCACTTTTTTTGCGCTGGGCGAACAAGCACAGCGGTCAGCAGCACGACTACGCATCTGCGAACGCTTTTCCGTCTACGAAATGCAATTGCTAGACGTGAGCTACTGTGGAAACTCGGGCGACGCTTACTGCACGATCGCAGTACAACAAATAGTCACCTAAGCGGCTTGAAATGCCAAAACTAAATAAAAGTGTAAACCGGTTGTACAATATATACCCTATATTAGCAGCCATGTTTGCGAGACAAAGGAATGTCGATCCCTTGGTCAGACAATTGCCGCTTGTGCAACCAACCAGAAACTATTGACCACTGTTTTGTGCTGTGCCGTGACGCGGTGTTTTTCTGGGACGTTTTGCAACGGACACTAAAAAAGGACATTGACATCACCCCATACACCATTCGCTTCTTGCCATTTGAGGACGTTAATCGGGTGCCGTATGACGTTTTTGTGCTCCTAGGTTTGTTTAGCTTGTGGAAGTGCCGCATGACTGATCGGCATGCTGAACCCCCTAGGCCGACCAAGGTCATTTTTCGGGAACAGGCGGCGTTGGTACGGAGCGTTTACGTCGCGCAGAGTGATCCACCAGAGTGGCTGCATCTTTTGGATGCGTGCGTTTGCTTGCCTGAGTTTTGAATTGGTGCCGACCTTTGTTAGACTGACGGGCTTACCCTTTTCTGTCTGTTAGTGTTTATATTGTGTGTCAATTGTCTTGGCTGACTTCTCTCTAAAATTTCCATGTATTAAAGAAAAAAAAAATACCCTATATTAGCAACGCATTCGCGTCCCGCTCCGTGGCCTAGCAGTCTGGGGCGCTGGGAATTCACTCCAAGTGTTTTGCGAGTCGAGTCACGAGTTCGAATCCCCGCGGGTACGTGCTTTTTTTTTTTTTGTAAGTTAACTTTTTTGTTTTCCGCCGATGTTTTCTATATTGAGTTCACCTTTTTTGGGGCCGCAACGTTCATGGCTACACGAACTAGTTCCCAAAACGCGCGCAGGCTGGCACTGGCGCGCTAGCGAGTTCTCGTTGGCGTGCTGTTGCCATAAGCACCGACTGCTTGCAGGCAGTGGGCACAGGCCAGAATCAACAGACCCTTGGCCTGGTGCGAGCACGCTTTTTACGATACAGGCATGAGTGCGGCAAGCTCCAAATATGGGGGAAAAGCGCATGGCATTTGAGCGTCTGCGGGGACGCGGAGGGCGTTCATGCACTGCGTAGGCCTCGGGTAGTGAATGCTACGATTCCAAGCCGTCCTGGGAGGCTTATCTTACGCATTTTACAGCCGACAGCATGGCAGAAGCGCGGTACGATGATTACTGAGATATTGAGAATGCCCATCCAACAAAGCCATTGGTTATGTTTTACAGAACCGAAACCGAAACCGAAACTTGTGTGATTGCTAACCTTGGGCATCGTCCAATCACGGCGCCCCTCCTCTCAACGTCAGAGCCTTAGTTGGAGCGGCCGCCGCAAACCGCGCATGGTAGTTTTTCTTCTTTCGCGCTTTGTAAAATAATTACCGATTTGTCAACCGGATAAACGATGAAAAGTGTGCTAATTTGAGCCAGTCTACGCAGTGCAAGCAAAAACGGGAGCTTGACAAATTCACTTCAGTGTCCCTTTAATGCATCGACGACGGTGACGACGACGGAAAGGTTTCGATCAACGGTCATCGACGGCTTGGTTGCAAAACTCTTAATACATCGGGACGTGCACCTCCTGTAAAGGGTGCACCGCCTCAGGAAGCATCTTGCTGCGGGGAAGCAAGCTTTAGAGACCGTACTATTTAGAGGAGTTGAGTTACAGACTGATCTGAGGCTCTGCTTCGCGTTTGTTGATTTAAGTCGCGATAGTTATGCTTTCGAACGTTACATTTTATAAAACGCATTTCATAATTTTTACACCCCTGTCAGACGTGCCTATTTAAGTGCACTTAGGCCGAGTACACTCGGGCTCCCCCAATGACACTCTGGCTGTGTGCTGCTAAAAGACGAAAAAATGTGCCCTTGGCCGTGATGTCAGTGATGATAGCTGGCGTAAATATTCCGCAAAATTACTTGACATTCCCCCTCTTTGTCACGTGATTAATAATGTAAACACTTCATTGCGTTACATTGTTCACACTCCAATCGGCGCCCCTCACAAATCCATAAAGAGCCCGCCGGGACGGCGACCGAACATCGGCGGTCATATGTTCACTGTTATTCACTGCGCAGCGAATAGCAGCAGGATTATATTAGAAGAAAATTATCAGAGATAGTGGATTATAGCCGAAAAGGCTGAAACTCGAACACAGCCACACAGCCGCAATAAATCGCCTCCACAAACGCCGCACAGAACGGCCGCCAAATTATTGGCTTGTTTTCATAGTTGCTTCTATTTTTATATAAAATGATCAGCAATGTATTCATAAGTACCTTTCACACTACCTATAACCATCTGAACGCTCGCTGTTATGTTATTTTGCCGATTTTCAAAGCCCATGATGACGATACAACTCACTCCCCGAGCCGGCGCGCATAACGTGTGTTTGGGGAGCCCACTCAGCTTAAAGTGCATTCCTTGGAAAGTGTCGTTCGCTTTTGCCGTTTAGCTGCTCCCGAATGACATTTTAGCTGAGTGGACTCCGTGCAAGTGCACCACGGATTTTAACAATATGTGTGATGTGCTTAACAATGATGTGTGATGTACTTCAAAAATGTTTAAGCAGGCAATAAACAAAACAATAGACAAGTTTGACACGGGTATTATTCACATGAACAGCCGCTAGTAGTACTAGGATACAGGAAATTTTAGCGCTTGTTTTCAGATATTCTTTTCCTTTTTCTCGTAAGTATCAGCCAGCTAGTAAATAAAGGATTAACATACTCTTTCATTATTCGACCATTGGTTAATCAATTACTTCTGAGAAAGCAGTGCTCATTCGCTCTACATGGAAGGGGGAGCCACTAAGTCAGCGTCGCACAAAGGGTTCAACAATGAGAGGGAAGAAATGGCGCTTCTTTTGCATGGGTATTTTAAAGACGATAGTCATTCCTGGGCTACTTAAAGGCAGAAAGTTTGGTCTGCCTGCCTGTCTGTCCGACTGCCGACTGCTCGTGGTCCCCCCTGCCGGCTGGCTGGGAAAAGGCGGTTTCGGCTGCCTAGCTTTGGTCAGTTGCCAACGGCCGCGGTGGGTGGGCGCCAGGTCCCACCCGGGGATGCAAAACCCCAAGGGAGTGGCAGCGACTCCCTGGAACTGTATGGGCCAGTTCCTTGCCCCAGAGCCGATACTGGACGCGGAGGCAGGCCCGGACAGCCTGGGTGGCTACCGAGGTTGGCTCTGGGAACTTGGCTTAAAAGCGGTGAAAAAGGATCCCTTATTAAGGGTCCGCCGCAGTCACCCCACGCGGGCATGACTGCTCGCTGCCGACATGAAGGTTCCTGGACAACAGGATCCAGGGTCTTCGATAGGTGCTCATGATGGCCAATGTCTCTGGCCTTTAGTAGCGACCAGTCTAGGAGGCGCGCACTTGCTAGGACCGAGGAAAGGCGGATTGGCTCACTTCTTAGGGAAGCTTCTCGTCCTCAGTATCGGGAGTAGGGCTGGTCGTACTCTATAAGGATTACTCCTTCCACCTGATGACTGCTGCCCGTATGGGGAGGGTTCCCTGGTGGGTGAGTGGTTGGCATAGGAGCACATAAGAGGTCCACCGAAACCCTATAAGTCACATAGGCCTTCCTATGGAGATAGGTGATTCAGGTACACATAGGATCGACGGATGCGTACAGGGTACAGTTTACCCCGTCTGTCGGACAGTTAGCTTTACCAGTATCCGAAACCGTTGAGACGAGGGGGATTAGTACCTATGTAGGCTGGGCAGGTGTATCTTGAGTACTCGGGGGACCTGGTGGGTGTTAGCCGGGGGGCTGGTTGTGAAAGGGGTCCAGAGATTAGGTGTCGTCACTCCGTCGCAGGTTCTCCCTCTTCTTCGCTGTCGGAGCTCAGATGGTTGGAACCTATAGTGGGTTCCGCTGAATTCCAATTGGAACCGTCTGACGCCCATCCTGAGTTTTGAGGCCTCTTTTAGGAGTCAGACATCTAAGGATTAGAACAAAAACCTCGCTGTCCCCATTCCCACCCACTTTCCCATAACCCATTCCTTATTACCACCATCCGCATCCCTCATTCCAACCTTTCCTGCTACCGTCCCAGGGGAGATCAGGGGAGTCTCCCCGGGCCCGCTCTCCTGGCTGTTGTGTCGCTGTGTAGCATTTTTCCCTTTTATTTTCCTCTTCGGTGGGTATTTCCTTCTCTTCAAAACTCTAGTTGACCTCGGTCCAGTTTGTTTATTTTTAATTGGCGTCACCCGTGATACGTATGTGGTACGGGTTGGGCTTTTATTTTATATTATAGCCCTTTAGTTTTATGTCTCTGTGTTTGTCTGTCTGTCTGTCTGTCTGTCTGTCTGTCTGTCTGTCTGTCTGCCTATCTGTCTGTCTGTCTGGGGGGGGGGAATCTTACTGTCGGCCTGCACGTCCCCCCCCCCCTCCCCCGCAGGCGGACTGGGCTCTGTCGGTCGATTTCGGCTGTCCTGCTTTGGTCCGTCGCAATGGCAGGAGTCAGTGGTGCGCCAGGCCCACTGTATTGGGTATTCAACGACCATGGGAGCTTGAGCAACTCCCAAGGCACTCTGAGGGCAAGTGCCTTCCAAGAACACCGATGCGTGATGCGGACGCAGGCCCGGACAGCCTGGGTGGCTACCGAGGTTGGTGCTTGGAATGGTAATTGGATCAAAATTTGCGGTCGCAAATTTCTGTGGATCAACTATGATTCTCTTTGGCCGGGGGCGGCAACGCGCTCCTGTAATCCAGTGTGGCTGGAGGCCGGGGGGTCAATGTTGCGAAGTGCAACTGCACTCAAGCGGTACAGTTTGTTTTATAGTGGCGCACAGTTGCTGAAGCAATGTGAGCGCTACTATGAGGCCGGGGGAGTTGCGAGCCCCTGTAACCGCAGCTAGGAAGGGGCCTATAACCACGAACGGATCTGCTTGCCGAAGGAGGTGACGAGCCCTTGTAACCCAAGTCATAGGGGTATACGCGGTGCAGTTCGTTTTATCGTGCCATGCTGAAGCACACGCAATGAGGCCGGGGGTGTAGCGAACCTCTGTAACCGGAGCGAGCATGGAAGGGGTCTTTAATGCGAGGGGCCGAGGGAACTTGATGAGCCCTTGTAACCTTCAGTCTTGGGGGCGAGAGTGCGGAGCTACTGGGAGTTCCTCAGAGGATCCCGTGTATTTCGAAAGATGGTATTTGTGGAGCAACTATGACTCTCTTGGCTAGGGGAAGTAGGGAGCCCCTGTTCTCCAGTGTGGGAGGAGGCCAAAGACTGGGGGTGGTAACGCGCCCCTGTAATCCAGCGTGATAGGAAGCCAGCGGGTCAATGTTGCGAAGTAATCACTGTGCTCAAGCGGTACAGTTCGCACGTAGTGTTGGCGTACCATTGCTGAACAAATAGGTAAAGCACTACCGAGCCGGGGGCGTGCACACCCCTGTAACCATAGCTTGGGGCTCGTTAGGTTGAACTTGCGAGCTGGTCTGCAGGCCGGGGGTTGTGACAAACCCTTGTAACCTAAGGTCATAGGGGCCAGAGCGTGGAGGTACGGCGAGTTCCACAAGACCTCCTCGAGCAATCGGGGAGGCCGCACAACCCCTGCCCGGGGAGCGTGCAAAACGGCCGCCACTCCGGAGGTTCCTGGTCAACTGGAATCAGGTCCTACGCGAAGGTCGGGCGGTCGGGGCTCAACCCGGCACTTGGCAATGCGGTTGAAGTAGGAAGGCGTGTCGAGATCAATCCACTATGACTTGCTTTGGCCGGGGTAAGTAACGCACGCCTGTAATCCAGCGTGAGAGGAGGCCGGCGAGTCAAGTTGCGAACTAGCAAGTGATGCCAGCGTACAGTAGTTTGTAGTTGGCAGTACCGATTGATAGTCGGGAAACCTCTACGGGCCGGGGGACTGGCGACCCTTCTAACCGCAAGCTTGGCGGGGCCAGCGACCTGATCGCAACAAGTCGGGGGGAGTGACAGACCCCTGTAACCTAACGTCAATGGGGGCTAGATGTTGTACAGTCCGCATGGGGCCGGGGGGAGGGGGGGGGTCGCGCCCCCCTGTAACCTTGCTGCGAGGGGCCTATAGACTGATCTTCTCTAGCTGAGGCATAGGCGAACCTCGTCACCCAAGCCGCAGGGACGTACTACCACGAGCTACTTGGTGTCCCGCACGGGGAAAACGAGTAAAGGGGAGGTTAGTACACCGACCGGGGAAACTCTCCTGGCTTAGTAACAGCTAGTAGGCCCGGACCAATCTCCTCTGCCATATGCAAGGCATGCCCGAAGACTCTTGTTCCTATGAGCGACAAAGTAGGCAAAGAGGAGGACATAAGAATAGGTCCTTATCCTGCCGAAGGGACCTTTCGAACGGGCCGTTGAGGTACCGTGCGCATACAAACTTCCGGTGTCCGGAGACCGTGAAAAGCAGTTGTTGCAAGTACCCGTGTATAGTGGAAAGCTTCACTGGTGATTCGTTAGTACCTGGTGCGGGGCCGTCGATCGAGGACGTTAGTACGCATCGGCCGCAGAGCTGGGGGTCAAGGGGGGAGGGGGGGGCGTGGCCGTCGCCATCAAATAAGGTGCTTCCTGTCTCCGACGGTTGGGGCCCAGTTATCGGACCCTATGGGTGAGCGGTTACCCGTGGCAGGGACCGCATATTTGGCAATCGGCACTGTCTGATGCCCTCGCCGAGCAATCAGTCTTGAAAAAGAGTCAGACAACTAGATCGGAGCAAAGTTGCTCCCCCTATTCCCATCCTTTTTCCCATTATCCATCCCGATGCCCAAGTTCCCGTTCCCAGCAACCCATCCCATCCGGCTTCTTCCTAGGGGGGACAAGGGGGGTCCCCCCGGGCCCGTCCCCCTGGTGGTGGGTCGCAAGATAGCTTTTCCCGTTAATTTCTCTCCACCTTCGGGTGGAGAGAAATTCTCTTTGCCGGTTGGCCCGTTTTTGTACTGTTCCTATTGGGTATAACTGGTTGTACTACGGTGGTACGGGGGGGCTATTGAAAGCTCCATTTACTCGATGTCTGTCTGTCTGTCTGTCTGTCTGTATGTCTGTCTGTCTGTCTGTCTGTCTGTCTGTCTGTCTGTCTGTCTGTCTGTCTGTCTGTCTGTCTGTCTGTCCGTCTGTCTGTCTGTCTGTCTGCGTCTGTCTGTCAGTTTGTTTCTGAGTTTTACCGAATGTGTACCAGGGCACAAGTGACAGCAGCACACGGGATGATGCAGATCGCGATCACGGCAGAGAACGAAGACGGAAAAAAAGATAAACTGATCAAGAGTCAACATTGAGCACGAGATTTCACCACCGAGGAAGCACTTAACCTGCATATACGTTTGCATATCAAGATCACATGTATGAAGAACGACATGTTGATTCATAACTGAGCTTTCACATATTCGTTTAAAAAAATACCGCTGATTGCCTCCCCTCCCTTGGCTTGGTTTCGCGTGATAGATATCTCTTCTTTCTTTCTTCTTTTCCTGTCTCTTAACAACCCTTTTTTACTTCGGTCCAGTTTGTTTATTTTTAATTGGCGTCACCCATGATACGTATGTGGTACGGGTTGGGCTTTTATTTTACTTTATAGCCCTTTATTTTGTCTGTCTGTCTGTCTGCCTGTGACTCGATTCAGTAACCCGGCCAAAGTGAAACATAAGCTGTGCAATAGTTTTATATCCCGCAGCCCAATCTAAACGCGTAAGTCCGGTGGAAATGTTCATACTTGTCAACATTGCTGAACAAGAACAAGACATTAAGCAAATATAAGGCAGAAAACCAATACATCTGTAATATTTGCAGTGTTCATTTATTTAAAAGTTCATGGATGCTTCGTTTTTGTGATAGCAAATCAAATACTACATCAACTGCACAGAAAAATCACTGCGTCACCTGCTGCTGCCCGCGCTACTGTAATTCGTGACGGCATTTTAAGAAATCAAACGGCAACAGTAACAAAAGGTTCCGCTAGATAGGTTCCCCGTTCCGCTTGGAATGCTCGTGGAGTATGGCAACGTGGTTCTATAAACGTTGGAGCAGGGTGCCTCGATTCAGGCGCGTCTCCGCCGTACAGCGGCGCTGGAATCGAGGCACCCGACCTGGAGCAGTGGAACGCGGTAAATTTAAATTGACTTGAGCAAACCTCTAGCGTGTTATGTTGAAAAGAACGAAGCGGGAGAGGAACAGCATGAAAAGTGAGCGGAAAAGAGAAGGTAAGCCGCTTGTAGTACGAGGATACATGAGTTGCACCGCTTGTTTCGGATATGGTTTTCTTGGAATGGCGCTAGTCGACTATCGTATTTCGGCGACATTTGCAACGAAAGCAGCAGATACGTGGTCATATTTTAATCGACCACAGAACAGGGGAAGCATAGAGTGTGAAAAGAACTTGATGTATTTTTTTTAAGGAAATGGAATAGGAGGTATTTGATCAGGTATTTTTTGCTGCATACGCAAACTTTGTGAACGGCTTTAACTGGATCGCTGTCCTTCATTGTATAGGAGTTAAAGTGTATGATATGTGTGGGGGAAGAAAACGAGGTTAAGTCATCGCTTATATCAGCCCCATTTCTTGCCCTTCAAAGCTACAGCGGGAGGATGCAATAGATGAAATGCCGTCTTTCGAGAATCATCACAATCACTTATGCGTGCGTCAACAGCAGTCGGTGTAGGTCGCTAGAACTTTCGGTGACTGTCGGGGGAGGGATTTTATTCAAATAATGTCACGCTGATGAATAATGCTACTGATTATTCGGTAGGGAAGGACTATGCCTTTTCTGAGCGTTATTGGGGATCAATATTCATCGTTTAAAATTATTTGTGCATTGGGCACGGCGGCTGTACCAGTATGCGGACCGTCTGTAATCCGTTCCTGGTTATTGTACAGATTATCAGCCTACTACCGCCAGTCCATGCCGGGTGCTCAGGAAGCTGCGGAACGACGCCTGCTGAGCATGACTGCGATTCTTCTAGTTGGCATGTGCCTGAACTGCCATCATCGTCGTCCTGGGAGGGCCTGCGTCGTCACTCGACGACAGCATGCGCCATGTACCACTGGCAGACGGCAGCGCGAGCACTATTCAGCGTGGCTACAAGTTCGCGTCCAGCGGTCATCTCAACCATTGGGCACGGCGGCTGTACCAGCATGCGGACCGTCTCTATTTCGTTCCTGTTTATTGTACATGTAAGAAAGCAGTATAGAAAATGTGTTCGCTCTGATGATTCCTTTTTGCTGGTGCTGCCGTGCCCATGGCTCAGTTGTTTGTTGTGCCGCGCCGAAACTGTACTAAGGAAGTTATCGTTACTGTGTGGCGATATTGAGAAGAACCCAGGCGCAGAACTGGAACAGATTACCAAAATGTTAGCAGACATGGAGGTTGATGTTAAAGAAATTAAAGAAAACCGACTGTGTCAGATATTCAGAAGAAGCTCGATTCCCTATCTGGGCTCAAAAGGAAGGTAAATGCCTGTCAGAAGCAGCTGTCCTCGTTGGAAAAAACAATAAGTGTTCTGGAAACCAAAATAGACCAACTGGAAAAACATAGTCGCCGGTCTAACTTAATCGTTTATGGTCTTCCCGAGGCGGCAAATGAAAACAGCGAAACACTTGAAAGTGCCGTCAACGAAGACATTCTAAAAGATATCATGGAACTTGAACCTGTCAGTATCGAGCGTATACATCGTATAGGTAGACCTGAAACTGGCAAAGTTAGGCCAGTCATTTTCAAATTGCTTGATTGGCGAGACAAAGCTAGAATACTAAAAAACGGGTCCAAACTTAAAAATACCAGGCTAGCTATCGGGGAAGACTTTTCTCCGAAGATACGAGATGTTAGAAGAAAGCGTTGGGAAGCGCGAAAGCTAACCGAGATAACAACGGCAAAGTAAACTTGGCATTTGACAAGCTGTATACAGAGAACCAAGCGTATGTCTGGGACAATGATAAAGGCGAAATAATCTCGGGGGGAAAAAAAAAACGACGGAAGCAAAACCCATCCGATGACCAGACGGTATGCCCAATCACTGAGTCACACGTAATAAAACAAATGACACTTTCTTCAAGAAATAATTCAACGAAAAGCAAACTTTTCGTTAGCGGTGAGCAGGACTCTAAACAAAAATGCCTTCGCTTGGTTAGCACAAATGCCCGAAGCGTCAGTAACAAGACTGAGCTTATGGAAATTGCCTTACTTCAATACGATACACATGTAACAGTTGTGTCTGAGACATGGTTGCACCCCGAAATAGCTGATGATGATGTATTTCCACCGTCGTATAAGGTGTTTAGGAAAGACAGAACTACAAGGCGAGGTGTAATAGCCATCCTTGTGAAAGAAACTCTTCAGGCCTCATTAATTGATTACATTGACGACTTAGAATGTGTATGCATTAGACTGTCTTGTTGGAGCCACATTTTCTTCTTCTACGCAATTTACAGACCCCCGGAGGCTACGTTTGAATTCATGAAAAAGTTAGCTGAACAAGTGTCAATTTTGCAACAACAAAATTTTGCTAGCAGGTGATTTTAAACTATCTCCTGTTGACTGGGAGCGTTATACGACAGGACCATTGTACAAAAGAGAGACTGAGATTGTGTTTAACATCATGCTCACCCATAACTTGATGCAATTTGTGAGGGAGCCAACACGTCTGCATGGATCCTCTAGTTCGATTTTAGATTTAGTACGTATAAGCCGTGAACTCGGGCTGCACACTGTTTCAGTAGAACAGGGCCTCTCCGATCATAACTTGGTTACAGTTTCTGTTCCTCTTATCAATTTCCCAAGCGCTAAAAATTCTTCAGTGCGTACCTTTAACAATTACTCGCGAGCAGATGACGTATCTGTAATAAAATACATGGAATCGTGTTTTGTTGTCTTTGATGTTGGCGATGTCAAGACAAAGTGGAATCAATTTAAAGAAATGTGTCATCGTTACATCCATCGTTTTAGACCGAATAAACAGAGAAAAGTGCACAAAACAACTCCTTGGGTAAGGCGAGATATACTTCACTTAAAACGAAAAATAAAACGGTTAAGACAGAAGCATGCGCAGTCTCGTACCCCATCAGTCCTCATAGGCAACCTTGCACGGGCTATACGCTCATCCAGAGATCGCTATTTTAAGACGATGCTGCCCAACTTAATAAAAACTGACCCGACTAAATTCTGGAACTACATTGGTGGCAGAAAGAAACCTCTGACCGAAATGGCAATTGATGGCGTGATTGTAATTGACCAAAAAAAGATTGCTGATCCTAATGCGTATCTTCAAAGCGTGTTTTCCGGCTCTAGTGTTTATGATCCAAAATGTGAAGTGTTAGACCCATGCGAAATGTCTTTCGTGTCTTATTCTGGTGTTTTTCAATGCATCTGAATCTTTGTTCCAAAAAGTCGTGTGGACCTGATAATCTCCCAAATGTGTTCCTAAGAAGATATGCCGAACATGTCGTTAAATTCCTGCATGAAATCTTCCGTGTTTAATTGTTGTCATCAAATCTACCAAGTGACTGGAAAGCCGCACGCTAAGTCCTGTATTCAAGAAAGGTGACCGTTTGTCGCCTCAAAATTATCGACCCATATCCTTGACCTCACCTTGCTGCAAACTAATAGAACACATATTTGCTACACAAATTGTAAATTTTCTGACTCAGCATTCAATCCTGACCAATGTTCAGCACGGCTTTAGAAAGGGGTATTCGACAGTTACACAACTTATTGCAATAATTCACTTATTTGCACTTAACCTGGATAGCAATACGCAAACTGACATAATATTTTTGGATTTAAGTAAGGCCTTCGACAGGGCTCCACACGACAAATTGATCTTGAAGCTTAAGCGGATTGGCCTTCCCTAAATCTTTGTAAACTGGATTGCAGACTATCGAAATAACCGTGAACAGTTTGTTGCTATTAATGAACACCGTTCGCAGTCTCTTCAGGTGACATCAGGTGTACCCCAAGGAAAAGTCCTGGGACCATTGCTTTTTCTTTTATACATAATGATATTGTAAATGGCATCGCCCCTTCTGTACAAATTAGATTATTTGCAGACAATTGTGTTTTGTTCCGGGATATTAACTCTTTCGATGATCAAAACGAACTTAACTCAAACCTCCATAACATCCATCAATGGTGCAATGAGTGGGGAGTGATCCTTAATGCAGAAAAGAGTGTCTGCATGCGTTTGACGCCTAAGAAAGTTTCACTAAATAATACGTACCAGCTCGGGTCTTCAACTCTGGGAGAGGGTGCAAGCTGCCAATATTTGGGCCTAACTATAACTAGTAATTTGTCTTGGAACTTGCATGTAGACAACATATACTCAGCTGCCTTTCGGAAACTTGGTTTTCTAAGACAAACTGCGTACCTGTCCTGCCAATGTAAAGCTTCTTAGTTATTATTCTTTTGTACGACCTAAACTGGAATACGCCAACATTGTATGAGGCCCTTACACTAAGCTTAATATTTACAAATTTGAGCGGGTTCAAAGGAAAGCTGTTCGGTTTATATATACCAAATACTTACCGTCGGATTCGCCTTCCGCGCTGATGTGAGCAAATGACATTCAGACCCTTGAATCCCGCAGAAGCGAACAACGTCTGCATTTCCTTCAATGACTACTTAATTATAAACTCACCATCGATCCATTGCCATACTTATCTCTTCTATCAACAAGGAACACACGACTTCACCATCCCCATTTGCTAACCCCATTTTTTGCGAGAACCGATGCTTTTATGTATTATTTTTTTCCACGAACAGTGTCGGACTGGAACAAGTTATGCGAACCTCATTTATTGTAAGGTATGTAGAATGAAGTGTTTGTTTTTGTTTGGCGTAAGTTACTACATGTTTTGTAGAACAAAGTGTAATGTAGTGATGTAGAACCAGGTGTACTGTTGCAACGCATGGCTAAGTGCATTGTAGTCCATAGAACGAAGCGTTTTGTGGTTACATAACGAAGTGTATGGTAGCGTGTAAAACGAAGTGTCCTTTTCGTATGATGTACGTCATTACTTTCGAGGTATACGTGACGTGCCCTTCCTGCTTGGACCACTTAGGGTCCGCAGTATGTATAAATAAATAAATAAATAAATAAATTTCTTCCGTCATTACCCAGGGTTAAAAGGACACTAAAGTGTTAAGACAGTTTCCTTCCGAGAACAATGACGCCAGTTCTATCGCAAGCTTCAAACAAATTATCGATATCTTAAACAAAACTTATCAACCAACGGAGACTCCCCAGCCACATCCGGGTGATTTATCTATGACGTCATATAATCTTGTATTTTGCAACTGGCGGTCGCAGACCACCAAGAAAAATGACTGGGCGTCTGTAGTGGGGCCTCTAGTTCCGCTTAATCGAACCACGTGAATGCTAACCTGCAGTTACACATTGATAACTGCTTTTGTAGTGCTGGCTCATTTTGCATCACATCTGCCCCTATTTCGTTGGTGGTGCGCGAAATTCAAACTTTTTATCATTTCGTGCATTTGCTTGGTTAACAAAACATCTTTTGTGGCAGAATAAAGCAGAGTGAGTTACCAAAGGCTAGTTTTTTCGAACGGAACAAAGTTGTATTTCGTCCTGATGGTCCTTTTAAAACAAGTTGGCTTATACCGGTAGATTCCAAGGCTGAAACTACACGAATACAGCACTCACTCTCGGTAGTAATGGTTCTCCTATTACAGCAGAAAATGCAGAAAGCGTGAAAACGGGTATCACCTTCCATATATATTACGCGTTACAATTTGACAATTTAACTTCGCAAGGGCCTTTTTTTTTTCTCGCCGTTCGAGTAAAATTTATTTTATGACTTATCCTCCTAAACAACTCTGACGTCACTGTTGGTGCATTTAATACACACAGCAGCGACACGTGTGCCCGCCAATCGTTAAATGAACTACCTGCTCTCGTACACAACCTCAGAAGCATATTTATTTATTTGTGTCGTTTTAAGTCCAAATCACTCACGATGTTTTAACGATCAAGCGACGCGGCTCCTCCACCCTCCTCATCATAAAGTTGGCTCCAAAACTTTTCTCCAAAATGCAGTTTAACAGCGCCTCCTGCTCCTGTCCCGGGACCCCAGCGTTCTCCTGAGTCGGCAGAAGCGGGAAAGCGCCTGGCGACACCTGGTGCCACGCGGCGCTCTCGTGGGGACATCCGTTATCCCGTCGGCGAGGGGCACCTCGTCAAATCCTACCTCCTCCTCTGCCAGGTTCACAGTAGTTGCCACCAGAAGCAGCAGCATCGGCTTGCGACAAACAGCGCGTTCACGCCTTGGCGTCATCATGGCACGCGGCTCCAGCGAACCCTATCTCCGTTAGTTCGGTGCAATAAGGGGTAATTCTCCGCGTTTGGAAATACTGATAGCCACTTAATACAAAATTTCGCGGAGCAAGTTCGGTTAGCAGCAAAGGACAATTACAAAAAGCGAGACAATACAACATCTCTGCAGTACGCCGATTTGATACTTGTTATCAGAACGTTTGCCCAGTCGGCATAAGATTTGTCCGCATAATCAAGTAGAATTAAAGAACATGACAGCAATGTGGAACAAGCGGCCTAGGCCAATACACCGTCATTTCCAATCAACCTGACCTAAAAACACTGGTATTTTTCGTACGGCACCAACACGGTGGGTGTACGACGGTGGGTATACAACACGGTGGGTATACGACACAAAGCGTTTTCTCCAAATATTGCATACCTCACCACGCCACCTCATAAACATATGTTATCCGTTATTCGTTCCGCGAGGCCTCTATAGTAGGGTTTGAAACTAGGAATGAGTCTCAGTATCGCTGGCCGCTGCGAAGTAGCCTGCAGGTTGTCTACTTACATATGCCCATTACAGCTTTCGCTGTAATGAGCATATGTGCAAAAAAAGGAAGTGCCGATATCACTCATTTATTTCCGTGGAAGTACTTACAACACTCAAGAGATTACATGGGGTGCAACTGACCATCCCTTATTCAGCCGACCAGCCAACCAAACAACCAACCTGTTGCTATACGAACCTCCTACGTCTAAACCCCACCAGTTTACGCTCACAACAATTGAGCCCTAATTACATCCTTGAGACCCTTCCCTAGACGCGCCGTTTCACATAAGCGCTGTACAATTAAGTGACGCTCGAAATGCTTCCCTCCGGAGAATGTCTGCAGAATTAAACGGAGTTCATAAGCTCCGTAGCGTGATCGTTAGAAGGGCGAGTGTGATCCCGTTCGAGTTACTTTACACCGCCCACTGCTCTCTCTGCCATACGTGCAGCCCCCGGCACGCTGCACGGAATTACCGTGGCTAGGACCAAGCGCGGAAGGCCAGGGCACAGTCAGCTGGCTGTTCATCTGTCGCGACGAGAGTCGAGGAAGCGCCCCGGTTCCTCGGGGAAAGAGAATGCGCGGCCGGTGCGCGCGCGCAGCCTGCCGCGGCGTCGCTCCTCATTTGCAAAAACCGCTCCGATGTGATGAACGACCCATTGATCTTCCATGCATCTTGGACCTCGCCTCCGGCTGCGGCCAGCGTGACGCCCGCGCTCACGCTGGAGGCGCTCGGGCCGACAGGAGCAACGCGCACAACTGGAGTGGAAGTGCGCTTATTTAAGTGGGCGATGGTACCTCTCGCAATTTTTCTGTTTTTGCCCTCGACGTTTTGTGCCTTCCAGACAGACATTACGCATTCTCGGTGTTTTGGGCAGAGAGTTTAAAAAAAGAGTACTCTGCGATAGCCTTAGTGAATTATTGAGTTTACGAAGTACTCGTTGAAGGCAACCAATTATTGTTTCTCAAGGTACGTATAGCGCTCTCGATTAGCTTAACCGTTTAACGCTACAAGAAAGACTACTGCCTGCCCTCGTAAGCCCCACGAAACGTTTCAAGGACAATCGCTTGCCAACTTTTATGGTCGTCTCAAGAAAGTGCTATTGCGTAATGGCTAAACAGTTTAGCGACTCTCATAGCAGGTTTTCTTTCTTTGATTTCCGCCTCCCCCTCTTCCTCTATTTTCTTTGAGCTTATTTATTACCTCTTGTCATTTATTCTGATTTCTTTCTCACTGCGTTTTTCTTCCATTCGTTAGAACTACCCTCTCTCTCTCTCCTGTCTTGTGGTTGTTGCTCGTAATTTCGCGAGTAAATATGAAAAAAAACTTATTCGGTGAAATCCTGGAAAAACTAGCATTTATCTGTCAACATTTTCTACTTTGATAACTGGATGGTATATCTAGACCGCTTCCCTCTCCGAATGCCGTACAAACGCGTCCACCACTGGTCCTCGACACATCTCTCCAACCTGCACACGACGGTGATTCTCACTGGAAACATCGACATGTCCGCTCCAGCGGCCGATCGCACATATCCCTCGGCGGATAGGCCTGACACTGATGTCTATGCTGATGAGGCTTTGATGGTTGGAGACTAAGCGCACCGTACCGGGCCGCCACCACATTGGGTGGTGGGTGGCCCGGGGGGGCTTTCTTTCCTTCAAGGGCGCTATAACGCCCCCGGGCGCGTCGCTGCGACCTGGCTTATAATTAATGGCGTTTTAATACTCGACCCCTATCGGATGCGCGCGCGGCTGTTTTGCGTCGCCTGATCCCGCCGGGGAAAGGGGGAGGGGCGGCGTTGGCATCGCATATGCGGCACGGCATTAAAAATGCAAGGACGTGTTCATGCCGTCTCGCGCTGCCGAGTCGCTGTAAAGTTTCGAGAGCGACTACTTTGGCGCGGAAACTTCTCGGGTCGCTTGAGATATGATATGCGCGATTCCTTGTCGTCTGATGTACTGCAGGTTTAATGAACCCGAATGGAGAGCAACGCGAGGATGTACAGTTAATCCCGCACCAAAGACCCCCTTAAGTGTTGCGCAAAGAATCATCTCAGAGCTTGATTGAATGTGCAGCACGTGCAAGCTTATGCCCTCAAATAAACTACGGAGACATTTTCAAACTGGTGCTGGCGTCGTCGCTATGTTTATTGTCACTTCCGTGAAGCAGCAGTTGCGTTCGCGACATTGCTTTTGTGAAATTTTACTCGCGTGAGTGTATGCCATGTCAATCAGGGGCATGTGACGTCGAAAATTTAATATAGCTGTGCTTGAAGTGCAGCAGTGTTACACACAAATGAAGTAGCCCACCACCTAAAGGGGGCATTAAACAACTCTGTATTAAACGCCTAATCAACTCCACTGTTATAGTCATTTAAGATAAATCAATCAATCAATCAATCAATCAATCAATCAATCAATCAATCAATCAATCAATCAATCAATCAACCAAGCAATCAATCAAGCAATCAAGCAATGTATCAAGTAGGGCTGGGCATCCATTAAACATTTTAGGCCGATTAATCAGGAGGCCTTAATCGGTTGCGTTTGTTTGCGAAGAAAAAAGAAACAAAATTACACCATCTTCCCGTAGGGGAACCCTGAGTAGTATGGGAATCAGCCATGGGGTCGACTGAAGTTCCCATTAGTTTTCAGTTGGTCGTTTCCGTTGACGTTCAGCTTCGCGTGCCTTCGTTGCATCAGTAGCTTCTTGACGTAGTTTGAATGAGTGAATGACGTAAGGCGCGTTCGTAGCACACGCTCCCGTCTCGGTTTGTAGCGCAGTGGGAAGAGCGGCACGTATTTCCCGTTGCGGCCAGAGAGTCGTGGGATGGAAACCGGGTGCCGCCTAACTATTTCTTTTTATGGTGGACTCCGCTGACGTCAGCCCAAACGCTGACGGGGCTGAAGAGACGCGCATGCGCAGTAGAGTGCATACGGCGGACAACGACAACGAGGGTGGGAGGGACACAGCCCCGAGCATGGGATGCTTCGCATCTAATATTTTAATATCAATTGTTGTTAATAAATAAGGAGATGGGCTCAGGCAGGCGGTGACAGCGGATTGTGACTAAGACGAAGCTGGGCCCACTGCCTCACTCAGGGAGTGCTCCATGGCTTCCACGAGAACCGGACGTGTGGATCCTGCTTTCCTTGCTTGATCCGGCGCAATAATAATGTATGGATGAAAATAATGTCAGCGCATTTCTAGGCGTGGTCACAGACATTACAGGTAAGGTAAGGAGGTCATCAGCATGGCGCTGATGGGGCCGGGGACGCATATCACCTCGTTCGACATTCGCACGGATTCTTAGATGAGGATCATGTGCACTCGCTCTACTTGCATGGGGAGCTGATTAATCGTGGTTTACTTACGCCAAAGTTAGTATATGCAATGCAGAAACGATGTGTGTTCTTACTCGCAGTTTTTTGTGCTGTATTTATTTATTTATTTATTTATTTATTTATTTATTTATTTATTTATTTATTTATTTATTTATTATACCTGGAAGTCCCCTGTCCAGAGATTTTACATGAAAGGTGGGCTTTCGCAAATAACACGTTTGAATGCCAGTACGGCATTAGTTCGATGCCCTCATGACAATAGATGAAACTGGGGTGGACAACGGCGCCGGCGGAAAGATTATTCCAGTCTTTCGCTTTTTTGATAAAAAAAATGCTTATGGGCATAGAATGCTGATCGGTATACCGATGTGATAGTTGTATTATGAGTAGTTTTCCCGCCTGTCTTAATCTCGGATCATACTTGCATCGTTCGCAGTTGTGCCGTAAGGCGGTATATTTGAAGACTAGTATGATACTCGACATGCGTGCGCAGAATTTTAACATGACTGTGCCGGTTCATTTTGCTCACATGCGTTAACCCGACTAACCGGTTAAAAAATTAATCACGACTAGCACACTCATTGATTAATGGGATGGTTAATCGATCAATCACCCACCCCCTAGTATAAAGGGCTTGAGCCGTCGGAATATAAATATGTCGCTGTTTAAAGCCATTGCCATACTTAGGCGGTAGCCAAGAAAGAGTGTTTTCAGGCAACGTGATTTTGTCGGAGTGGAAAGCCTTTCAATCAAGGCTTCAGAGAGAAAGAATGCCGCGTAATCAAGAAGGCATGTTGCAAGAGGGTAGTCGGCGCATGGCGCTGCAGGCCAGAGCGTTCGAAGCTCATTTTACGCTGCCGTGCTCATTTTACTCATTTTAAGCTCATTTTACGCTGCCACTGGCATTCAGCTTAGCGATACGAGTTTAAATTTTACGCGTGATCGCATTGGCTCCAACGGTTGAAAATTCGCGTGGCGGATGTATGAACCTCGGCGATGGGAGTTAGCATAGCGCCGAGGCTCAGATCAGCGGCACCGCTGTCAGGGCGGAACCATGTACGTAATTGGGCTGCCCGCGCGGGCAAGAAATAACATAAGCAATTAGACAAATAACAGGATAAACGCTGATATAAATCTAGTTTGCAAACAATAAAACGATAGTCATATAAACAATGACGGTAGCGATCTCGAAATAGGTCTCGACTTGTGGGATGAAACAAATTCCCCTTCCGCCTTCCGAAAAATAAGTTTTTTTTTTCATATTTCTTCTTGCAAAACCTTTTTGCAAAATGTTTTTGTGAGAGCATGGCAAATATTTTTGTAGAGCTTTTCAGCTCTCGCGAATTCCCATGCTTCTGCCCCACGGACAAGACATTCAAGTCTTACGTACACTGCAATTTTTGTGGCGGTCGTTACGTGCGCTTAAAGGTGTCCAGATTGAAATCTCGAACAAATAGAAAAAAAAAAATGTAAGGTTGGCAGAAAAAATCTTGCGCCTCTCCGTCTAAAGACGACGATGGTTGAATGCGAAGCTTTTTCGTGATTGATTCTTTGGTTGGCCAATCCCACACAGCGAGTATGTTCTAATGTGGAGGTACGCACCACTTTTCTAGAATACCCACAGCAATTTTCGGGTGTGCACTATGTAGGCCTAACGTTTGGGTTTGGGGCGTGCGGTTCGAATCGGTACACCCTGCTGGGCGTTCGCTTCAAACATGTCGAAACGGAGCACAATAAAAAAAAAATGTCAAAGTTGAGCAATGTGATAGAAGGCGGCTTCATAACGCGAGTGACCCAGGTTCGATTCCGGCTACGGGAAGCGTTTTTTTTTTTTTTTTTCACTTCACCCCCAATCATTCATCATCATCGTCAGGGAAAGTTGCTTTCCTGCATGGCGTATTGGCGTATAATGGCATCAGTGAGGACACTAAAGTTTCGCTTTAAAAAGGCATTGTCCTTTTTAAAGTTACCGTAATTACCCGATTCTAACGCGGCCCTGATTCTAATGCGCACCCGATTTTCCTGGCAAAAAAAAACCGAAAAAACTTGAACCTCCGATTGTAACGCGCACGGAACTTTGTGAGCAAGAAAAACGAATGCGAGAGAAACGGGCGATTTATTTCTCGAAGTAATCTCACTCATCTCACTCCTCGTCGCTCTCCGCTGAGCACATCTCGTCCTTGGTGGCGTCAAGCTCGTTCGCAATGCCACACTTCATAACGGACGTTCAACCATGGTCGATGGGATCGTGGCCCACGCCTCGCACGCCCATCCTGCGAGCTTCTCCAGAGGCGCACGCTTCAGCCGACCGCTCATTTTGAACGCGTGAGAGCCGCTGCTGCCACTGCTGTTATCAAGCACGCAAGTGGAACAATTTGACCGTTTGTGTGAACGCCGATAGAAAAGTCTAGGCGCCTAGGCTTCCTGCGTCCAAAAAAATCGTTGCTAAAAGCTTTGGCGTCATCTTGAGATGGTGATGGCGATATCGGGACGAAATTTCCGTTGTTTCGGCAGTTTCAGTTTCGTATCCGATTCTAACGCGTATGCTATTTTTCGACCTATTTTTTCGGAAAAAAAGTGCGCGTTAGAATCGGGTAATTACGGTACGTTGTTTATTAACAACAGAGTTGCTCTGGGTAAAGCCTATCTGTCCGTCTGCTGTTGGTCGTGCGTCACGCTGGGGTGTCAGCAGGCTTCCAGACCCGCCGGTGAGGAGTTTCCTAGACCCTACGATTGAGAGTGCAGTGGTATCGCAAAAGGCGGGCTCATCTCCCTGCCGCTGGAGAAGGGAGTGGAGAGGAAGACCCCTTCCGCTGATGTTTCACCTGCCAATTCGTTTGGTCGAGCCGTAAAATCTGCTCAGCGACGGCGCTGCCGTTCTCCGGCGAACTCCCGTTGACTTTTGAGCCAACACAAAAGAACCACAGCTCAGTTGTTTCGGCAGGCTGCGCACTGGTTGAAACAAGATTTAATGTCTATCGGGATTGGTCATGCTGCGCTGCCGCCCCGAGCGGGTCCGGCGAAGGCAGCGGGCATTTAGTGAAATGTGTAACTTACAGTCGCCATTGGTATTACTCGGGGCTTGCATGGTTTTACAACACTAGATTCCCCCATTGCGTCGGAAGCAAAGCAGCCGCAGCAACAACGGCAGCAGGAGAACAACAGCAAAGGGGCTAGTGAACAACCGCAAGAGCAGTAGCACTACTAACAAGAACCACAGCAGCAGCATCAAGAACAACACCACCACCTCCAACCACAACGTAGTAAGTAAGGTATGGTGCACTTCGATTTATCGTGGCTTCGCGTGGAGCTAACGACCGAGCATATGGTGCTTGTATTTCCGAGTACAGCAAATAATCATGGCGAGCTTCGCGTTAGACACACGCTTTCGCACTTGAGAGCCGTGCCACAGTGGGGATTTTTGGCGTTTGATGCAGGTACCACTGCATTGGTCGAGCAAAGCGCCGCCATGGGTCAGCTGATGTCCATAGCTTGGGAATAAATAGTCCCTATGCGGACAATGCGCACATGGAAGAAGCCATACCTTAATACTTACAAAAATGGACACAATGCGGGTGAAGGGGTGCCCGTATACCTGTTGTCCTACCGCTGGTTTTGACCTATGACCCACCGCCCTTGTGCACTTTCTGAAGCGTAACTTCGTGTGCTAAAAATGGAGTTGATGGTGTCACCTATCTTTATTTGCTGGTACCTTTCAAGAGGAACTGGGTCGCAGCCCAGGCGCTTAACACACCAGGACGCAGTGCCGCATGTTAAGAACCGGAAACCACCCAATCAAAATCTTGTCTCGTAAATCGGTGCAGCGAGAGCACATTGGTCTCGCCGCAAACAAAAAAAAAAGAAAGAAAAGAAAAACAAATCGAAAAGAATTTTCTTGTCGGCCGATTTAACCCGCCACAAGGAAACGAACCGGGTTTCATTAAAGCCCCCGCAGGGAAGAATGTATGGAGCCCGAATAACGGCGCAAACTTTCTCGGCCTAATGATCGTAAAGTGAGCCTACATATCCGTACTTACTTATGGCCGTACGTGGGCTTTGGCTTCTGCTGCGCGCATGCAAGCGATCACGGAATACATTTGAAGACACGTCAACAGCCTCGCAGCTGTTCATGGCCAACCAGCCGTTATTTTCTATTAAACGTTATACCAGAAACAAATATCCACACGCACAAAAAATCTGCCCAAGCGCGGCGGCGAAGTGGATTCTTTAGATTAAGCTGGAAAAATAAGCACTATGTTATGCAAAATTTGGGTCATCAGTTTCGCGTTATGCAAATGTGTCGTGGGAGTGATCACGTCGTTTTAACCAACAAAACGAAACACAAAAAGTGGCTAGATGATGAAGCTGCTGGCCAAGATGCCTTTTTTTGTGTTTTTAATTTTTTCCAACCATTACTCTCGCAGACCCTGGGGATGTGGGTTTAAGTGGTAAGGCTTGCAACTGGGAGTTTGCAGAATGGGCCATACTGAGCCCTGGCACGCCCGTACGCCGCAGAACGGCGGCGTCCCGCAACACCACCAGACCACAGGGCCCCGAAACGGCAATAACGGGGGAATTGTACGGTAGTAGTAATGCGATGGGAATGTGAAGGTCGCATTTCCGTACTCCCGCTAGGAAAAACGGATTGCCTTCAAACTCTGCCGCGTTCGTAGCCACAAGCAGAGCTCAGGTGTTATGTCTTTCCTGTGCTGCGGTCACACGAGTCTGGTCGCTACCGCAGGGATGAAATGTTTAGGGTAGAAATGTGGATCCTCCACTAAAATAAATCACGACTTAAAACACATTGCAGATAATAATCTTCGTGCAGAATTACTTCAACCTGTCGCGGCCATTCAAACATGGCGACAACTGTTCATTCGCACCATTTGCGCCAACTCTTTGCGCCATTAAAACATGGCGCAAACATGGCGGCCATTCAAACATGGGCATTTTCTGAAGCTATTAAAGGAGGTGGCCTAACTTCGACCATGTGGCGACAATTAATTATATCGCTCACCTCATCTTGCTAGGATTGAGACTTGGCCAAGTTGGTTCATGGTCTTGAAGGAGGGGAACAGCGCAAAATTGGACAAGCACGAGAAGGAAACGACAACACGGTGAGGCACACCTAATGAAATTATCAGAATGATCTCGCAAGAAACCGCGCTTGGAAAAACCATCATTCCGTACAAAGTAACTCGCATGAATTCTTTAATTAATGTCCGGAATGCTGGAGCGGGGAATGCATGGCGTCGGCCACAAAATAACCGCTTCCGTCCAGACTCCGTCTTCCCTGGCTCGCAACTCATCAGCGAAATGAGCAGCGACGGCGCTCATTTCGAAATTGCCGTCGGCCGCGAAACCGCTTAAGTCGGCCACGAAGCTACCACGTGTAGTCCTGGGAGAAGGGTTCATTACGGGAACGCTTTTGTCGCGCCCCCCACTTTGTTAATAACGCCGCCTACAGCTCTGCTCCCGCCTGATCTCCGAAAAAAAAAAAAAAAGAAAAAGGAAGCAGCTCTGGCCACTACGTCGCTCGCACGTACCATGCATACGGGTCACGTCCGTGGATACACCCCGGGAATGATTTGCTTTTCTGCCGATGAGCAACACAGAGCATTTCACGCTTGGGGCTGTTCCATTAGCATACTTTCGTTTATTGGAGGCCAACGCGTCTGATGTTCGTACTAATCAGGCAATCTCAAGATCTCTCTAGACGGGAGGATCATGGAACTTTTTTTCGTTCACTTCTGCGCGGGTGTAAGAAATCAGCAATATTTAAAAGAACGAAGCAACACTTTTTCAACAGGCTGTGATAAGCTTCGTTTCCAAATGCGTTTCATTCCTAAAAAAAACTGCGTTCAAGCGGTTGTTTCTTCGTACTTCTGGAAGTCGCCACATGCAAGAATGATAAATAGCTCAGGCTCTCAATGGTCTGTATACTAAAAAGATATTGACAAAGAAATATTCGAACGAATATTGTGAAAATGCAGCCCATCTGTATTGATGCTTTGATGACACTGACATTCTACGAAAATGATTTGATGTTGCGATGGTGCGGCACTGATACGAATATTCTTCAGTATTGGCACAACAATGCGGTGATAGTGGAATTATGAGGTGATGATGGAAGGTCACCGCCGTAGTGACGTAATTATGAATTAACAATGTAGGGGCGATCAGAGCCGGAGCGAGACGTCAATCACTTCCAAACAACCAACGCAACTTGTGCGTCGTATAATCGCCAAGCCACCACCCTGCGCAGTCGCGTTAGACACACTTACCTCGGGATTGTAATTTCCCTTTTGTAGGCATACAGGCAACAGTAAAAAAAAGAGACTGTGAGCGCCGTTACAGCACTATCGACATTTATTCTTGGCCAAATTGCCTTTGCATCGTCCTCGGCATATGCCCCCCTGGGTCGGTATGCGTTACCATGCGCTCTCGAGGAACACGACGCGATGGAGTAGGGGTAAATGGGGATGTATCGTGGCTATGAATGAACGCGACACTAACTCACCTATATTTGAGCACCAAAAGCTGCAAAAAAAAAACCCTGCGTAACACACGGCATCCGACTCAGCTCGGGCGACACAGATGTTTTACCATTATAGTGGATAACGAGACCAAAAAGCGCAATTTGTAACCTTGATTCTTTTTCCTATTTTTTGCGGCGGTTCATGTCCTTCATTTTATTCTGGTTCAGGTAGCGGATACGGCAGGCATACTTCTTGGTTTAAGACCACCTATTCACATAGCTTTCCACATCAATATTGATGCAAGGTAAAGCCGTATTTACAAGGGTGTATTGACAATAGTTATTTAGAGGCTAGTTATAACAAAAACACGGTGGAAGAGAGCACCGCGCAAGCCAGGGAACGAACGCCATGCGCTCCAACGTCAGCGTATTCTTCATTTCCTTTCTTGATGATGTTCCCGGCGTAGCCCGTACATGTAGCGTTCGCTTTGCGGGGAATTTAATTTATGCCCCGTAATAATATTCGCTCGAGAAGCCATCTTAGTTTCCGAAGAGCCGCATGCCACTTCGTGCATTATTCTGAAAACCACGTATCAGCCACATCGTGCGCTACAGCACGCACACGTCATACACCACCCTAACAGGCGGGCTGTACCCTAAACTAATACGTAAAAACAAGTCCATGCAATGGTTCTAGCTCGGCTTACAGAACGCAAACAGCCTTGTCGGCATTGCTCTACACTCCGCATTCAAAAGGGGAAAAAATAACCGAGCGCAAAGCTCTCTGCCAGAGTGGACATGAAATAGGAAGCCCGTCTGGCGCAGACCACCGGAGAGGGCACTACTCCGAAGGGCGGCGGGCGGGAGATTAGCAAAAAGCATTGGGGCGGCGATTTAGGACGGGTCTGGCTCACGCGGCGGCTACTGCCGCCACGGCTCGCGCGCAGCGGACAAAGCGGGCGGCTGTTCTCAGTAATTGCGCGAAACGACCGCACCTGCTGGTCGCGGGTGACGCGGCCGGGCCCCAATTGCCCGAGCGAAATTAATTGAATGGCCTCCTTGCCGCCATGCTGCTGCGGCTTTGATTTGCCCGCATGCCGGGCCCATCGCGACGGGGCAGCTCGGGAGAGAGGGAGAAAAAGTAACGGGCGAAAGTGGAGTGGCCATCACATTCGGACAAGGCTTACCGCCTACTATTTACTGGCGGACGTGGCGTTAGTGGGACCGCCGAGCAGGTAATTTGAGAAGTGCGCCAGTTTTTTGTCTCTCTGCGTTTCGGTTTTGTCATATAGCTACGCCTTGCGTACTGCCGCAACTAGAGGTCGTGTCAGCTGCACTGAGTGCGAAGCTGGGATTCTAGCGGTACCCTGTAGTGCATGAAGCCTTTTTCTACGCGTACAGCTTTTCTGGGATTGCCGCCGAACGGGTGATGCGAGGATTTTTTTGTTGCGGATAACCGAAAAGATGTGTATGCCGTTAAAAAGCATGCTGTTGATGAACAAGTGCGTTTAGCCTGACCAATAGCAGGAAAAAATGACAGGAATGAAACTTATCCCACACCTCGTAGCTGTTTACGCCCATGGGAGCGTATTCCGTAGCACGGGACAAAATTATACGCAGGTTTTATTTTGCCTTTGATTACATGTACTGATTATTTGACTTCGACCACTCCGAAAGCGGCGATTGTAATTAGAGTGACGAGTGTGGGCTTATAAAATGAATTCTATTCGTTCCTAATACGAGCCAGTTCTATGCTAATTTTGTATCACCACTGTGAACTGGTCTTTTTCACTCATTAATCATAGAACTTCAAACTTAGATCATGGTTCAATCTCAGAGGAACCATTTCGCCTTGTTCTGCATATATTTCTCGCCTGATACGGCATGCAGTAATGCTCAGGGAACAAAGACAGTAACCTCAATGAGCTGCAAACTACGATATGAAGGGCCCAGGTGAGCGCTTACTGACAACACCTATTGCGCTGTCTTTACTCCAGAACGAAGTGACAAAAGATAAAAAGATAGAACGTGGCGGGTAGATAAGTGTGCTCCAATTAAAAAGATATAAAACAACGGGTGAACTTGTACGTAACAACCCAGGGCTGCCCAACTAATCCCCTCCCGCGCCCCCTCCCTCAAGAACATACACATAGCCCAATGTTTAAGTGCTGGTCTAATTTGGAGTTCTAGTGTAAAAACATATTCCGGCAATAGTTTATGATGGGCTCGGTTGGCCTCACGCCATTCTTGCGTTTTCGCCATCTGCTTTCCTTTCTTCTTTTTTTTTTTTTTTTTGAAGGTATGGGTATAGCAGAAGGTGGGCGAGGGTCTATATATAGAGAGAGAGAGTGGGGTGAGAATACTTGAGGCCCGCTTTATTCGCGAGTGCCAGGCATGGCCGCAAAAGAACAGCAACCGTTCCAGCAAGCCGTGACGATGATCGGGCATGGAAAAAATCAGACGAAATGAGGTGATGATAGGTGCGCACAATGTAGAAACAAACACAAAGCATAAATGAGACATAGCCCGCTCACGTCGCTGCGCCTCTCACGTTGAGAGGGCGTATGCTACGTTTACGCTCTCAATACATTTATTTGACCCCTCATTCAATATTTGAGTCGTTTTTTTTTAATCACGCGTACTAGATCCAGTTAAGACAGTTAATATAATATCACCCCCCCCCCCCCTCCAAAAAAGAAAATTCGGAAGTGTTATTTTTGGTTGGAAAATTCGTTGGATATCTAAGTACAACTGTTAGCAGATTTTCCTCTTTTTAGGGAACGTATGCATGTTAGTGACGTCTGTAATTTTTATGCCTGCATTCCACTGGCCTTCTTTTCTTCCTAATCATTTGTATTTTGCCGCATGCAGGTGGGTCCACAAATCTCGGAATGGAAGCGCACGACAGGAGAACATATGACATCGTGCTTCCAAGCAATGCACTTAGCTTGCCGAACCACCGCAGCGAGTAACGAAGGCGAAATTGCTACTGCCTCGCAATGCACTTCAACGACCTGATCCCTGGCCTTGAACTACACGGTGGGCCCATCACGGCAGCAGTCACCGTACAGGTTCAGTTTCCGGAGGGGATCGCCCAGCGTGGGGGCAATTCAGGAAGCAACATTTCAGCGTACTTTGACGCCCGAGGGGTTGAGGGTAGCGCCATTTCCTCTGCAGACTCGCTAATAGGGGACACACGCCACGAAGTCATCGCTACATCTCCTCCCTTTCGGCTTCGCTGCTACGAGGCCAAGTCTGCGGCCAAGTCTCGGAGACGACGATACCGCGATGACAAGAGCGGAAACCGTCCCTTCCCGCTGATTGCGCTGCGGCTTGGTTGGACCCCGGTGTGTCGCTGCCGTCGGAGACGTGCAGCCCGGAAACGGCGGCTCCCATTTCCTGGTGTCGTCGCGTGCAGCGACCCTTATTTTTATTTCAATTTTCATATTATGTCTACTTACGTTCCCTTCACAGGCCGCGAAGGACTGTGTGCGGCTGCTGAGCCCAATCGCTTTTTTATTATTAGGTTACCGCGAACGGCCCTCTGTATCAGGCGAGGGAGTCACTGTTTATAGACGTGTAATGGCGATTTTTAATGGTCAAGTAGAGACTCTACAGACCCAGCTCAACACGCTGCGGTAAACTGGCTTGTGTGAAAGGAGCGGGAAAGACGCGGGAAACTGGAAAATTTGAAAGTGTAAGAGGATGGACGGACAAAACGCTATGCCGAGGAGAGATTGTCCGTACTCGTGCGCATTTTCACAATCAGTCGAATGCCATTTCAAAAGTTCTCTTACTGACCGTGTCACTCACACAATTTTAAATGCTCTAACTGCAATAAATGTTTTACTCTCTCTCTCTCTCTCTCTCTCTCTCTCTCTCTCTCTCTCTCTCTCTCTCTCTCTCTCTCTCTCTCTCTCTCTCTCTCTCTCTCTCTCTCTCTCTCTCGCTCTCGCTCTCTCGCTCTCTCTCTTCCCGCAAGCTCTTTATCGCGTTGCGTTCAGATGTTCCCGGGCGCTCATACTTCCTCCGCACTATGTATAATCACGTAGTTATGGCATCTACAAGTTTAAACAATGCCCTGTACTTGCGACGCCTCCACGAGTTGGACGCCTTCACGTTCTTGCCCTGCAGATCTGACAATTGGCACCGCCTTCTCTAACAGATAGCAAGAATTGCTGTTACAAGCCTGTGTAGAATATCCGGTTACAAGCCTGTGTAGAATCAGCTACACATGAAATGAGGATGGGAAAATATAAATTTCAGAAGCCCTAATGGCATGGTTTCTTTCGTAGTGGGTGAGCTTAGTGCAAACTTTTTAAAATAAAAATCTGTCACAACATTACTGTAACCTAAATGCATACCTGCCCGCCGTTATCCGCAATGTACGAAGCTTTCATCTGGAATTCATCTTGTTTTGGACCCTATTTTTGTTTTTGAGTTTGATTTTGCCTTGACGTACTGTACGCATAAATCGCCTAGTATTCACCGAGCAATAGTACCTCATTTCACCAAGACATGGAGTTTAATCTAGGAGTTGCTGATAATAAAAGGGTAATTTGTAGTTTTGTAGAATCGTTAGCCACTTCTTTGAAGCTAACAGGCAGTAGGAGGTCTGTATCGTGGCTTTTCGTGAACATTTGCAATATGCGGTAAAAATTTACCAAACGACCCTGGTGCGAAAGTACGACGGCCAGCTTTGTGTAGTTATTAAAGAACTAAGTTAGAGTTCGGGGCATTCCATGAGCTATATATATATATATATATATATATATATATATATATATATATCAGGGTGTCGAACCGGAACCGAACCGAGCCGAAAACCGGAACTGAACCGGTATTTTCAAACCGTTATTTTTTGAGCACACTGAACCCGAGCCGGAACTGAACAGAAACAAGAAATAATGGTTACCTGTTCATGCAGAAACGGTTCGACCCTCCGTTGTTGATATTGATCAGTCAATACGATTCAGGCCTTTTTTTTCCACGTACCATCAACTTCGTACCCGCTCGCGCACTTTCCCCTCCAGGCAACTGAACACTATCACGCTCTTTGTAACAACAGGGGAAATGAATGAGCACCAATGTAGCAATGGTCTGTTGCTGCTAGAAGCGCGAGCGTAATGCAAGCTCACCAAACGAAATGCCATTCTCGGCAGCTTGCAGGGGATATAAAACGACTTTGCCCTTCCCTAGCTGCGACTTTATTGGAGCAATCAGGCTTGACCTCCCTTCCCCACGACCGTTTTTCTGAAGCACATGGAAATCGACAACGTCCGTGTATCGAGATTTCGATCCACGTTTAATATCACCATCTGGTTAAAATAAGTGTACCCGCCTGCAACATAAGCTGAGCCTCGGAGCAGAGATATAGCACGGAGCGTCAAATGCACCAGTTTTAGATGCAGTGCATCTGATTCACTCGCCTTGTCCCTCCTGCGTCGTCATCGTCGTCGTAGGCGTTGTCCGCCCCTCCTCCATTCTCCTCGCCGCGCCAGCTGCGCTCTCCGCAGCTCACCCCCACTCCTCTCCGATAACGAACACTTTCTCGCGAGGGGCATTGGATTGGATTCGATTGGATTAACTTGGATTGGATTGGATTGGATTGGCTTGGCTTGGCTTTGATTGGATTGGATTGGATTGGATTTGGATTGGACTGGAATAAAGTGGATTGTGTTGGATTGTGTTGCGTCATAGCTGCGGCACGTTGCGTCATAGCCGCGGCAGACGCGCTGGGGCCGGCGCATGTGCAGTACTCTCTCTTCCGCGGTTTCCTCTCCTTCGGGCGCGCTGCGCATATAACCGGTGTGCCGTTCTCCGGCGAAGCAACATCCACGCTTGGCTCAAACACCTAGAGTCCACGCCGCTTTACAAGTACGCCAACGTCGTCATCGACTGGGACCGGCTTACGCAGTCCCCTCAACGTTATGCGCGCTATAAAACGCGGTCCCTTCGCCGCTCCGCCTATGCGTCGTATCTACACAGGGGTTCCCGCGAGGGGAGGTGGGAGTTTTTTTTTAAATGTGTTTACACGGAAAACAAGAAAAAAGAAAAGGCGAATCACGTTGTTTTAAAACATTACGCTAAAAGTAATTATAACCAAATAAGTAAAAAAAAAGCACCAAAACGTGATTATTGCTCTAAACTTTTCTTTGCCCTGCCTTTCCCAACCAAACGTGTCATCAATGCGAAGGAAGTGAGTTCCGTGGTCAGTTTTTGAGGGCAGTACAGTGGACAAGTTCCGTTTTTTGCAGATACAAATAACAACAAATATGTCAGAAAAAACTGTTAAGGTGCGCACTTAATCCCTTGTCAAGAAACTGCAGCCTTAGAAGAAGAAACAGTAATAAAGCAGATTACACGTGCAGAAAGGAAAGCCGGTACCTCACACTGCCCCATTCGCCCAGCGATCATGTTTTCTGCTTGTTCTGCAGTTTAGCCTCTTTCATATCTGCTTTTTTTCGAAGGTGCACTTGTACTGACTGCCCAACTCGCTACATTACTTCGACTGCTACTCGTTCCGGAGGGGAGTGCTGCTGTGTACGAATTAAAAAGCGTCTACCAAAAAAAGCCCCATTTCATGCTCTGTGCGTCAAATTTCCCTTTCATTTTGTAACAGCATAATCTGTTATAAGATTCCGCAATGTAGCACACGAAACGATGGCTGGGGGTCAGGCGGTACGATGACATACTGATTGTAATGCACACATCCGGTATAGCTATCGCAGAAGGAATTTCAGTGGTCAGAGCAATAATGCAGTATCTGAGCGTTAACTAAAGCCTACTTTTGACAAAAGTGTGGCTTACACATTCGATAAGGTGACAGCTAACAAATTATTCACGGTGACCATACAATCTAATTCGTTGGTTGTATTTATGTGCCTGTTGTAGGATTTTTCTGTTTTGTTACAAATATAAAAAATGTGCGCCATTGGTATTAATCGCAGGTATTTGAACGTACCAGTACGCAGGCCTAAATTTAAGGCTTCAAAATTAGCGTGATGAGTGATTCCATAGCGACGATTGCGATTTCAACAAAAAAGAAAAGGGCAGAAAATATGTCCCACCGTCATATCTCTTGGCTGTGGCTTTATGAATAGTCGCTAGGACAACATAAAGTCTGGGCGAGAAAGTAGGTGATAAATCGTCGCCACTTTATCGGTTTTTCTAATATCTCGTAATTGTTTAGAGTTTGCATTGCAATTGCGCCACTGCCCTAGGGAAACAGCAGCATTTTGAATTTTTGTTTGTATTTTGTTTGACTCACGTTTTAAACTAGTAAATTTTTTTTTGGAATTTCAGTGATAATTCAACTCATCGAACCGGTTCGCGAACCGGAACTGAACCGGAGTGAAATGATTTCGCCTGAACCAGAACCGTAACCGAACCGGTATTTTTTCGGTTTGACGCACTGATATATATATATATTGTGGTACCGGGGTCTTAGCGCCCGGCCGCGGCTCCCAAGAAAGACACCGAGTCCCAAGAAACCACACCTTTAGTCAGGTCAGAACCGAACCCGTCCTCAGACGTCCGATCTCCTCGAGGCCCAGGCACGCACTGCCTCAGTCCCTCGTCTCGTTTCCGCGCGCACACGCTGCGCGTGCCCCGAACTACCTCTTTCTCCTCCTTTTCTGCGCGCCGTTCCCACAATATATATATATATATATATATATATATATATATATATATATATATATATATATATATATATATATATATATATATATATATATATATATATATATATATTTGTCTTTAGAGCATCAAAACCTTCTACAACGACTGCGAGAAAAAAGCATTAATTTTTATCAAGGAAACGTTCAGAGGCATTTTTATTAGAACTTCTAAAGGTGATGCTGTGCCTTACGCAAAGTAAGCCTCAAAAGCCTCGCAAGCTTAATTTGTAGGAGTTAGTTTAAAAATCACAACCGACAAGGTTCGCAACTTAGGCAGGTATACAATCAGGCTTTTAATTGGTATGCTGTTTACGTTAACAATACCCGTGGCTGGAGAAATATAGATTGTAATTCGAGTTAGGCTCTGAAAGAAGGGTACCAAATACAGAAAACTACTCGACTGTAACAGTCGCTCAGCAACGCTCCTCAAGGTAAAGCATAATTAAAACCCCGTAATTCCGGTTCGCGCCTATTTCCAATAAAATATTTTAATCTTCACCGCCCCTAAGAATCACTATTTCCTCATCTTCGTCCTCCATGAGGTTGTTTGGACGTTTTCTGAAGAGAGAGAGCGAGAGAATGATTTATTGGAGAGTTTAATTCCAACCTAAAAAGAAGCTGGCTACTCCAAACATTGGAATAATTAAAAGGTGCAATGGTTGTTGTAATGAACCAAATAAAAATGAATGAATGAATGAATGAATGAACAAGGTTAGAATAAGTACGTTGAAAGAGAATTGGTTGAAAGATCACCCAAACAACCTACATATACATCTATATACAAATCATACAAAATGGCCATAGCGCGACGCAGAGACTCTGATCTATATACCTAACACCATTTTGTGTTTCCACACTCCTCCAGAAGAACGCTCACGCATTTAGTAGTGTTCGAACATCTTCGTCACTTGAAGAAACACTCTTAAGGCAAAGAAGGCTTTCGTTAGGTCACGTACATCGCCCCACGGTCCCAACAGTTTCTGCAAAGAATGGGGCGTCCGAAATAGCAGATTTAAACTTCTCTGAGGTCACTAAAATCTCCAAATACGCTAAAATCTCATTTTTTCCCATATAGAAATAATTTTATTTCTCTCATTTCAAAGCGATATGCGCCTAAAAAATATCGCTTTCACATAGCTGGGCGCAAACATAGCATTGTTATCTCAGTAACCTTTTCCGCGATCCTTCCTCGTTGTTTTCTTTGTTTCCCTCCGGATCACAACTGCGGCCATTAGAGGCTGCTTGCCACTCGATGTATTGCCGACTACGGAAAATTGCTTCTTCGGACGAGTGCAATGTCTGTTCCTGACTCGGATAGGAAGTGGCGGTCGTGGCCGAGTGGCGGTCGCTTGGCCACTCGAGCACCGCTGCCCTTCCCGCCTCATCCCCGAGGTGTCGGCTTGCGGGGTCTACGCACCCTCTAGGAACTCATCTCGCCTCCAAAAGAAGTCAGGCGTGGCCAGTTTCCTTCGGTCACTTTTTGCCTTACCCTGATTGCGGAAACACTTGGACGACGTTTGTGAAAGAATGCCTCCTCGTTACGGCGACAACAACTTGTACAGGTCAAGACGCTCTCGCGAGTTGGACATTGCAAACCCACGCTCCGCTGCCTTGAGTGGTGTAGATGAAATGGTGCACTTTTTGCGCTTAAGCATTACTTTTCGTATTTTCGTACTGTTTGCTTCGTTATTATGATTGTTGTTCTGGGTTATACATAATAAAGACATACCCTTACTTTAGCAACTCCAGGCACGGCCACGCTATTTCTTCCCGTGTACTGGCCATGTTCTCTGCCAAGGCATGCTATACCACAACGAAACAAAAAAAGTTTGATTGCAATATGCTTATCACGCCCATGTTCGGAAGTTTTCTGTCTTTCACCCTTCTTTAATAAGTTCTATCTTTTTTCTTTATGAACCGTCTGTCTGTCTGTCTGTCTGTCTGTCTGTCTGTCTGTCTGTCTGTCTGTCTGTCTGTCTGTCTGTCTGTCTGTCTGTCTGTCTGTCTGTCTGTCTGTGAGCTAGATGTCGTCGCCACCGATGCATTTTTCCTCAACGTCACGGCCATGCCGGCTTTTGTGTAATCCTGTTCCCAACCCTTCGCAGATACTAGCGTCATGGACAACAATTCATAATGATGGAACTAGTAGCTTTCATGTCATTAGCCAGTGAGGATTCTTCGTACGGTCTAAATGGCGTCAGCTATGCAACTTTATCTGACCTATAGGTCTCAAAGTTAAGACTTTCCATATAGGTACTTGTAACTACACTTGGGACATTGGCCACATGAGACAAGGCTCGAAGCATGGTCGTCTTGGGGCCGTATTCAAGCTTTCAAGCTATACGGACATTAATTCGTATCGTAAAAACAGTCTCTGCCCTCTTTAGCTGGGAGACTAGGACTTCAGAAATCGGAATGCTTATGTTCAGGCAGTTATATGCGCGGTTTTAGGAAGTCGCGCAGGAGCCTCACATGAAGCGTGCTCGAGTTGTGCGTCACATCACTATAGCCGTGTTTATTGCCATAAGAGCGGCTTTTTTGTGGGACGTTGGGTGATCAGGTTCAAGACAAAATCTATGGGTATCGGAGGCCGCGTAGATGCTTCAATATCCGATAACCTATCCGACAAATCTGTCTACCTGTCAGAGATATATGGTGAAATATCACCTCGCAGTGGAACGCGTAAAGTATCGCACGGTGACATTTTAGATCCCACTCTAATCCCTGTTTCACACCAGCCGCATTGGAATTTATGAGTGCATTCACACACTGTCGAGATTTTATAGCAGGCTGACCGCATTCGCGCCTGGACATCTGGCCAAGCAGGCGCGCTCGCTTTCAGAGCGGATTTCCTGGCACCCTGTGATATCGACATCTCAGACAGGAAGGGGGAGGCACCCGCCACGCTGGCTCAGTGGCTAAGGCGTTGCGCTACTGAGCACGAGGTCGCGGGTTCAATTCCCGGCAGCGGCGGCCGCTTTTCTCATAGAGGCAAAAGCAAAAACGCCCGTGTGTGCGAGATTTCGGCGCGCGTTAACGATCCTCAGGTGGTCAAAATTCATCCGTAGCCCTCTACTACGGCGCGCCTCATCGCCTGCGTTGCGTCGGCGCGTTAAACCCATCGATCAAGGAAGGGGGAGGCGATATTCTTCCTCATGTGCGATGTATCCCACTAGAAGCTTCCAACATGATGCCCCTATTTCCATTGGCATCATGCCGGTATCTGTTGCTGTTGCTAGCTGGACATCCGCGCCCCGGCCCCGATATGATGCGAGATCATGATCTCCCCGTATATTATATTCCTCCCGTTTAGAATGGTACGCAACATATTACTTGTCTTCATAAAAAAGCGGGGTTGGAATTCTCCCTCCAACCCCACTTCACAGAAACAGTCAACAGCTGTCTCACCATTTCCTTTACCCGTCAGTAGGAGCATTTCTTCTTCCTGAACTGGTGCAGATTAGTGCAGTGTCGTGCAGACCAGTGCAGGGTGCTACTGTAGCTATAACTCAGCAAAGACATTAACATAGGCTGCGCTGTCTACACCAGTGCAGCCAGTGCAAGTAAAAAAATGCCTTTAGTGTGGAACGGCAGTGTCCCTTGTGAGAACGATTCTGAGGAGCGGGTTGAAACGCTGCTGCCTCTCGCATTCGTTCGTTTCCTACCTGGAAATTCGGCCGAACATAGGCAGCGTTGCGATGACGCGGCATTCGAGTGTTAGGGCTGCTAGAGCACGGAAAGCACCAGTGGTATTGGGCAACCAGTGCGAAGCCTCGCGCAGCTTTTACTGGGCTTCTAGGCATACCCCTGGGGAAGCGTTATTGCGCACCGCGCCCGCGGGAAAACAGGTCGGTTTGCGTAACCTAGCTGAGTGGATCCAACGAGACTCAACCACATGCGCTGTAGCGTTGTTTGCGGTGGTGGTGGGCCACATAGCGCCGCTTAAGAACTCCGTCCGCGTTGAGGCGCAATCCGCCTCCCTCCCCCTTCAATAAACAAATGTCCTCGGGGCATTTAAATGGGGCGGTAATCGCAAAACAGCAGTTTGGTTTGATAAATGGACTACTTTGTCCCGGCAAAAAAAGATACCACTTTTATCGCGAACTTGAAAAAAATTACGCCCATCTTCCCGCGAGGGAACCCTGATGTGATGCGACGCATCAGGGGGGAGCGTTTGGACTGACGCTGGCATTGGATTGCGTCAGTCCACTCGCTGAAGGGACTGTCGCTTCCATCACGTCTTCATCGGAAGATCTTGCACGGAGGTCATCATCATCATCATCACCAGCCTATCTACGCCCACTGCAGGGCAAAGGCATCTCCCATTATTCTCCAATTACCTCGGTCCTGTGCCAACTGTGACCAATTTATCCCCGCAAACTTCTTGATCTCATCTGCCCATCTAACTTTCTGCCGCTCCCCGCAGCGCTTGCCTTCTCTAGGGATCCACTCTGTTACCCTTAATGACCAGCGGTTATCTTATCTTCGCATTACATGCCCTGCCCACGTCCATTTCTTCTTCTTAATTTCTACTAATATGTCTTTAACACCAGTTTGCTCCCTGACCCACTCCGCTCTCTTCTTGTCCCTTAATGTTACACCTATCATTTTCCGCTCCATTGCCCGCTGAGTCGTTCTCAATTTAAGTTGAACCCGCTTAGTAAGCCTCCAAGTTTCTGCCCCGTAGGTGAGTACCGGTAAGATGCAGCTGTCATACACTTTCTTCTTCAGCGACAATGCACGGAGGTATCGTCAAGCAAAGTCAAGTCAAGTGCGAGAGCGAGCGCTGGACTGATCCGGCGCCGTGCGCTCCCCCGCTTATATTCCCGCTTTTGAAAGGAGAGGAGCCGGGGGTGAGAGTCGCGCGCATGCGCACACATGCGCGCACCCAGAGCAGCGAAGCGCACACGCGCAACTGTTGTTATGATAATGAGACGGAGTGAGAGTGTTGCGCACAGCTGTCGGAGAGAAGAGCGGAGGAGAGTTGCGCATGTGCAGTGAGCGTGAGGACAACGCCGCGACAACGACAACAATGGAGGGACATACCCGAGAGCAAGAGATGCGTCGCATCTAAAATGAGATATTAGTGGCGACTATGCAGCCGCATTCTGGTGATTTTCGCATGGCGCCAGAGAATGTTGCTTGTACGATTTGTGGTCGCCCACCTAAGCCACAGCTAAGAAGCACGACTGGATGATAGAAGTGGGACCTCCAGTTTCGTTTGAACGTGTAACCTGAATCCTAACGTATACAGTTAAAACACTGCTACGTTTTCGTGATGGCCCATACTACATCACTCTTGCCCATAAGACGTCACTGTAGCATGAAATGTGAAAGTTTTGCTCTACTTGTCACGGGATTCCTTTTGTTGTTAAAAAACGTCTTTCGTGGCTCAAGTGTAGCTTTGTTGCCCAATGCTAGATCTTTCCAATTGAACAAAATTGTATTTCATTTCATGGCCCCATTTTAGGTCAAATGAAAAACCATCATGGCTTCCCCTGGCGATATTTACCAAAGACCTACTCCTGCCCCATGTTTGCGTCTCGTCCTCGCTGCATTTTTCGTCTGCTGTGACTCGGCCTTGTTGGCGTACTTCCGTGGTCTACGGAGCGTAGCCGGTACACAAACTGTCGGTACATTCGATGTACAAAGCTCTCAATCGCAAGGCACGGCACGAATTACTTTGGCTATTCTTTGGAACCAGGCATTGGTGATGTTTTATGAGAAAAACTGTTCTCATGGCCGCACTTGCGAAAAGATGTACAAGATCGATTAGGAAGTTCCGAAACTGCGCGGTCCTACATAAATTGTTCCTAACTTCCGAGTGTTATTATTATTATTATTATTATTATTATTAGTAGTAGTAGTAGTAGTAGTAGTAGTAGTAGTAGTAGTAGTAGTAGTAGTAGTAGTAGTAGTACTAGCGTTGTTGTGGTTGTTGTTACTACTACTACTGCTATTACTTACATGTTGTTCTCAGCGTTGTTTCACCAGCTTTTGCATTAATGTCGCATGAACTCATCCTGGAGCAACAAAAATCGGAACTAATGAAAAGAGACACGACGTTAAAGGCACCTGCAGGTGACGCGGCTTGCCAGATTACATCGCCGAGCCGAGCAAAGCTTACCGACAGCCCGCCTGAGACTACGCGGGTCGTCGTCGGTATACACCGGAAGAGTTAATCAACCCCGGAATTTGACGCGCAACTTCCAGCTCAGGTGTAGCGGCAGAGAACAGCAGCGGAACAACAACCGCACCCTGCAGCACATCCGCTGCTTCGTTTCTTTTGCGCCAGCACGCGAGCGCTATTAAAGCTTTGACGCTGCTTCTGGTGGCGGCTGCGTTTGGCGTTCGAACGGAATTTTCTTCCACGCGCGTCGCTTTTTGATCTGGGCTTGCTTCCCCGGGAAGAAGAGATGGCCCGTGCATGTCGGGGAGCGTGCGGGCACTCTTGCGTTTTGCGTCCTTCCGCGAAAAGTTCCGTACGCCCGAATGCGCGCGCGGCAGCAGTTTCACTGTCCCACGCTCTCCCGCAGGTTGTGTCTGCGCGGTCTAAGGCGCGCTAATTAATTAAGTTTTTCAGTAAACTGCGTCCGATAATTATCTGGTAATGAGGTGTAACCGAAGCGGGCTCTGAGACAGGAAGTGTGCGCGCGGGCTGCAGCCTCGGTGCCCTGTTTATCGGTATGCGCAAGCGCGCCCGCGTCACTTTCCCGTTGCCGTTTTCGAGCGAAACCGTTCAACCGGTATGTCTCGCGAAATTGCGCTCACGGTTCATCTCTTGTTTTCGCCTCTCTTTTCCTTTTCTTCTGTCTTCTTTTTTCCGCCTTTCCTGCCGCCCTGCCACTAAATAACTGAGTTTATGGCAGTCTCTTACCGGTAGTTTTTCTTGTCACTGTCCTTTCCAATCTGCTGTGCTCGCCTTCTAGTTTGCTTCTTTTGCAGCGAGTGAATACATGACGTAAATTAAAGCACAACCACAGCGTTATAACCTGCATGGAAACTTTCGTTGTTTAACCCCTTTTCAGCACTTCACCATCTGCCAAGAGCATAGAAAAAACTCTGGGAATTTAAGCGTTTTTGATGAACGTAAGCGCCAGTCATTCAGTTTTCCCGTACAAAGAGACAGATAGATAAAAAAGAACACGTCAGCTTTGCTTGTTATTTTCTTTTACCCGCCTCGAAATATCAGTGCTCTTAGGCCAATGTTTAAGGGGCCTTGAATAGGGTGGCGAAGGCTATAAGGCCTGGAGCTTTCACCCTTCCCACGCCCCTCAAAGCGCTGTGGATGCTACGAGCTGATTCGCTCGAGCTTAACTCGAGGTACGCGCAGCCACTGGCTCCGCTCAGCGGTTCCCGGCTTTCTTTATTTTTAGTAGCCGGCGCTCATGCTCCGCCTACTACTGGCTGCGTGGCACTGCTTTTCGCGTTGGCACGTCAGTTCTATTATAGGGGAAGCTAGAGTTTAATAGCCAGATAGGAGGGCTCCAAAAATAACATGCTCGCTCAAGACAATAATTGAACATTTTCACCTACGGCTATCGGCCCGCTGTCGCGGCGAACAGGTCTCTCCGAAGCCGGGTCGCGCAAAAAAGACTTAGCATTGTCGCAGTTATTCGGTCGCCGCTTTATGAAACAGCGCCGACGAAGATCCCCGCCACAATCTTTCACCGCGCTATCGTACCCTTTCACGCATTTGTAAACTGATTTTCAGCAATTGTCCGAATCTCGGAGGCGACGACGAGTTTCAGCTGTTGCGGTGTGAGCCGATTCGCGCGCGGTCCATGTCCACCGTGAAGGCAAATAGTTGCCGCGGTCGAAGAAGACGTCCCGTGCTGGTGAGCGTTTATTATATCTTGTAAACTACGTGCTATAACAACAAACTCAGTTAAGCTCGTGTGACGGATGGCGAAGATCGACATTCCCTAGAAAGATACGCCGTGCTGGAATTTTGCTCTCGTAGACGCCATCCGAGTCGCCGAAACCCCCTTCGGCTTTGCCGAGAGGCGGAAACGCTTACTGGCTGCGTAATTTGACGTAACCCGCCGAAAGCAGCGTCGTAGTGTTCAGCGCCAGCTTCGTCATAGAGGCTACGTCAGATGCATAGAAGCTACCCCAAAGTTCCATTGAATTGTGGGTAAGAATTCAAAGGCAAACACGGAAAGAAAAGAACGCATATCTAGTGATAGCGCGCATGAAATCGCGACCTTTTCAGCATTATTGTAAGAGGCAGGAATGGCTTTACAAGGATGGTTTTACCTCCGAGTTGTGCATATGAATGAGAGTTGAGTAACTATACTTTGAACACTGGACGTACTTGACAGAAGGTCGAGGGATACACATTACATCAGGAGCAGCCCGCTACCTCTGATCAATCCAATTATCAGTAGCACGCATAACTATATACAGTTCGAGTGTTAGTAATATTACATTTATGTATGCATTGTTACTAGCGGCGCTGCTATTACCGAAACCGGTAGTATGTGACAGAATCTGTGTTCGCAAGCTACCTGTTTAGCAGGACCTGTTATCTGCAGATCATGAAGTTCCAAAAGTAAACTTTCGGTGTTCCAAAGGCTATCCCCCGTATTCTGAATCCCTCTTCCACTTGATCCTCCAGTCGAGGAGATCCTTGAAAGGGATTGTCGCATGTAAATGCATTGCAGTATCCTCCACTCAGCCTAGTCGAAGAAACAGATGGAGTGGAGGAGACATCAAGAATACGGCCCTACGTGTTTCATCGTCTTCTGTTTTGCTTTTTCTTTCCCAACAAGACTTTTACAGTGGTACGGCATTTGTATGGAATTAGAGAAACTGGTTACGATAAGTGAACCATGGCGATATCTGCCATGGCGCCTTTAGTAACTTGTTTGAACGTTGTCGGTACTTTGGGTGGCATGTGAACCTGGAAGATGGCTGCAGTTAATACTTGAAGTGAACTTGTTATTTGCGGTACTTCATGGGGTAACGTGATTTCCAGGAACATGCTGCTTATAGACCCACTGGAGGTGCACGCGGAATTCATTATAACTTGAGTCAGCAGACTTGCTGCATCGGCTTCCTTTCGCCTCCGCAGCACGATTGGGTAGGTTTCAGTTACAAAACTTGATTGAGACAGTCGCTGTCACTGTTAATTGCGACTGCTCGTTTAGAGTCCCTCAGATTTGGTGGGTTCTCTCTTTTTTTTGCGTACAGCATTTACGTTAGACTCACGTAATATTTTGCCAAGACATTGTCATGCGGCTTCGCTATAGAGTTTGGTTCAGATGAGTTTCTGTTTGCAGCGCCTTACAGCATTTACGATGGATTCAAAACTTCGTCAATAATCAGAGCTCTAGCAAATCACTTTCCTTGACTGGCAGTGCCCGTGTATCATTATGCGGGAATGGTCATTACAGCGTCGTGCGGGTTACTCGTTGATACTGAGCTCGATCTTATGAACACAAACAAACCAATAAAATATTGCCAGGAGCATTTTTTCGTTCTGTAAAGATTGACGAGAACTGCAAGAAAATAATCGTTTTGTTTCGGGCAATGCGTTCATTTCGGGTATCTCCCAAAACAGAGCCACGCGTTGCTGATACTTTTTTGTAGATAGCTGTTACAATCGCCATTGGCCACCTCATCGCCTCATAAAAAAAAAGAAAGTCCCAATCCTTACTCTGCCCTGTCTTGCCACTTGATATTATTATGCGCTTGTACCTTGGACAGCCGAGTCAATCTGTCACCCCAAATACCTACAAAAGGAAATGCAATTTAAAAAAAAATAAAGCTGAAGAGATGACTTATTTTGCTTCGGCCTTTATCGTTCCTCCCGCCAGCTGTGGGGTGCCACTTGTTTAGATAACGTTACACGGCGTTATGCCCATTCCGAATGGAAATAAAGCTCAGTAGTGCGGGAACATCCACCGCGTTTAGCTGTGCACCGCACCGTTATCTATAACGGCGTATGCGTACAAGTGGCGAGCACGCACCCGTAAAGGACCACGCGTGGGACAGGTACAGGCGCGGAGATCCTATCTTCGCGGTACGAGTTGCGTGCCTCGAAGCGAACAGGACATGCGCGCTGGCTCCAACGCCACAGATGAAAGATTACAGAGCAGTGATGTCTCCATTTTGCTCGCGGCGCTCCTTTTGGTCGGCATTTGTTTGCTGGCGTTACTAAGCAGCGAACTCCGCCATTGTGCTCCGTAGGTTCATTTCTTGTGCTCCGGCAGTGCCCCTTTCTATGTACCAAGTTGGCTAAGAGGACACACTGCCCTAGGAATTTGATGATTGATTGATTGATTGATTCTGATTCTGATTGATTGCAGGGTGTAACGCGCCGACGTAACGCAGGCGATGAGGCGCGCCGTAGTGGAGGGCTCCGGATTAATTTTGACCACCTGGGGATCTTTAACGTGCGCCGAAATCTCGTACACACGGGCGTTTTTGCTTTTCGCCTCCATCAGAAAAGCAGCCGCCGCGGACGGGAATCGAACCCGCGACCTCGTTCTGATTGATTGATTGATTGATTCATTCATTCATTCATTCATTCACTCATTGATTGATTGATTGATTGATTGATTGATTGATTGATTGATTGATTGATTGATTGATTGATTGATTGATTGATTGATTGATTGATTGATTGATTGATTGTAGGTTTATCGCACCGACGCAACGCAGGTGATAAGGCGCGCCGTAGTGGAGGGCTCCGTATTAATTTTGACCACCTGGGGATCTTTAACGTGCGCTGAAATCTCGTACACACGGGCGTTTTTGCTTTTCGACTCCATCAGAAAAGCGGCCGCCGCGGGCGGGAATCGAACTCTCGACCTCGTGCTCAGCAGCACAACGCCTTAGCCACTGGGCCGCCGCGGGGGGTCACACCACTCTGGGAATATTTATCGAGCTATATTGCGGAAATTGCTCAGTAACTGTGACTGAGCAGCCACAATTTCTTAGTCTGTGCGAATGGGGCATACTCCTGCTTGCCGTTTGAGGTATACCTTCGCTTGACTTGTTTGCAGTGTTACTACTCAGTAGCGCGCAGCCATAGAGAGTTTCACGGATGGCTAACAACCGGTTGAGAAATTTCCGTGATTAATATTTTAACTACGAGATGAAAACTCATAGACTTTATCGAACTCCTGCCTGTAGCGTAAAGTACTGGTAGCACATGGCCTCCTGACTTGAACAATGAGCCTTGCACTTGGCTGCGCACTCATGGGGTGAATCATAACTGACCTCTATGATATGACTGGAGAGTTCAGCATCGTTTAACTAGAGGCTAACGTCGTCTCCCCTCACGTCTCACCCTTCTAAGCCCTCTCATTCGAACACCTCGAACATTGCTGCCACCGTCTACGTACCATACATTCCACACTCCAGTTGACGTTTACCTCCTTGACCAACTACGACAGCGAAATGCCTGAGAACTTTTCGCAGTAAACGCTCCGGCTTTTCTCTTCCTGGCTCGCATAACCGAAGTAGTGTCGGAGGCAAGTCCCAGCGCAAGCACACGTGAATTATTTTCCTACTTCCTTGCTCCTCCTTCCGTCTAAAAACGTTATTCTTGGTATCCTTGGTAAAAAAAGGTATCCTTGCATCCGGCTAACTTCCAAAAGGGCGCTTTACAGGCTAAGAACTACCCAATCAGGTTGCTATCTGCGTCGCACTTGGCGCCTAAATGGACGCTAGAGACTGGAACGCTTTTGCTCTGGCTGAAAGATGACGACTTTCAAAGCTGTTCAGCAAACCTCTCTCAGCAGCGAACGTTGCTTTACATGTTTAAAAATACATAGCGTGAACTAGAGGTCCCCGGCACGACCCTCGCCCAGCCCCGTCGGCGGAGCCAAGCCTCGCCTAGCTTTGACGTCATCACGCGTGTCGGCACCGCTCGAACTCGGAGGGCACTCTGCCCATCGTTCATGGCGTGATATCTTGCTTGCTTTTCTCTCCGCCAGTACACGTGCATTTGCGCCTACAGTGGGAAGCGCCGAACAGCTCGCGCTACAGACGCAGAGTTCGCGAGGCCGGCTGCCGCTGGTTCTAGCGCTCGCGCTAACGCGGTTCACTTTGTGAGAGACGTGAAAGGCTGCGGACAAAGTGATCCGGGCCGGCCAGTCTTGGAGAATTTTGAGCGGCAAGTGTGGAAATCCATGTGAGTTGCAACAGCCGGGTCCCCAACGGAGAGAGAGGCGCGGCCCGCAGTTCTGCTGTTTTAAATGCAGAGAGAGAGAAAACAATTTTATTGGGCTTTATGTGGCTCAGGGGGCAGTTGTGGCCGCTGGCTTGTGCCGGGCGGCGACATCGGCAGCTCTGGTGACCAAGGAGGTTTGTACCTCTAGATCCGAGCTCCCTAGCGCCTCCTCCCACTGCTCATCACAGGAAATTAGGGGAAAGGGATCTTTCGGGCACCCCCAGAAGATGTGGGTAAGGGTAGCGAGAGCGCCACATGCAAGGCATTCTGGGGAAGGGTACAATGAGGGGTGTATTCGGTGAAGTATAGCGGGATTAGGGAACGTGTTCGTCTGAAGGAGACGCCACGTGTGTTTATCCGAATTAGTAAGGTTGGCGTGAGCCGGGGGGTACCTACGGCGGTCGAGGCGGTAATGCGCGGTTATTTCTTTGTACGTAAGGAGTCTATCTCTGGCGGATCTGGCCCCGTGATAGGGTTCGAGGCTGGCCCCGGCTCGGATTGTGAGCCCTCGAGCCGTATTGTGGGCAGCCTCGTTACCAGCGAGGCCAGCGTGCGCCGGAGTCCAGACAATTTCTATCGGGGAGTCGGGTGGGTGGCGTCGGAGAATTTTGGAGGCCTGTGGGGAAACATGGCCGTTGGCAAAATGTTGAATGGCCGCTTTGGAATCGGAAATTATAATCGCGGGGGTCGGCCTTTGGGAGAGGGCTCAAGCTATTGCCGCCTCTTCTGCCGTGGCGGGATGGGAAGTATTTAAGGTGAGGGAGTCGAGAGTGGGATTATCAAGGTCGTTAATGACTGCAATGGCGGATGCGGCGCGGTGCCTGTATTCTGCAGCATCCACATATACCACGTCGGCTCGAGCGGGGAGTCGTTTTTGGAGAGCACGTGCTCTCTGTTCCCTGCGGCTCGCGTGGTATATGGGATGCATGTTGCGGGGTAATGGTTTAATGATAAGCTTTGCATGAGTTTCAGAAGGAAGGGGAATTTTAACCTCAGGGCAGTCAATATGACCCATACCTAGCCGCTTGAGAATATGGGTTCCAGTGGGAGTTTTAGACAACCGGACGACCTGATTTGAAAGGTGGGCTTCGATAAGCTCCTCTGCGGTATTGTGCACACCAAGGCCTTCGAATCTGGCAGTGGGCGTGTTAAGGGGGAGGTGGAGGGCAGATTTGTATGCTCTTCGGATGAGCCGATTAACCTTATCTAGTTCAGTGGCAGTCGGGTTCAGGTAGGGCAGGGAGTACGTGATCCTGCTGATAATAAAAGTTTGGATCAGCCGGACCCTTTCCTCTTCCTTGAGACCCCTGCGGCGGTTGGAGATTCGTCTGATGAGTCCTATAGTTTGAATAACATGTTGTTCTAATTTTCTGAGGAATTGTGTGTTAGACCGATTATTTTGGATAAGCATCCCCAAGATTTTAACGGTAGAGACCTCTGGAATCGGGTTGTTTTCTATATGAGCTCTAATGTCGGGTGGTACCTTTGATCTCCTCTTTGGCGGTAGCAGAAGGAGTTCCGACTTACTAGGGGAGCAAGTGAGTCCCGCGTTGGCGGCTTCGTTTACTATTATCTGAACGCCCTTTTGTAGGGTTTCTTCTATGTGGGAGTCGCTTCCGCCATTGACCCACAGTGTGATGTCGTCGGCGTAGCGACTGAATTTAAGACTAGGGATTTTCTCAAGGCGGCGGGGTATGTTAAGTATGGCCAAATTAAACAACAAGGGGGATAGTACCGCTCCTTGAGGTGTGCCTTTGGAGGGGAGATCGACCGTGTCGGAGGTAATGCCACCGATCTGGAGGACGGCACTTCGGTTAGATAAGAAATTACGTATGTAGTTGTACGTACAAAGCCCCGGATTTGTGGATTCCAGTCCAGCCATTATGGCGTCGTGGGACACGTTATCGAAGGCCTTGGTCAAATCTAAGGCAAGAATAGCCGCCGTGTCCAAATTGTTTTTGGGGACTATGACTTCGCGGGAGATTTGGAGGAGGATGTCCTGCGTGGACAGGCCCGAACGGAAACCGATCATGGAGTGGGGGAGGAGGTAGAAATTTTGAATGTGGTAAACCAAGCGTGCATGAATGATATGCTCAAATATCTTTCCCAGGCACGAGGTGAGGGAAATGGGACGGAGGTGTTCTAAAGCAAGGGGTTTTCCCGGTTTGGGAATAAATGTGATTTTAGCATGTTTCCAGGATTGTGGCAGCGTGCCCTGTTGCCAATAATGGTTGAAGTAACCTGTAATGGTTGTGATGGAGTGATCATCGAGATTCTTGAGCATTTTGTTAGTTACCTGATCAGGGCCTGGGTCCGAGCCCGATCGCAGCTTGAGTAAGGCTCCTTGTACTTCTGCTTCAGTGATTTCCCTGTCCATATACGGATTTGGTAGGCCGGTGTACGGTGGTAGAGGGTTACTAGTGCCTTTGGGCAAATACATGTCCTTTATCTTATTAATTAGGTCTGCATCCGTGCCTGGGAATCTCTGGATGATGCCAGTGAGACGATGGGCTTGATCTGTTTTCGACTGGTTCGGGTTCAGGAGGTGTTTCATAAGGTGTCATGTCCGTTTCATCCCTAGATTGCCACGCATCTGGTCGCAGATTTCGCCCCATTGATCCTGAGGGAGTCGTAGTGTGTATTTTCGAATGCTCGCTTCCAATTCTGCGAGCTTACGGCGTAACCTGCGGTTATGTTTATTTCGTCTCCAACGTTTTTGAATGCTCTTGTACGCGTGCCACATGTGTTGCAGATGTGGATCTATGGTCTCCGAAGGTATGTCTGGGTCGACAGCTTTAGTTACGGCTCGCGTGTCCGTAATCAGTTGCTTTACCCACTTTTGGAGATCTAATGGGTTATATGCTACCGGTGTTTCTTTGTGAGCTTCTCGACAACTCCTGAACTCGTCCCAGTTTGTGAGGTGCTGCTGTCGGGGGTGAGTTTTAATGGTGTGGGCAAGGGTGAGATCAGTTTGGATGATGAAATGATCACTTCCAAGGGTGCTATCAGTGATGCTCCATCTGGCGTTTTTCACGTGGAGTGTAAAGGTGAGATCTGGAGTGGAATCTTTTTGAGCAATGTTGCCAATCCGGGTTGGAGCATTGGGGTCTGATTCTAATGTAAAATGGTGGATCTGCGCCTGGTCCCAAAGGTCTCTTCCCTTTTTTGTGCATTTGGAATAACCCCACGTCGTATGTGGTGCATTAAAGTCACCCAGAACAATTAGGGCATTGGGGCCGGCTTCTCTCCTGGCCAGGGAAAACAGAAGATTGAATCTGTGATTCTGCGCCCGTGGGGTACTATATACGTTCAGTAAGAAAAGTTTATAACCTCCCCTTTTTATGGGAAATGCAGAGCATTTCAGTAACTCACGATGTCACCCGCGTTGAAGTCCGTAGTCGTAGTGCGCACCCCTCCCCCTACACTATATAAAAGAAAATACTATCCGGCGCCAGGCTTCGATCCCTCGACCCTGCGGGAGGAACGCAATGTACATGGTGCTCTACCCACTGCGCCACAAAGCCGACACAGAATGGGACGCTACGAACGCGCCTTATATCGTTGACTCATTCAAATTACTGCTGACGAGCGCTCTCTCGTCAGCAGTTGCCACAAGTGCAACAACATTAACGTAACGCAAACTGCTTAACGTCGTGCGCCCCCGGAAATGTTCTGCATTTGATCGTGCCCCTCGCGAGGGGGGTGTTTCCGTTTCGTTTCTCCTTTATGCTCTTTAGCGCGTCTCACCGAGTGCGGAGCAGATACAGTGTGGCGCCGTTGTCGGTTTAGTGAGTAGCGGCTGGGGAAACTTTTCCATCCTTGCACCACCGGTGAAAGCTGCGCCAATTTTGTTCACTCATTCATAGTGAAATCTTGCATTTATATACCTTTACACTATTTCATTTCTTCTTTTTGTGATACAAAACAACACTTTACAGTGCGAAAAAGAGTCATTCAAGCAAGGAGGTGCTGTCACCAAGAAGAAGCATTAATGTATAAAATCTTTATTGAACAACAGGTGCTGGTGTTGGGGCACCCGCCAGGTGGAGAAGATCGTAAGTCCGGGATCCCCTGAGTGTGGCTGGCTGCGCGAGCCCTGTTCACCAGGTCCAGCTGGATCGCTAGTCCTGGCCGGCGAACCGCGTCGTCCACTGTTGAATGGAGGGGAATTAAAAATATCCGTGCGATTTTCCAGCTTAGGGGCTGCATGCCGGACGTACGGTAACGCAAAACATTTGACTGTAATTGAAACTGACATTTACCACCATTTGCAGACACGGAGCAAGAATATATAGGAGGCGAAACGGCCCATTGCGGCAAGCGCGTGCGAGCGACCAGATAATGTAACAATGAAAACCAAATTAAACTGCATAGCTTCATAGCTGCGACGGCGATGTAGAGAGTAGCGGCACCTGATGGACGAAATGATAGCGACCGCAATTTATTCCTTGGTTGCGTAGTGAAATGCCCATGGCGGCGGCCACGCAGTTTCTTCACCATCCGCGGCAAATGGCGCTAGCTTAACCTATGACGAGAGCTCGTGACATTATCTGGCCTCGTTAGGAAGCCTCGTTCTCCCTCCTGTCTTATTCTTGCTCAGTGCTTGCAGTGAATGAAAAGAACCTGCTTAAAATATCTGAAAAAAAAAATCATGTCCTGAGCGGTTCGCCGCATACACTTATTTTACGTTTACATGCGTCCCCATCGATGTTTGTTTCAGAAAAACGGCTCGGCTCAACACGTTTCACCAATTCCATTTCATTGTTCGCAGTTTCTGATGTCAAAAGTTGTACTGCGAGAAAGCGAATGAGGCGGCGATATGTGTTCCCACGCCTTTGGCATTTCCTGCACTAAAAATTCTGGAACTACCAAGTGAGAATTGTCAGACAAATAAGTAAACCACCATGCTATGCTCCAATTCTCTGAAACAGGTTTCATTACACAAATACATCACTCGGGAGACAGTTTCGCAAGGTAAATATAAGGAGTTTGACATTATAGTATGATTGCCCTGGCGCCTTTTATAAAATAATGTCCGAAGGACCCCTTATTTTCATGGTGCGCTCCCTTGTGAAATCAGATTCACCATTCTACGCAAATGCTAAGCCGAGAAGTCATTTCTACAGAGGCAATGACTTCGTGTCTGTTTGCCCTCTCTCTGTACAAGTTTTTCGCGCTGTTTCCTATGTGTGCCCAACTAGCCCCAAGTATCGCCTTAGCATTTGTGTAGAATGGCGAATAGGGGTTTCGGCGCACGTTAAAGATCCCCTGGTAGTCAAATTAATCCGGAGCCCTCCACTACGGCGCGCCTCATCGCCTGCGCTGCGTCGGCGCTGAAACCCTACAATCAATCATTTCTACAGCGGCAATGTCGCCTGCGCTGCGTCGGCGCGTTAAACCCTACAATCAATCATTTCTACAGCGGCATTTCTACAGCTGCAATTCTACGACCGGTCTTATCGTAACGCGACAAGGCCCATTTTTTAGGGGCTTCTCCTTAGGCGCTCGGGGCTGCTGGCGTATCCTGTTGTCGTCGTCGTTTCATATATTCACGGCACTAAAACACCGGAACACTTGTTTTCCAGGGCCTCGCACTAGAACAATTCGTGCTTGAAAGACACAAAACTTTTACAGCAAAACGTATAACTCTACCCCCCAACGGTTTCATCTCCGTGGGCACAAACGTCAAGGCGCCAAGAATACTCGTATACCCAGCATGCCTCGCCCATCCCCAGGTTTCACGTTAGTGGAGATGGCCCGGTTTTTATAATTAGCATTTTCATATGAGGCGAAATTGTGAGAAATCAAGTATTACGTACGGACAGACGGCTTTCGTCGCTGAGTCTGCATGATATGCTACGAATTTAAGAGCAACTGCCGCAGCGGCGAAGGCCATTATGTATACTCAGGGCACTGTAATATGCGGGTAGACGCAAGCTTGTTTCTACGCGTTAGTGTCCTTTTAAGTAATTTATAAGACAGGGATTTCGTAGGAAATTGGAATGACCGTAGTAAGGGCACGGTGTGCCCGCTGGTGCAGCAAATGCACTGTTAGAGAATGCTACGTCGGGCAGGACACACGGGGAATCTGTTTGCTGTTACTGAAAATCAGGGAGTCGAAGTGGAATTTTTTTTTCGGGTTTGGTTCGGGTTCAGGTTCAAGCCTTTCGGGTTCGGTTTCGGGTTGCGTGTTTCCAAAAGCTTCGCTGCACAGCGCCCCACGTGACACCTGGGATGTCACCTCACGTGAGATGATATTGAGCTGCTGCTAAAATGATGCCGCAGTTCGGGATCTGCGGCCTCGCGATAGAGTTCGGGGTACTTGCGCTCACTGCTTGATTTCGAGCCCAAGCGGGTCTATTTTAATTTCTTTATTGAAAATTTTTTTCTAAACTCATTTTTTATTGCAGAATAACTCAATTATTCGTGTTTCGTTTGTTATAAATGGTGATTTGGCATGTTCTAGGTCGCTGTAGGCTCGGGGCACTGCGTATGAACCCGTTAAATTAACATTCTGTATCGCGCGAAGACCCGTGTCACGAGGGGCGCTCTGTAGCGAAGCGTTTGAAAATACGCATCCAGGTTCGGTTCCTGAGCACCTTTCCGTTCCGGTTCGAACCGGTTCGAAAGGGTTCACAGAGGGTCCAGAGGAAACAAAGCAGGAATTGTTTTTTTTTTTTTTTTACATTTTAGTGCTGCGTTTTTGTTTCACTGTCAGGTCGGTATAAAAGCAAATTCATAACCTAGGTTTTTTAGATACAAAGCATCTCTTGGTCGACCCTCCGTCGTCCGGCGTCCGGCGTCCGCACCTCTCCTCCTCTCCACACCACCTGTGATAACACCACTCTCTCTCCTCCTCCTCTCCACACCACCTGTGCGCTACGCGCGTTGCTCCTCCTCTCCCCTCTCCCCACCAGCTGTCCAATCAAGCGCATGCGCACTGCTCCTCCTCTCCACTCTCTCTGCTCTGCAAATAAACCCGGTCCGCGCTCCGCTCAGTTGCTTCTTCGGTACTGCGCCGTCCGATGACTGGAAATGGACGCCAACGATTCCGTCAGCGAACTGGCTGGCACACCTTCAACTAGCGCCAGCCAAGCACACTGTCAGAACCGCCTCCGAAGACAAGGCTGCACAGAGGAGAGCTCGCAACGCCGAACGTAAACGGCAGCGTCGAGCAGTGGATTCCTCGCTTCGAGAACGAGAAGCCGTTTTGAAACGCCAGCGGCGAGTAGCTGATCCAGATTGCACGGCTTTGCATCCCCCTGGGTTCCCACGTGGGAATATGGTGGAATTTTTTTAAATGCAGAACATTTCAGTAACTCACGATGTGACCCGCGTTGACGTCCGTTGTCGTAGTCCGCACCCCTCCCCCTACACTATATAAAAAAAAATACCATCCGGCGCCTGGTTTCGATCCCTCGACCCTGCGGGTGGAACGCAATGTACATGGTGCTCTACCCACTGCGCCACAAAGCCGACACAGAATGGGAGGCTACGAACGCTCCTTATATCCTTGACTCATTCAAACTACGTCAAGAAGCTGCTGATACAACGCATTCACTACCACCAACTCCCCAAACACTAAACGTTAACGCAATACACCCACCCCTATGCGCCGCATTTACTCGAGTCCCCCTCGCGGGGAGATGGGCCCAATTTTTTGTAAATGTTGACTGGGCAGCTTCACCTTACAATACACTGCTAAATGTTTTCCGTGTGAGGTCAACGATTACAGCACTAACTGGTGTTCGCAGGGACACCTAAGGGCCAACTGCACTCACATTTCACATTGGACAAATTAACTTTGGACGGGCAGTACGTACCACCAAACCAACTGAGACATGACTAGTAACCCCGTGAAGTGCGTGGTTCATTAATTAAAAGTGTTTAAAAGAGCTTTGTCGCAGGCGACGCTGCATCTGCCGGCGGATCGCGCAAATAGCCATGAAGGGGAAGTGGCACTGCGGCCGGCCCTGCGCTTTTTCCTATGGCTAGCCAGGAGAACCGTTCGAGCCGGGCTGGGCGCGCTGCTCCTAGGGCTGCAGCGAGGGTAGGGCGTTGCGGGCAGGTTCGCTCCGGCGGGCGGCAGGCAGAGTGCGGCGGCTTGCTGTCCGGCTGGGCCGGCTGTCGCGTCCCTTCTGCCTGGCCGTAATGGCGGCATTCCTCTAAGTTTAGGCTTCAAAATCTCACGTTTTCGACGGACTTTCGCCCTGGATACGAGTTCCACCTGTGATATTTTGTATCTTGCAGTATTTTTAGGCAGACTGTGAGAAAATAATGTTCCCAAGAGGTGAAAATTTGCGTGCAGTTGGCCTTTAAATCTGCTTACGTGTGTGAGTGTGAAAGCGCTACTCTTTATGGCCTCAAGTTTGTATCTATTATTTATAGTGTTTCATTAATAGAATTGCGTCTAATTTTGTGGTTGACTCATAATAACCACGGTTTCACAGAGCGCAGTTGCTTCCTAGAAGGAAACGATAACAATGGCTCTACGTAGCCGCCGCACCACCGGCTTGGCTCCACTCCTATGGCCCGTATTCAATGGCGTGGAATGCATGCAGGCAACCATGCGAGTGCGCTGCCATATCTGTGGCCAAGCGTCTGTTGCTAGGCGACGTTGTGCGCACGGCCCCCAGATCAGGCACCCCTCTTCTCCTCCATGCAACCGTGTGAGTGCGCCGTCACTCGTTACGTCGGGCTCCGCGGGAGGCGGTACTTGTCCATGTCCGTTGCACATCGGCCATGTCTGTGGCCGTTTCCAGTGTTGCCAAGCGAAGGAATTGACTGCTAAACTTTTCAACGAATACCGTCTACAGCAACCGGTGACGGGCCGCATCTCGTCTCCAAATAATGCAACCATGGACAGCCTGTTTGGCGGGCAGGCAACATTTCGGGATAGCACAGAGCCTGCCCGACCACCGTCTTTTTTAATACCATCAAATGACCCCGCACCATACGCACGTGCACACACGCACGCACACCGACACACGCAAACTCCCACACGCACATACACACACCCGCACGCACACCCACACGCACGCACACACGCACACACATGCACACCCGTTCGCGCGGCCACCCACGTGTTTTTGCTCAATGAGGCAAGTAATAATTTCGCGTTGAAAAGAAAATCGGTTGTCTTGCTACGGTTTTTAAGTATCTATAGTTTCAACGGCGTTTTATCTTAAAGGAGCCATGAAGAGAAAATACAACTTCGTTTAATTTGAAAGAACTAGGATTCAGTATCTCACTCAGTTCCATTAGAGCCACAAAAGATGTTTTTTAACGAAAAAAAAGCAAGAAGTATTTAAAAACTTTCAAATTTCGCGCCACAGTGATGTGTTATGAGCAAGAATGACGTCATACGGGCCAACAATAAAATATAATTTTCAGTGCGTTAACTGCACGTTGGCATTCAAGTGATGCGGTCAAATGGAACTAGAGGCCCCATTAACGACGTCCAGTCATTTGCCGTCGCGACAGCTCAGTTAGGCGGCCGTCCATCGCACGAACAAGGTTCCGTGACGTCATAGAAAAGTTGCGGGAAATTAGCTAGGGGGTCGCGACTGCTTCACACGTTTTCTTTAATATCTCCGTTATTTGTTCGAAGATTGCGATGATATTGGTATCATTGTTATCGGGACTAAGCAGTCTTTCTAATAAACCCAACTTGTATTTTGTCTTCGTGGTTCCTTTAAGCGAGGGAGCATTACCAGTGCTAGAAATCGAAAACTACGCTGTCGGCGTCGACTTTCACCTGTAAAGCGTGGCAGGTGGCGTTCAGAGAGATTTCATTGTCCCCGCCTCCACCTGCTAACAGCCGGTCCAGAAGGAATGAACGGCAATAATAAATCATTTACTATAGGAAAACACCGGCAACAGCAATTTGCTAATGAGACTTCAGCGCCAGGCGACGACGTTTGGGTTCTAGCAAAGATAGTAGCTTAGTGAATTTACAAGCAGCGGTAGTGGTCGCTGGTATATACTCCAAGGCTGCAGAACAGTAGCACCAAGGGAAAGGAGGTATTAAAGAGCGCTATCGGATTGCCTCCGCCTCCAACAAGTTCAGCGCTCTTTTTTTTTTTTTTTTTAGTTTTGGTGCTTCCTACAGTATTACCTGACATAAATACTTGTTCTGAAAACCCTTGAATGAATGCAAAATATGCACTATGCAACTATTTGCTAACTTCAGTGCGAGATGTCGATCTAGAAACAACATAACAGCGCAATACGTGCATAATAAAGAACATTTCATAGCATTTATGTTGTCGTCACCCAAAAAACGTTCCGGATTTTCTGTGTGCAACTAAATTTTCGGATTGATTGAAATGGAGCACCGCAAAAATTTAAAATCCCAAGGACCCCAAAAATATCGACGTTCGTCCGGCCGACTCGATAGTTTTCCGTTTACTCTAACCGTTCCTACAACCGTTTCCCTGTAACCTTTCCCAGAACCGGTTCTGAACGGTTCTTTCGGTTCGTCCCGTTTCGGGTTCGGTTCCAAAATTGCAGAAAAATATCGGGTTCGGTTAGGTTCCGGTTCCGCTTCAACACCCTGGTTAGTATCCCAAGGTATACTGTCTTCTAATTCAACAATTACCTACTTACGCGCCCAACGACATAACCACTGTGAGGGCACGCATTGTTGCTACCCTTTTCGGCCCCCAAGGAGCCCACACGTGTCCATCGACAAATGAAACTCAATTTAAAAGATGGCGTAAGATTTGAAGCCCATTGAAAAAGTAACTGTGCTCTTTAGATTTCAGCATTCCCAGGTGGCCAAAATTAATCCGGAGCCCTCCACTACGGCGCGCCTCATCGCCTGCGTTGCGTCGGCGCGTTAAACCCCCCAATCATCATCATCATCAGATTTCAGCATTCGTTAGTCAGGTGAAACCTGGAACTGAGTGTTCCGCGCACGTAAAATAGTTTATAATATGCGCGCGCATGCCCAATTGGTTCTTGGCAAAAAGTCAGCCAAGGCTTCAGGTAAGGGCGGCTTCCCCGCAACTGTCGTAATAACTTTAAAGAATGACGTCATTTCACGTCTTATCCAACCTAACTGCGTGACACGCCGTTTTTTTTACGTCCACAGATCACGATATGGATTTTGCCTCGGTAGTCTGAACATAACCTTCCGCACAAGCTGCTGTTACGAACCTTTCCGCCCAAGCAGCTTTGTGATTGGTGCCCTTATTACCAATGCATGCTCATAAACTCGCGCCCTGCACTTCACACAACGCTTAGTTACAAAATTCAAGCACGGCCTCGTGGTTCTGCTGCAGCACGACCTGCCTTTTAAAGCCCAGTGAGCTACATGAATGTTTAACGTAGATGTGAAGGTTTACCTCCAAGCACAAACTTTTAAAAAGAAGCTTGTTTTCTACCGTCATTTCCTCGCCCTTCCCGAGGCGACTGCATGATCTTGCATAGCTACCGCCCACCTTTTTGAACGGCGTGAAACAGCGAGAGTACGGTTCTCCGCACTGCCGCCAGATGGCAGCACAGTTTGGGCCACCCGACTCGCCGCCGGAGCTGTCGCTTCGAGAGACACTCGTGGGCTGCTGGGGAGAGCCTCGTCGGGAAAGGGACGGTAGGGAGAAAAGGTCGGGCAAGTGGGCAAGGAGGAAATAGCGAAGGGAAGCTTAGGGACACCGCCCGCCCGGGTCTCGGCAGTCGGCGGCGTGACGTCGAACGCGGGAGCTGAACGTCGCCCTTCTCGGCGCTAACGCAATTTGGCAGCGCCGCCACCGCCTCCTCCGCCGAGAGCGTTTTGTGCTCGACTCGCGACCCCAGAGAAAGGGGGAACGATGACACTCTCACAAGCGCACGCAGAAAAAGCGGCGCGTAAAAGGGAGGAAGGGACAATTTTCAGGGACACCGTTGTCTCCATTTGTAGCCGCTTGGCGGCGCTGCGTGCCTTTAATCGCGCCGCTCTGTCGGGAAGTGCACATCGATGTTCTCCGGCGCGCGAGAAATCCGTCTCCGTTTATTTTCCCTGCGAGCTACTCATTACCGTTTGTTATTGTTAGCGGGAGCCGCACTTCTTGAGCCGCTTCGCTGTCTTATCCTCGGCGAGGCCGTGCGCAAGTGCCGGGCATGCTCGGCGGCACGAAAGGGCTGCTGCCGCTGCTCTCCCCTGAAAACCAGGGCGCCGTTCTCGCTCCGCTGTTTTTGGCGAAGCGGTGCGGGGGCTTCTTGGCGCGTTTTTTCGCGGAGGAAGCGGCGCTAATGTACTGATTCGAAAAGCGCGGCAAGCAAAATAAATGGAATCGGCAGTTGGCAGCCTGCTGACGGGAAAAGATTGCGCCGGAGTGGGAACTTTGAAAGGCTTTTAACGGCGGAACCTGGGGAATCTGCGAATTGGCTGTCGGCGCATGACAAGGTTTTCTATGGGCAGAGATTGTTTTCGCAGTAACACAATCAGCCGTAATCTTAATGCACGCGTTGTTTATGTTACTTTCTGCAGCCTTAGGTGTCACCGAATGGCGTTCTCTCCCCTTTTTATTTCTTTTTTCGTTTGCTCCGTCAATATATTGCTATTATTTCTGTCGCCGGTGTTGAAAACAGACTTTTTTTTTAGCTATAGAGGCGGTAACGGTTGGTTTCCCCATAGTAGTACTGATAATCATCATCATCGAAGCCATTACAAGCAACAATACCATTAATGTGCGGGTTATGGTGGTTTTCGGGAGATGGGACGGCGTTGCAGGGTTACCGTATTTCCAAGATTCTAATGCGCACCTTTCTTTGCTAAAACAAGCCTTCAAATTTGTATGCGCGTTGCAATGAGGCTTAAAACTGAAATCGGCTTTATAGCGGCCGTCAGCATTCGAAACGAGTTCTTCTAAAATCAAACTCAATGCAATCCAAAAAAATCCGCAATACGACTTGAGTAAATTTTGGCGCACCCATTCGCTGCTGCAGTTAGCATCTCATTTCAGTCGTTAAGGCTCCGAGGAGGCACCACTTTGAAGCGCCTATCAAGCGCAAAGTAATTTCACTTGCCGACAGAGAGGAGAACCGACGGGGAGTCCATGCGGGGAGTCCCGAAGACGTTAGTGTGCGATAGATGTAAACAAATCAGAGCCATATTTTCATGCAACGGTTCATCGGCCTGGAGCCCGGACGTATTAGATGCGACTGCATCTCATTCACTCGCCTTGTCCCTCCATACGGCGTTGTTGTCCGTCCACACCCCTCCCCTACACTATAAAAAAAACAGTTAGCGGCGCCCGGTTTCGATCCCACGACCCTGTGGGCGGAACGCCAGGTACATGGCGCTCTTCCCACTGCGCCACAAAACCGAGACAGAATCTAATTCTACGAACGCGCCTTATATCATTGACTCATTCAAACTACGTCAAGATGCTACTGATACAACGCATGATGGGGCAATGATTAACACTTGCAATAAAAGAAAAGAAGCTCCCACTTACAGCAACAATGATGGAGCAAAGGTCCTTGCGACAGCGAAGCCCCAACCATACCCCTTAGAGAGATTGACCAATATTGGCCAATAAAACATAATAATAATCATAAAACGTAATAATCATACGCGTTCTCGACACGTTTCACGCGATTTCAGAATCAATCCAACGGAAACACCAAGTTAACCCCACGATGCGTCGCATCTACACAGGGTTCCCCTCGCGGGGAGGTGGGCCCAATTTTTGAAAACTTGAGGACTCCCAGGTGCAATTCATAAATTAGCAGCCAATTTACGAATGGCCCGTCACGTCTAAAATTAGGAAGGTCATGGCATTTGAATTCGCAAATAGTTCCCATGCTCCCAGCTTGAGCTGTATGAGCAAGTTGATGAAGAGGAAGGAATTTTTGGTGCCACAGTTGCGTGCGTTAAATAAAATGCCTCCTGCAAGGTACTGGTGTCATGCCTTTTTTTCATTTGCGAGGCACAATCGGTGTCAAATTTTAATTATTTTTATTTTTCCTACTTAAACGTAGCTGCATGTTATGATCGGAGGTAAATTAGAATCGTGCAAGTACGGTATATTAGTTCGAAAGCGCTATGTGGTTCGTTCTGGGAAAATCCGACGTCAGTGGCGTGACACCGAAGGACCAAAAATCCCTACGGGTGGTACCAAAAATCTCCATTGCAGGGCTCGCGGGTATGCGTCGGAGTAAGGTCCCCGTTGGCTTCGAATGGGATTATGTAACGGCCTCACAATGAGTTACGATGAGTTCGACGTTGCTTGAGACGTTATCCGGCTGAACGTTAGCGTAACCACACGTTAAAGCAGAGTATATGTCCGGCAACGTACTCACTTAGGTTAATTAACCAGTGACGATAACAGATGCTGTAAATGATTACGGCGAATGCACCAACCTCCATTTGGCCGCGACGTCAACGCACACACCCACAATTCTCGCATAATAACTCGCGGGCATTGGCCGATGAAGATAGCAGTTGTTTTTTGAGGCCCACAGCCCATTCACTATAGGCTGTGACGCCAACATACTCACGCACACACATGATTTCGCACATAACGCACGTCAGGGGTCTTCAGTGAATCTCTGTTTTTTTTTATAAGCGAGCACGGTAAATATGTGTAGCAACAGTGGCATGGTATGCGTCGAAGTTTCGTTTATAACTGAGGATAATGTGGACCCTGTCGAGAAAGGGACCAGCGGAGGAAAAGCTGTCTGAGTTAATTATTAACCCCGCTTGATCAACTGAACATCTATTACAAAAGGGGGAACAATTTTAAGGCGAAAGCTATAGATCTCTATTTCAAGCATTCCCTTTGTGAGTCACAGTTGATCGGCGATACAAAAGATGGCTGCCGCTTAGCTCGGCTGGGCCAGTTACGCAAGCGAAAGCAGCTGTAGCACAGTTGGCCAACTGAACTATATGGCTAGTCGAGCGTTCCGTACTGCGAGCACTCACTGCCGTCGTTTCGTCAGTTCCCGAAGCCGTCGTGGAAAGCGAAGGCCAGGCGTCCATTGCCGCCTCTACAGTTTGTCGTTGTTTTCTCCCTGCATCCTTCTCCCGAAGCCTATCTCATCGACGTTCCAGTTCCTTACTCGTTTCCGCCTACCGCTTGGTGCACTCGTAATCACGTCTCCGCCTTAACTCATTAGCAAGCCGAGCGAAGTGTGCATGATGGTCCGACACAGCTCGCCAGTATCGCCACTAGGACCGCGCAGACAGCGCAACTTCGTCACAGATGGACCAGCGTCTTCGCTCCCTTCTTCACGCCACGGCTACACTCATCCTTCTTCCTTCCTCACTCTCCCTCCTTTACACCGTGGCTGCGTGAAAGATGGAGGAGGGGTGGCCCTCGAGGGGCTGTGGCACTCGCTAATATCTTGGCAAGACACATCTGTGATGTGATGGCAACTGAAATAGGAAAAACTCAGAAAATAACATTTCAGTGGATTCCCGGGCACATTGGAATAAAAGGAAATTCACGAGCTGACCGACTAGCAGCAACCGCTCATTCAAATTCCACGTGTAGCGCCGTGCCTTTTACCAGAGGTGATGTTAAAAATATTTCAAAAAACTAAGGACACACATTACTTTGGAAACCAGGTTGACCGATAAATATCGTTCATCGCTGTTATACCAAATGGACCCGTACCTTACATACCCATGTGCGCCTCATCTGGGTCGTTCGGCCGACACGTTAATACATCGCCTTCGCCTTCACGTGGCCTACACCAAGAAATTTCTTTACCGCATTCGATTCGCTGATGACACCTGCTGTGCTTGGGGACACCAAACTGAAGATGTGCATCATGTCCTGCTTGAGTGCCCTCTATATGCGACCGAGCGGAAAAAATGAAGTGATAAGCTTAGCCTGCTATCTCGGACACCTCTATTCTTGCCGAAACTGTTGGGTCCGTGGGACAATGTACGCAACCAAACGACAGCCTTCCTTGCCTTAAGGGAATTTTTTCAAATAACGAAGATGTGTGAACACTATTAATTGCGTGCACATTCCTCTGAAACGTTCTGAAATGGGTGTGGAAGCACACAAGGGTGTTATGTATATTGGCGAAACTATCTGTGTCGCGTCGTGGATGTCGTCTGTATATAGATGTGTATAGTTCTCTTGGTTTTTTTTTACTGCTGTAAGGAATCATGTATATATATATATTTATATATATATATATATATATATATATATATATATATATATATATATATATATATATATATATATATATATATATATATATGGGTGTGCTTGTGTACTACACAGAGCAAGTAGTTACTGAGTGCGCATCTTTTATCCGCTGCTGTCTCAATGTACTCAATCTAACCCCTTGTGCTTCCTTAGGGCAAGTATTGTACCTTTTGTATACTCCAATGCCTGGAGTAGCCAGCTCCTGTTTGGGTTGGAGCTAAACTCTCCAATAAATAAATATTTCTCTCTCTCTCTCTCTCCTCGTCGAGGGGAGGCAATCACCCCTGTGGCGAGTAATGTGGCATCACTTCGAGATCAAACTGTCACTGCAGGGCGAAATTCGCTGGACAAGGCTAAACATGGCTTTCGCCATATTTGGCTTTCGCCATATAAGCATGTCTCCAGAGGTTGGTTTTTTCGCTTGGTAGTTTTTGCCTACGAGACTTTCAATAAGCTTTGCTACAAAGAACACAGACCTGCTGGTAATGGGCGTTGCCTTATCAACTGCCTGCATTATTAGAAAGCGTGGAAAATTGTCAGGATTGGTGAAAAGAAGGTTTGAAATAGGCTTGAAAATTGCTTCAGTGCGGCGGGCCCTTTTTGGGGCCCGATCATTTGAAGAGAGGGGTTTTGAGAATACCATGCGCCATAGTTATTATAAAGCAGGGGGCGGAGGTTCTTTCTTCATTGTCCTTACCCTAGTAGTCAATGAGGTCCCGGAGCTCCCTGCCTGGTAGACAGACAGGGAGCCCATCGGCTGGAGCTTTACCAGGGCTCCGACAGCCACCGTTTACGGTTTCTACCCTTCACCTTTCAACACCTCGCCACGGTTGGACACAGCTTATGTACGGGAGCTCGGGGTCCGCGGTGTCGCTGCTCACCGTCACCACGAATACTCAAGGTGCCTCGTGCGGGGCTTTTTCTTGTAGCAAAACTGTGGCACGTGCTGCAAGTCCTTTATTGCTCATGAGTTCCAGTTCAGAAAATTCATCGTGTGTGTGCTGTGTTCATTTGTTCTTCAGTTTGGGGCCGTTCAACTAGAACCAATCTTTTCCGGAAAGTTAATACGTAGGGTAGGATTGTGTCACGTTTATGTTCGTCAGCTTGTTAACCGGTTTTTGTTTTTACGGGATGCTAATCACCCTTTTCTGGAAAACCTTTTTGCAATGTGTATTGGCAAAGGCGTTGCCGACGTTTATTGTATCGTCTGCAAATGTAATTTGTAGTAGCCCTAAAGGCTATATTGAAGGGACCCTGCAACACTTTCCATAAGCGCTTTCACTCTTTCCTTCGCGTCTGGGACCACTGCGAAAGCTTTAGTTTTCGCCAGCACGGAGCGGCACTGCGTGATTTCCTCGTCTCACCAGATACGCCTTCCGTTTCTGCTTTGTTTTATGGCTTTCTTTCTTTAAAGTTGCTATCGAAAAGCGTTCAGCGTTCATTCCTGCAACTGAATGAACACCGGCCAACAGCCACTACATGGCATTAGTGAAGTAATTCAAGCCGTCGACGAACGCCAAGGCCAGGAAAGAGACAAAAGTCTTTTTAAAAAATTTCAAAGGTGTCTGATGGGCATAGAGCAGTAAATTTTGGCTGAGGAACTTCGCGACTCCCTAATAGAAGTACTGGGCGTGTTGGGTGACCATGTTCTGCAAGCATTGAGGGTTTCAAAAAAAGTTGAAAAAAGTTGCAGGGTCTCTTTAAGGAGGTAGTGGTCAAGTTTCTTGCAGTACGGTTTTCCTTGCAGTACCTAACCACAGTGTCAAGGAGAGGATGAGTGTCAGTGGAGAGGACGAGAGGTGCGGACGCCGGACGACGGAGGGTCGACTAAGAGATGCTTTGCATCTATAAAACGTCTTAGCCAAGTGGGTAAGACGACTTACTCGAACTCCAATGATCTACCACACGCAGGTACGAATCCTGGCGGGGCCGGTATTTCTTTTCTTTATACTGTTATACTGAGTTCTGTGAAACGCCGGAATCTACAAATCGCCGAACAGCTTCGCTGTTAAAATGTACTGTTCGCTAGCTTAATTATCAGTAATAATATTTGGAATAGGTTCCAATGAAGAAAGTGTGCATATTTCAAACGTGGCATAAAGTCGTTGGTTCCTGTCCAGGCTGAAGGAGAATTTCAAGCAATGAAATTAAGATCCGAAACATTCATATGGTAGCAGATTACCCAGCTATCCTGTTTCTGTTTCGTTGGGTTGCCCCCATTCCCGAAACGAAAAGTCCGATCCCACCTAAATAGTTAGCCCAGCTTCGCTGACTTCACGTCGCGAAAGCCGATGTTAAAGGAGTGCTGACACGAAATTTCAAAGGTCAGATAACTATGTAAAAAGCTGCCTTTGTTTATGGAGATACCCCATGTTCTTGTTTTGTGCGCGTGCGTTGTACTGCCTTTGTAATTACCATAGCCACACCTTGTGTTTTTGTCATTTTCTTCCTATACTTTCTTTTATTATGCACCTATGCACCGGGGCCTTTCTTTCTCTTTCAATTCCCGTATCTCCACCCCATGAGTAGGGTAGCCAACCGAACAGTAGCCCGGTTAACCTCCCTGCCCTTCCTGTACTGTTCCTTCCTTCCTTCCTTCCTTCCTTCCTTCCTTCCTTCCTTCCTTCCTTCCCTCCCCCGGAAGTTTAAACTGCAACCGTTCAGTGGAACATATTGCCGCCATTATCATCACCAGCAAGTCAGGGAAGAAATGCCGCTACTATCATCATCAGCGAGGAAGGGAAGAAGACTAGAACGCTCGGGCAAGCGCTTGTCCTCACGGACTCAGGGCTGCAGCTTTGAGTTTAGGCCTATTAAACCTTCTTTATAGCCTTCATCGTTGGAAGTGGAAGTCCTAAGTGTCCTTCGTGACAATATTTTAAATTAATTTTAATCCTTGCGCGCCATCGCGCCATCGAGCAAGCTCATGATGTCACCTGCGCTTCGACCCAAACGGCCGACGTCAGGGCTCCCGTGGCGTATCGAGGCGGCCGCGGTGCTATTGGTGCGCGCTTTTTCGCCTTGTGCATGACGTCACAGGTTTTGGGACTGACGTCACGTGTGAATACGGCCGATCGGGCCGTTCTGGCGCGCGCGCGCGAGCCCAGACCAGCAGCTGTGGTGCAACGGGAAGATTGACATCAAATCCGCCTTGCCGTCATGGCGGCTGTAGCGGTGTTCGCTTCCCCGAAACTGACACGAATAAACGGAGCTGTAAGTTTTATGCTGCGTTCGGCAATCTAATGGGCTATCCTATGATTAGGGGGCTCGCCGGCACCAATAACCGCAGAAAAAAAAAAAACGTAACACAACAATTTCGCGTGAGTACTCCTTCAAAAGCGAAGCTGCCTGGCTTTCCGTAATCGCAAGATTAAGCTTCATACAACTTCTCAAGGCCAGCAGATCGATTCCCGTACGCACCAATTCATTTTTGCCGCGTCCCACTGCTCGTGCCATCTTCTGGAACCTTTTGTAACTTTTTATCTTGGACTGTCACAAGGAGGCGCTGTAAGCGCTTTTCGTTGTTTTTTTTTTTTTTTCACGGCGTGTTTCTTCACTTGCTATCGTAAAAATTAGGCAACCATATATTTTTATTAAAGGAACACTGCAAATGCCACTCATGTATTGATGTCTTGCCTCAAATATGCCTGATGCTTTCTTTTTGCTCAACAATGTTGCCACTCGCAACATTGCCACCAGATTCATAAAAATTGCATAAAAATTGCCACCACATTCAGCAGTTTACAAAACCTTTGCCTGTATAAGCGCTTCGTTCAAGCGTTCGTTTGACACGCTAAATCGGTGTTTTTAGAGCTTGCTCTCCTCCTCTTGAGGCTATGCCCTCTCCCCATCGCTGGGACCACGTTACCACATTTCGTGCTACGAAAGCCTCGGCCAAGAGCAGCTTCGCTGTTAAAGGGGTCCTGAAATGCCTTCCGCCGATGCATGGATGTACATGTAACCAAATAAAGCAATGTATTAGCAATCTCCTCCTGCAAGAATTTTGTTAAAGCGATGAGTATTAGCTGAGAAATCGTAAATCAAAAACCGCGAATTATCGTCGCGCCGTATTTCCTCCTCCTTTCAACTGTTTCTTCGCTCTTGGCCTCCCCTCCCATGATGCTCCGCTCCTCAGCGGTGACGTACTTCCGCTATTGCGCTCCCACAGACTGCCGTCTGCTACGGGCCAGCTCTTTCGGCTTTTTCATCTCTGTAGACACCATGGACACAGGCTGGAAAAGCGAACGAATGACCTGTCCGCATGTGTGCGGCCTGGCCTTGCCCTTTCGCGGTGTACGTAGCTGCAGGGCTGCAGTTGGTATCGGCGGCGAACTCGCAGCCGCGTGGGGAGAATCGTGCGCTCGTTCCCTTTGGTGCACCGCGCACTGCTTATCCAAAAAGCGCGGTCTCAGATGTGGCCCCGCTGGTGCCGGGTGTTATTTTGCGGTGGTTGTAATTCCTACTACCGGCGGCATGTGAAAAAAGACATTTTCAACCGACACAGAACCCGTGCACAAAACGCGCCGGATCGGATCGCTTTATCAGCGGCGATGAACGTGAAGGCGAAGAGCAAACCAACGCTGCACTCGATCAGCGAGAACCCGTGTTGTGTTCTGACAAGCTGCACCCATGTGTTGCATTCAACACTGACGGGAAAGCGTTTGTTTGCACTTGTTTGGATAGTCGTAAAATGTCCAAACACTCCGGCACTCCGCTAGCTGATCAGCCGGCGAGACATTTCGGAAAACATTTGACAGATGGCGCCGTATGCATTAGTGTGTCGCTACGCAAAACTGATGAGACGCTCTACTAAAACTCCCATCGCGGTGTCACGTAGCGGGACGCAAAAATTTAGCGTTTAGCGTATGCAAAGGCCACAAACGCTGCACTAAAACTCTATTAGCAGCAAAATAGCGTGCGTATGTGAAACCGCTTGCGTTTACAAAGCTGCACGCCGAGCGCGTACGTTTCAAACCTAGTGACATCGTTTAAATACACTGGCAAGCACAGTGTAACGTAGTCAGATATCAACCGTATGCTCAGGCGACAAGCAAGAGCTTGTTTTATGTGGGGCGGAGATTGCGCATATTGCGGAGATTGCGCATTGCGCATTGCGGAGATTGGGGCGGAGTTCGCACTTGCGACGAAAGCGAGTGAGAGCGGCAGGAATTCCGTCGCTTTGTCGCGCAACGATCGTTTTTGTCGAATGGTCGGGACAAATTTTGGTTGCGCGACAGAATTCCCGTCGCTTTCGCTCGCTTTCGTCGCAAGCGGGAATGGAAAGTTCTGCCGCTGCCGTCTGCTACTCAGCTCGGAGGTAACCGCGCGATCTGCTCGGGCCGGATGAACGCGCACACTCCCGCACGGCAGCGCCCCAAGCGGCAGACGACCGCGTACATCGCTCCCGGCGCCCGCCTGGAGCCCGCCCTCGGCACACTAGCCAGTATATTTCAGGCACTATAATGGAGTAAAGATTTTTTGCTTCCGATGAACCTAGTTCTTTGCCCCTGTGTTTTTAAATACGTGAAGTGGTTAGCACGTCGTCCTCACGCAGCTCTGTATCGTCGTAGCATCGCTGATTGTCCGAACGAAGCTTGCAGCTAAGCCAATGCAGCGACCGAAGCTGTGTGTGTGTGTGTGTGTGCATCGCCTCCTGTGTGTTGTGGACGCGTTCGTTTCGCGATGAAATGCGACATTGTACTTCTGCAGGTGGATAGTGCTTCCCATGGTCTGGATTATCTTTCTCGAACGACGTACCACTCAACCTCGCATGGGGTATGTGCAGTGTGCCTGGCTAAAAGCCTTCTCGCTTGCGCGCCAGAGTTGTGACTTGCTGCTCGTCCCCGCAAACCGGGTGTGAGGTGAGTGCCGTATTTACGACGGGCAGGAGGAGGCAACTCATCGTCTGTCAATCGCGGTTCAGACTTGCAACGCATGTTGTGACGTTGCGTTCGTTCGAAACGCATCTCTGGATTGTTTTGAAGTTGAATAAAATGTACGCGTCAAACCCGGGCATTCGGCTCAGGGCGTTCTCTGCGATTGCACCAAAGAAGTGCCACGGGACTTTCTTTATGGTACGTACTCACGTAAGATAAAATCCACGTCGTGTTATGGCCGTGTTGCATTCAATACAAACGGTTAAGCGTTTGTTTACACTTGTATCGTTTGTCGTAAAATGTCAAAGCACTCCGGCACTCCGCTGGCAGATCAGCCGGCGAGCCGACGCTGAGCAGACGACTCATCTCTTTGCCGGAAGTGCGTGAAAAGCCGCCCAATAGCAGGATGTCTAGCTCATGACGAACATCTGGGAATCGATGATGTAGACATGTGAAGATGGCGGCGTCCAAAAACACGAAGGAAAGGGTGAGAAAAAAGCGACAAACTTTGCAACAAAAGTGTGAGCTTTCCGCTGCGCGTAAAAGAGTAATACTTGGCACAGGTGACGTTGGCGACCCAATCTAGCGATTGCGCTAGTTCATTTAGTGTGCCCAAAATGCCTTTCAGGGCCCCTTTAAAGCGTCGCATGGGTTGCGAATGTGGAAGCAGGAATGTCCGGATGAACGCCTCAGGCGCCTTACTTGCGTATCTTTTTTACGGAAGGCTTTGTTATCTTGCCGTTCGAGACGCGTTGCTTTGCGATCCACCTTAACGCTTTCGAATGGCCTGGATCTGTTTCCTACCCGTTGCGCCGCTGCTTGTTCTTGACGCAGCATAGTTGGAGAATTTAAGGCGATGGTGAATTTCGCTGCTTGCCTGTTCCATTTACATTTGGCGTAGTTATCCCATTTGGCTATTCCACTTGGCGTAGCTATTCCGCTCCCTTCATCTGCGGTGTACCGGGGTGGACGGCGACCTCTTCCTGCTGCTGAGTTTAAGCTCTCGCTGTGGAATGCCTCGTGCTGGGGAACGCCTCGTGCTTTGAAACTTTCTCGCAAAGCCCTCTCTCTATACCGCGATTTCTGTTCACACACATTTCCCGACACGGGTGCCCTGTGGGAACGCACGCGGAGCAATATATATTTTGAATCGTGAGATAATCATCAAAGCGACGTGTTGCAGTCACGCTTTACCAAGTCATCATTACTAGCTCTGCAGCCGCAACAAAGTTATTTAGTTGTAGGCCGGGTGAACTATAGAAGTTGAAGGGTTCTCAAGCTTGCTACGTTAGATGAATGCAAGATTTAACATTTAAGAAACACAATGAGTAAAAGTTCATGACGATGATGATTATGATGATGATGACGACTATGATGCGCTTGCTTCCGTAGAAGTACTTGGAGGCATTGATTGATTTTTGATTGTGGGGGTTTAACGCGCCGACGCCATTCAGGCGATGAGGCGCGTCGTAGTGGAGGGCCCCGGATTGACTTCGACCACCTGGGGATCTTCAACGTGCGCCGAAATCTCGTACACACGAGCGTTTTTGCTTTTTTCCACCATCAGAAAAGCGGCCGCCGCGGCCGAGAATCGAGCCCGCGACCTTGTGCTCAGCAGCGCAACGCCTTAGGCACTGAGCCACCGCGGCGGGTACTTGCAGACATTGAACCAGTCCTGCACTTCGCAAGAAAGTCAGCAGGGCTTGCGGCACGGGACACTCGCTTAGTACTCTACCAGTAGCCCAACATGTCATTCTGCTATAACCTTCAAGAGAACGGACGACCCAAGGACACTATGAGGGACCTGCTGGGCTCAGACAACATTTGTAACCAGGGTGTCGAACCGGAATTTTTTCGGGTTCGGTTCGGGTTCGGGTTCAAGCCTTTCGGGTTCGGTTCGGGTTCAGTTCCAGAGCACCATTCCGTTCCGGTTCGAACCGGTTCGAACCCGTTCGAACCGGTTCGAACGGGTTCGAACGGGTTCAAATGGGTGCGAAGAAAAAAAAAGTAGGCGTCTTTTTTATGTTAATTTTTTGTGCTCGTTTTTCGTTTCCTTATCAAATCGGCATAACAACAAATTCATAATGAAGTTTTCTTTGCCCGAATATTTTGTCTTCGCCAAACTAAAGCGACCCTGCAACACGTTTTTCAACTTTTGTCTAAATCTTGAGTGCTTGCAGAAAGGAGTCAACCAACGCATTATACTATGGGGTCGCAATGTGCCTCAGCCAAAAATTACTGTTCTCTCCTCGTCAGATAACATAGAAACTTGCTCAAAATATTTTTCTCTCCTTCCCGGTCTTCGCGTTCTTCGACCGCTGAATGACGTCATTACAGCGGTGTAGCGGCTGTTTGCCGGCTTTCCTTAAGTTGCAGAAGAGAACGCATTTGATAGCCATCTAAAAAAAGCCACAAAAGCGAAGCACAAACGGAAGGTGTATCCACAGCGACGAGCAAATCACGCACTGTTGCTCTGTGCTGGCAATAGCTATAGTTTTCGCAGTTCTTCCAGATGCGAAGAAGATTGAAAGCGTTTTCGAAAGTGTTTGTTTATTTATTTACTGCTTTTTATTTGTTTGTTTATTTACTTATTTATTTATTTATTTATTTACCTAGTTTTATTTATTTATTTATTTATTTATTTACTGTTGGGTTTAACGCGCCGTCGCAACGCCGACGACAAGGCGCGCCATAGTGGAGGGCTTCGGATTAATTTTGACCACCTGGGGATCTTTACGTGCCACGAAATTTCGGACACACGGACGTTTTCGCTTTTCGCTTCCATCAGAAAAGCGGCCGCCGCGACCGGGAATCTAAACCGCGTCTGTGTGCTCATCAGCGCCGTACGCCTTAGCCACTGAGCCACCACGGCGAGTTTATCTGAGGTCTAAACACCGTAGAGCGCAGTAGGCAAGACAAGGGACGAAGGGGGACACGGACGTCCCTTGTCTTGCCTACTGCGCTCTACGGTGTTTAGATGGAGTACCAACTAGCTCGTACCCCTACGTTGTTAAATTATCTGAGGTGTTGAAGAGCTCCTTTAACTGTACCCGCAAAATGTTTTCTATGGTAGTGTGACGAGTATGTGGCGCCGACTGCCAAGCGTGGCATTTAGAAAAATTTTCTACTGCTCATCTTTTATCTGCTAACAGAGCTGTTAGAAGGAAAGAATGGCTCTAAAGTCTCATTGGACGGCTGGTATAGGACGACATTGGATAGGGAACCACTGGAGATAGGAACTTGCTAATGGCCCTTCAGCGACTGGTGACAGCGATTGGGCTCTAGGAAAGATGATAGCCAAGTGAAGTCACAAGCAGCAGTAATGATCACTTGTAGAGAGAGAGAGAGAGAGAAAATGAAGTTTAATTCAATCGAGGCAATGTTTAAGAGAGGCGTCCTCATTCGAGGGGGCCGAATCGACAGCCGTTTCCATCAAGAACAAGTGATCTTCCAGGGCGCAGCTGGCCATGGCTGTCTCCCAATTCTCTATGGAAAGGTGAAGGTTGGATGGATCTACGGCACACTAGTCGCAGCCGCCTACTATGTGTATGAGGTTCCCAGGCTCTCCACAGAATCAACGCAATGGAGATAGTTGTGTCCCGTCAAAGAGGTGAAGTCTGGCGTTGTGTGGGAAGGTGTATGTCCACAGGGTGCGGAGTAATGTTTCCTGGTTAATCGGTAGCGATTTGTGCGGGATGGAGTATGTTCTATGGAAGAGGCCAGAGTGCTGAGTAACTTCTTGGTCTGTGACTGCAGGATGCATGCACTTGGGTCGGGCTTCATCAGCGCCGGCTAAGCGAGTCAAATCTCGAACCACGAGGTTGGTGATCTTGTTTGCCGTGAATGCCAGTATGAGCTGGCGCCCATACAATCGTCACTGGTCTCGTTGGTGGTCTCTGGTTGAACATCGGAAGTCTTGTAACATGCAATCGACCGTTGGAAAAGTTGGGCCACGCCTGCTAAGGGTCTGTTATGAGAGTTTTGACGCCGCTTTGGCTAAGCGCATGTGCTATCGCCGCTTCCTCAGCTTAGAGGGGGCTGTGTTCGGCGGTTGAGATGCTACACCTGTGGGAGGCTGCAGAACGGTAACACAAAGAGAAGGTACTGAAGAATGCTATCGGGCGGCTCTTGCATCAAACTAGTTGATCGTCCCTCCCTTTTTTTCTTGCAGTTTAGTTTCTTTCCAACTGTCTCCCCTCATATATACACACGTTTTGAAAACTCTTTGATGAATATACAATATGCATTAGGCAATTAGTTATTAACTTTAGTCCGAGATGTCAATTTTAATACAGCAACAACATAATTTTATTTATTTGTAATATACTGACAGCCACCTGTTGGCAGCCAAGGCAGGAGTGGTTACATATTGATACATTCAGCACTGTGGTGCAGCGGAGAACTCTCAATACGGGCATAAAGAAAGACCTTTTATATCATTCAGGCGGTCTTCACATAACTTTGCGGCTACTTTGTGCGTGACAAAATTTCCTGATTGGTCGAGAAGGAGAACGCTGCAAAATTTCCAAATGCCAAGGACCCCAAAGATATCATGTTTGGTCCGACCGTCAAATCCGGCTTAACTGACCCGCTAATTCTTTTAATAAAAATTAATCAACACACCAGTCCCAATAATTCACATTAGCTCATTCACTCACCTAACGAATTTCAACTTACACTTCAACTTTATTGAGCATTTCGTACATAGAAATGCCAGGACAAACACAAAAAGCTGCAAAACTGCAGCTTGACGAGGTGTTTGCACCTTACGGTTGGCGTGGCAGAGCAGAAACAGGAGTTTAAAGCATACGAACAGGAAATAATCCTAAGAAAATAAATCTCGCCTTAACATGTCGATATTACATACAAACATAAACGAAAGCATTAAAACGCACTATAGCTCACAGTTTGTAAAAGATACTTATTAAATGATATACATACACGCATATAGGCACTCATAGGTACATACATACGTATAAAGGTTACAAACCAAAACAGGGTACACATGTACATAAAAAGAGAAATATTGGATATGTACGGAACCTGTGTAGACTCAAAAAAAGCAAAAGACAAAACTTGAAGAAAAAGTCATGTTATATACAGGTATGCATACACTCATCAAAATCTGCGCTACAGAAGTATCCACATAAATAAATACACACAATATTGGCAAAAATCAGTGTACGGTACTTTTTAGACGCTAAAGTTTGCAGGGAATGAAGACAATGCCAATAAAACGCTTGAAAAATATTACAAGTAATTTTGGCTAAACCAAGGTTGCCACGAGAGACAACGCTTAATAGATTGTCAGTTAAAAATGTTCTATGTTCAGCAGTAAACGTTTCCTTAAGTCTCACTTAGAAATTGTATTTATAGCTATGCCACTCTCGGCTAGGTTATTTAAAAGGCGGGCAGTTCGGGATTGCAACCTATCATTGCCATAATTCGTTCTTGAAAACGGCACGAACCATGTACTCCTTCTCCTAATTTCGTACGGTACGTCCAACGGTTTTTTAAACTACATAGACTTAGATACGCTGCACCGTTGTGTTGCAAGCTATTTTTATACTTTGTTAGAAGATTAAAGTTGTAGATACAGTGGACAGGAAGCAAATTATACTGCAGAAATAGTTCGTTGGTGTGAGAGTCATATGGTACAGTTGCGATATGTCGAATGGCCTTTTTCTGAAATAAATGCAGCTTATTAATATTTTTTGCTGAACTGGTTAACCATACGAGGCTGCAGTAATTGATGTGAGCTGTCAATATAGCATGATAAAGAATAAGTTTAATATTTGATGTAACCACAGGCCGTAACCTACAAAGCACCCCACACGCTCGAGATAAATTAGTGCAGACGTGATAGACATGGGCATCTCATTTTAAATGTTCTTAAAAAACAATGCCTAAAGTTTTTATTTCACTAACTATACAAATATTTTCAGATCGATGTACAAACTGAGGTTTCTGTCAACAGATCTTTGAGCTGGTGAAAATAACAGCGCTTTAGTTTTCTTAGTATTTATTTTTAACGAGTATGCTTTAGTGCATTTGTGAAGCTTTCGGAGGGTTATATTTGCTAAATGCAAAAGCTGAGTAGTATCACACGATTGAAAGAAAATGTTGGTATCATCTGCGTAAATAATAAAATGTGCAATGTCAGTAATTTCTACGGTATCATTCATATAAATATTGATCAGGATTGGCCCTAGAAGACTGCCTTGCAGAACTCCAGCCCTTACTTCTTGTGAAGAAGAGTTGTGTTCCTTTATTGCTATGACCTGTTGCCGGTTACTTAAATATCAAATCCTTTGAAAAAGTCTATAAATATAACTAAAGTTACCTTCTTTTCTTCAAATCCCTGAATTATTCATGCTTTTTGCGTTAGTAAAGCAAATTCGTTGGCATATGTTTACGAAAACCGAACTGTTTTGATGATATAATAGAGTGTTTGTCACAGAAGGACACAAGGTGTTTCGCGATTACTTTTTCTAGCCTTTTAAATTAACTGGAAGTACAGAAACGGGTCTATAATTGGAAAAATTCGTTTTGTCCCCGGATTTAAACAGTAGCGTGACCTTAGCTTGCTGCATCTTTTTTGGAAAAACACCAGTAGTAAGGCATAAGTTATATATATGGCTAAGCGGCAATACAAGAAGGTCCAGTACAAGCTTAATAGGCCGAATCTGAAGCCTATCGATGTCTATGGCCTTGCTATTTTTTAGTGACAAGAAAATCGACCATATTTCCTGAGGCGTTACCGGATAAAAAAAAGGCTCTGTGGGGGTTAGAATCCTTTAGGAAGCTCATAGCGCTTTCATTGTGGGAGCATTGCATAAGATTCGTTAAATAGTGATTAAACTTGGTTGCCAGTTCTTGACCCTTTAGTGGTTTATTATCTACTGTCAATTCAAAGTCGTCGTACGGGGGTTAAGTGGGTGCAAAAGTTTATTCAATTCCCGCCACATGACATCCCGCCGGGAGGAAGCCTCAGAAAACACATGTTCGAAGTACATTTTTTTAGTATAGCGTAAGAACTTTGTCACAAAGTTTCGGTACTTTTGAAAGGCTACAAAATCGTCCCTGTTCTTTGTTTTTACAAACTTATGGTACAATATATCTTTTTTACGGATCATCTTCAGACATTCGTCTGTAATCCATGGTTTCCTTATATTCTTTTTTTTCTTGACCATCTTAAGAGGAAAAGACTTTTTATATGCATCTTTATATGATTCTAGAAAAGTATCGTAGGCATCATCTGCAGTGGTGCACAGAAGTAAAGGGTTCCACCAAATAGAGGGAATTTTCTGACGAAAAGTAGTCAAAGTATTCTGATTAATATCGTGAAAAGCGAAAGATTCGGGGCATTGCTTACGTCTTAGTATTTCTGTGTGCATTGAGAACATATATATAGGTAAATGGTCACCTATATGTACACCAGTCACACCGGACATGGTACTGCTACTTGTATCACTGGTTATAAATACATCAATAAGACTTGGGGAAAGACGGCCCATACGAGTCGGTTCTTTGATCACGTTCATGCAGCCGAAATAACCGAAAAGGAGCTCTAGACCACGCGAATGTGCGCTTGCCTGTAATATGTTAATGTTAAAGTCCCCACCAATAGTTATTTGTAAACCAGAAGACGAAACAAAATGAGGTCTTCTAAAAATGCGAAACAATTTTCGAGTTGTCCATCAGGGGGGCGGTACACAACAACAAAAATAGCATTTTTACATTGCACCGTTAAAGCTTCATAATCTGTCGTAACTGTCGAAAATTCGTTCATTGTACTACAAGAAAGCTGTGTAGACACGAGCTGTAACACACCCCCACCTCGCCGTGGGACCTATTTAGAAAAAACGTGTTGAAGTCCGAAAGGCGCAGCACTTCTGTGTCACTCGTACACCAGGTTTCCGTTATCATGACAACATCGAACTTGAAACTTTCAAAGCTGCGTTTTCTTTTCTTGTAGTTTCGCATTTTTCTTTCATTTCCTGGTAGCTTTTGTTGAAGAAATGGCAGGCTTTTTGCATTTCCACATTTTCTTTCCTAGTGGTTTCATATTCTTTTTTAATTTCCTCGTAGCTTTTCTGCATTTCCCTTACTTCTTTTCGAAATTCACGCTTAAGATCAGCGATCTCGCGTCTTAGGTCAGCAATGTCAGTTTTCATGACCAAAGCAATGCGGGATTATACACAAGAGCACACAATAGCAATGACACTGGGTGGTTGGCACCAGAGGCAACAGAAAAAGTCACTGAGTAAGCGAACGAAGATTACTGCAGAATATTCAAACCTGTGAAATAGGAAGGCGACTATCAGGCGACCGTTCTGTTCTCTGCCTCCGCTGCCAAGTGATGCTGAGGTGGACGGAGCGTTCTTTTAAAGGATCCACTTCACCACGAAAGCCACACGTGGTCCAGGAAACAGGGGGTGTGGCGAGGCGATGTGGCGAGGGGGTGTGGCGAGCCTACCCGCTAACCCGCACTAATCGACTTCAATCCATTCACCTCTTAAGTTTAAGGTTAAGCAGATTCGAGATAACATAAAAATGCTATCAAATATACTTTAAAAGTGGAAATTAGGACTCCCCATTTTTCTAAATCTCATGTTCTCTTGGAGCAGTAACCGAAAGACACAACGGCACTGTATACAAGAAAAAGTTGCGTTAATTTTGAGAACTGCGAGTGTTTGTGTCTCAGTGCTGTTTGTATATAATTGCCCATTCAAACTATAAGTGGAAGATATGGATGTATTGTTGATGGTGTCCCTGAAGGCCTTCACAAGCGGACAGGGATGGATGCAAATTAACAAGACATTAAAAACTTTACGCGATTTTAAACACCATGTAGAGAAACCATGAAGAATATTCCATGATATGTTGTCTCGTAATATGCGTTATAACTTAGGTTATTCTAAACGTAAAAGATAATTGGGAGAGATGGGCAGTGCCTAACGCAAACTGATAGTATATACGGACAACTTTACATTAAATTGAGGGAAATAATTAGAAGAGAACTTGATGGGTTTTGGGAACTACAGACTACGCAAAATATTTCATGGTTCTGTCTGGGGAATGGCAAAATATCTTCAGACGCAAGGTAGGGTACCGAACTGGAAAACTAGAAATCACATTTTTGAAGCCCCGGAACCGGTTCGGAACGGTTCCTTCGATTCGTTCCGGTTCGGGTTCAGTTCCAAAATGGCGGAAAAAATACGGTTCCGGTTCAGTTCCGGTTCCGGGCAAAAATTCGGGTTCGGTTCCGGTTTTCAATTCGGTTCCGGTTCCGGTTCGACACCCTGTTTGTAACCATTGGAATAGTCAGGCCTTGTGGTAGCTGCAAACAGGGTTTATTTCGTACGCTAGACAATCGTGTGGCTTTATCTTCTACCAAAGCGTTCTCCTCTATCCCAACCGCAGTTTTCAAGAAGAAAAGAAATTTAGCAGGATAACGCCGCAGTGCATGAGGAGCGCAGGGTTGGCTACTCCTGGATTTTCCATCGCCGCAAAACTTTGCCAGCCGACGACGCTGCGATACCGCTACAGCAAGCCCGCTCTTTCCAAGAACCAATCACATTATTACCAGCTCTTCCCGAAATTACTACGAGGCATTCAGTCCGTAGGGCCTCATTGAGAGTGGCAGCAGTAAAGGCCTATTAACTGCACGCGCCTGGCACTTTTTTCGGGTGAAGCCCGAACGCGAGGAACAATAGTTTTATGGGGCTACCACGACTTAATAAACTTAAGCGCACATTTGCAAAATTATTCCCCAGAAGCATCTCGGCATCGCCTGCCTTTAGCTTCTATTTCATTCTCGCGGGCTACTGCCAGCAAACTTAATCCGACACCTTATTTCCAAAGTAGGCGTCAGTCCCCTGGCCTTCTCGACAGGGCAGCGAAAAGAAAGAGACGGAAGGCGATAAAAAATAGCCGCGGCAAAAGAAGAGTTCGGAGCAAAGAAAGAAAGGAGAAGCAAGGAAGGAAGGAAGGAGGGGGCGCTGTCTGGAATAGAAGCATATCGCGGCAACGGCGTTTCGTAGCAGCGAACATATCACCCCGATCGCTCCCAGCAGGCGCGAGCGTTTTCTCTTCCGCGAAGCGAGCGCGCGCAAACGCTCGGTCGCGCGCGGGGCGCGAGCCGCACCGGCGGCGGCGGACGCCCATCTCCTTAGAAGCCCCTCACTGCTGCTAACATGATTGAGCTCAGGAAATCAAGGCCGAATACAGCAACAAGCCTCCCGGCGGCGACCGGCACGGCCCGAGACGGCCAGTCAGCCGTCCGCGCAGCCGCCAGCCGGCCAGCCAATCTAGGAATGGAACAGCGGCCAGGGCACGCCGACACACTAAGCGGAGGGCCGCCGCGCGGGCAACGGCGCCGGATACCGTATTTCGCCGCGTACGACTGGCGTGGCGGGACCATCTTAGTGAGGCCAAGAGGAGAACTCCGCGTTTCTAGGGCGGCTTCTTTTACGAGGTTTCTCATTGCACGTTTCAGCGACTCAAATAACCATCCGAGAGACTTTGTAGTTATTGTATTTTGTCATCAAGTAGAATTTACACCTTAATCAGCAGCAGCGTCACCACCACCACAACCACCACCACCACCACCAACATCACCATCATCAGCATCATCATGTATTATGTCTCATGACGCATATCTTCACCCAAGCAAAAATCTGTCTGCCCGGGCAAGGCGGTGATGTTGAATACTTGGTTAATTTTCAACGCAATTCAAAACGGCGCTAGCAAACAAGTCAAGAAAACTCAGCACACAGCGCTGCAACAATCGACTGTTTTGAATTCCGTTGTGCATCATGACCGATCGTCATAATCACAACGAGCATTGAATATGACGGCTGACGTCAGGAATAACGATGACGAACTGTTACCATCTATGTGCGTGCGTCCGTCGCGGCACTTCAGCACCATTATCACCATCGAGGCTCCATCTCTACTAACTGGAATGGCGTCCCCCCACCCCTCTCCATCAGCATCGTGAGGGCGGGAATTACCCATGTGATCCCTTCCTGTCATGAGCGAGTTGCAGGGCGTACCACTTCTCACGTTAATACTAGCAGTAATGGAAGAGGTATCCCGATCACAGCGATCATGACAGATGCTGGTGCATCAGGAGACAGGATGGCCAGGCAATCTAATGAGATAATGACCTTTTTTTTCACAAGGGACGAGATCAATATTAACGAGGAGATCCCATTTCAGTGGTGGATTACGGGTCTTCCTACCGGGTATCATTCTGTTGTAATATATGAGATGTTTAAGTAGTAGTACTACTATTAATGTGGAAAAAGAAAACCCGTTGGTAGAGTTAATGGCTGATTAAAAGGTTAGATTATGGGGTTTTACGCGCCGAAGCTACACCCGGGCCAGTGGCGGTCCCAGGGGTGGGGTAAGGGGGGGGGGGGGGGTGCGAAGGGGGTGACCGCCCCTTCCCCCCAAAGAGGTCCTCAGCTTCTTTTTTGTTCTTTTTTTTTGCATTTCACTTGTTCGAGGTCGCAAACGTGTTGCGGCCGTCAGAAATGCGGGCTCGAGCCAAACGTTGTACCGCTTAAGGGGGGCCAAAAACCACGGTGCCGCTAAGGGATTTGTGCGCAAGCGGGTTACTTTGCTTGCGTGCACACACCGGCATGGCTATCACCTCCTTCGCAGAACTAGTGTAAGGAGGGGAGCGGTTCTTCATTCACCCCCCCCCCCAAAAAAAAACAAGAATGAACAAAAAAGACACCACTTTTAACGCGCGCTTCGCTCAGACTGTACACAAAGCAGCCGCGTCGGCGGATTGGATCGAAAGCGCGTCATCCCTATTTCATATTTGCCGCGCTTTCGAGGCACTTTTTCAAAGAAAGTGCTACGAGTTGTGCCGTGCCTCCGCCAGATGGCGCCACGGTCCCGCGACCGAGAGAAGACGCAGTGAAACATCCCCCTCGCGAGGGGCACGATCAAATGCAGAGCATTTCCGGGAGCGCACGACGTTAAGTAGTTTGCGTTACGTTAATGTTGTTGCACTTGTGGCAACTGCTGACGAGAGAGCGCTCGTCAGCAGTAATTTGAATGAGTCAACGATATAAGGCGCGTTCGTAGCGTCCCATTCTGTGTCGGCTTTGTGGCGCAGTGGGTAGAGCACCATGTACATTGCGTTCTGCCCGCAGGGTCGAGGGATCGAAACCGGGCGCCGGATAGTATTTTTTTTTATATTGTAGGAAGGAGTGCGGTGCGGACTACGGACGTCAACGCGGGTGAGATCGTGAGTTACTGAAATGCTCTGCATTTAAAAAAAAAAACAATCTGTGGGACCGCTACTCATGATAGTAAAAAATCCCGGGCCATCCCCGCTAACGTGATACCTGGCGAGGGAAAAAGCATGCAGTGCATAAGTGTATTCAAGGATTGTAAATCTCTCTTGTCACGCGGCGCGCGCTGATTGGGCGCCGGAGAAGCGCCGGTGGGAAAAGCAACCGCGCGCTTGTTGAGGCGGCGGCGCCCTCTTTTGCGTTGAACCGAATTTAAGCAATTAAATGAGACAGACCGGCAGTAAGTTGTCTTCGTGTCACACGCCGCAGCATGCTAAGAAGTATGCTTTGCAGGAGAAAACCTGGCGTTTGAAACCAATTTAGAGACGTAATTTAACGAATTTATGTTATTAATGCAATTAAATCCTGTTTATTCCTGTATTTTAAATTATATTTGTGTCAAGTTAGCCTGTTTTGAACCGGTTTTATTCCTCATACGCTTGCTTTTGACCATCGTTTCACAGCTTATGACGACATCAGACGACGACGCAGGAGGCGTCGACAGCCCGAGCGCCTAAAGTGCTTCGCCCCTAATAATGTACGAAAGCATGAGCTTTGGATACGGTTCTTCATTGGCTCTGTGATGTCGTCTTCTGTAGTCTTGGTTCAGTTTTAAATTGCTTCTGAGTAATACTGTCCCGACGCACCACTCACAGCACCAGTTAAATCCGCTTTTACGCGAGTAGTCTTCTTCTCATGAGGCGCGTACCGATTCAGTTGATGGGTGTCTATGTGCGAATGGTTTCTATGGCCGTTATAGGGTGGGGAGATATTTCAGTAAACGGCAAAAGTAGAACAAGTCCAGGTGAGACGACGTAGGGTGGCAGGTGGGCAGGTATGGCAATAGGACCAACGTGTCGAGAGGTAGGGGGTGAACTATCTGCGAATGATTTGTGTTATGTTGGCTCCATTGGAGAGTTGTGTATTGGAGACTATTTCATTGCATGACGGAAGTTATGGCCGTGGTAGAGGACACCTCGCGTCCCTCCATGGCCTTAGGAAGGCCATAGCCTTCAGGAGGTCTTATTGGTTCATTTTCTGGGGCGTAGGATGCATTGCCGGAAGTGGTGTCAACGGGAACGATGTTTATACACGAGGAGTCAGCGCATAGGATAATCTGGCACTCTCCTGTGCGACCGCGTGGGCCATCTTATTTTCTGTGTAAGAGTTCTCGCTACCCAGTAAGCTGTGTCTTCTAGAAAAATGCCCACAAATGATCTCCTGCCATTTGAGATAAGCAGCTATGCTTGTTTGACATATGCAATACTAAGTGTAGCACCGACTTCCAGCATCATTTCAGCTAATTTATCCATTGTCTGAAGCTGTTGCGGCTGGTTAGCGGCACTCCCAGAAGCCTGATCCTACCTGTTTCAGACGGAATAGGAATGTCTGATATGTGTATCGCCTGATGGAACCGCAGAGGTAACCTTTTGCTCCCATTTACAAGAAAGTTTGTTTTGTCTGGCACTAATGCGAGCCCTAGGGAGGGAAAAGTGTCCGTAAGGCTGTGGACAGCTACTTGGAATTCCTTCATAATAGATTCGTTGAAGTCCTGTGCTTCGATCAGAAATGTTATATCGTCGGCATAGATTGCAAACCTAGCCACATTGTGTCCTTCTCTAGCGATCGCGCTGCTCACGTCATGTCCAAATTGAAAAACATCGGTCCAAGGAAAGACCCCTGGGGAACGCCCCTATCCAAGAAATAAGTCCTGCGGTTCCATTTGCGGTGCCGATGCTGCCACTCTGGCTGAGGTAAACCTTGGCCAACTCTTCTAGTATAGCTTGATGATTAACGTCATCAGACGCCTTTCGCATATCAACCGCAGGTACGTAATCAGGGAGAGGCCCGGCTCCTTTACGGTTGATAACACGTCTGTGTATACCCATAAGGCATCATGTTTTCCAAGACGAGGTCCAAAGCCGGTTTGTGAGGGATGGAACCATGGTTGGACATACTTTAAGCGATAGTGCATTCGATTGCAAATCATGCGCTCTATAATCTGCATAGCGTGGGCGTCAATAAAATAGGTCTTGGATTGGCAAGGTTGGATGAGTCTTTGTTGGGATTTGGTATTGGAGTGACTAACGTGGGTTTCAGATCCGAAGGAACCTCACCTCGTTCCCATTGCACATTTGCGAGTTTTAAAAGACGCTCCTGTGCTATTTCGTCTAAGTTGCGCAAATGCTGCCAGATGATGCCATTGCGTCCTGGACGTGACTTAGACCGGCCCTGACAGGGCAGCCTGCTATTCTCCCTATCTAAACGGGGCGTCCAGCTCGTGGCGCACACCGGCGGATGAGATGTATGGCAACGAGGGGGGGTGGGGGGCGTAAGGGATGCAAAAGGGAAGAACGTTTTTCTGATGTCTTCCTCCACCCGATCCAGTGTAGCGGTGAGATAAGGGTACCGAACAGTCGGTTCTTACGCTTGCCTTTTCCTGCCAATTTGCGGTGAATTGCCCACAGGTTGGCTAGGCCGCGCTCTTGGCTAAGCTAAAAGCACAAGCACTGCCCCTGATCATTAGAAAGAGTCTGTTCATAGGCCCCTGGCCCGTATAATTTGGTAGAGTTGGACTTTAACAAGATCTCTCTGCCTTTTTACGTTTCGAATGTGGCGTTTTGTAAGAGCGGCCGCCTTACGCCATAGGTTGGCTAAATGTGTATTCGGGGTAGGCGAGCTGACGTCACATTCGACTTCTTCCCTGGCCTGCAGCGCGGCGTCTTGCAAGGTAGAAACGAATTCCCCCATTGTAGCGGTGTTGCTGACCTGTACGCTCTGCCGAAAACACTTCCAATGTGTAATTTTGTGTGTTCGCTTGTTTCGAAATCGCTTTCCTGTTGTATTTTAAAGGGAAAATGGTCGCTGCCCCAAGTAGTGTCGTACACGCTCCAAGAGCGGACAACCCCACATGAAGCATAAATGAGGCCCGGGGTGGAGTTATTTTGGGAGCTATGTAAGCCAAGACATGTGCGAACTGTGATATCATTGACCAAGTGAAGGCCGAAGTCCTCGGCAGCAGCCTCCAGCGCTACACCGCGATTATTCGACCAGGAGTAGCCCCAGAATGTGCCTTGCGCGTGAAATCACCACCAATCAGAATCAGTTTATTGGGATACTTTTGAACGAGATGCCGAATCCACATAAAATTGGCCCTGCCGTGCGCCCTTAATACAGGGCGATATTACACAGATGCAACGATAAGTTTCCTTCCGGTGGGTAGCTGTAGCGTAACTATCACTGCCTCGTTATCCGGCGAAGTCTGCCAGTAATCGCCAAATGAGAACAGGTTAGGTCCAATCTCATCAGAACCGCTGCCTGCCCGACCACTGTAGCACTCCTAAGGTTGCCTCTAGTGCCTCTGCATACTATTGTGGAATCTGCGAAAGGGGTATAATCACTTATGGTTGGGGGGCACTTGGTTTCCTGTAACAGAAGAATGATAGAACGGCTTGTGTGGGTACTACTTTTCCATATTGGGGCGTCCATTTGAAACCCTCGGCAGTTCAACTGTAGCACTTTAGGGGAATCCATGTTACTGTCCTAGCATACTCCGTGCTGTGAACTTTCGTGGAGGGGGATGCTCCTGCGATACTGGACGCCTTTGAATGTATGGATTATAGATGATGCCTGCAGCGAAAAAGTTTTTTGATTGTAGACTTCAGCATTTCGATATCGGTAAGTCGAGCCCGGCGTTCCTGTTGAACGTCAGCCAGGAGATACATGAGCTCCTTTAAAATCTCTCATGACACTCGAAGTAGGCTGTGACGTTGCCATTTGTTTTACCGGAGTGCTGCGACTGCGCCAAGGCGCAGACGGAGTTCCGCCTCTGGGGGGCTGCAGATGAGAACGCTCAGGTTGCCCTGACTTGGGAGCAGATTGGCGTGCGGTGAATGTTCTCTCCTTCATTTAAGTTCCGCAATCTCCGATCGCCGCAGTGCATCCTCCTCTCTGAGGGCGCGAAGATCGGAACGCGTCTCCACCAGCCAAGTCAACAGTGCCGTCACCCGTTTATGTGCTTGCTTGTGGTTGTGACGTGGTGACAAGAGTGCCCTGCTCCTTCTGCGGCTCCTTGGCGCCTGTAGCATGTCGACCATGCTGTACCACTACGTCAGCCCAAGAGGCGCCATTTTGAGTTTTCTCTTGCTTTTGGGTACTGGGAGCGGGCCCTCTATCTCAACAGCACGTGTCCACGGCAAAGTTACCCTATTTTTTGCACGCAGCGCAAAAGAGAGTCCTGCCACACGTGATGCCTTCCTCGTGTGTTCGTTTGAAGTCTCTACAGGCCTGCGGGTGCGGGCAGTGCCTCGTCATATGGTCGACTTTGTGGCATGAGAAGTACACTATTCGCTTTGGCCGATATGGCGAGACTTTGACTTTCAACATGTAATATTTAAGAACTTTGGGGGCTTCGGGTACATCAAAAGTTAGTATGGCTCCCAGGCAGCACAGTACTATACGGCCTAACTCAAGCCGGTGATTTTCTGTCCGGCCTTTTTCTGGCAGACGTGTTCGGTCCGCGTCCAAATGTGGGCCTTTTGACCGTGTACGGCCGTACTCCCATGGCTGTCCAACGGCCAGTGTCCGTCAGCCAGTCGAACGGCTTACGTTTATACGGCCAGATTCCAGCCTTAGGGCTCCGGCCATTCCAATTGATTGATTGATTGTAGGGTTTAACGCGCCGACGCAACGCAGGCGATGAGGCGCGCCGTAGTGGAGGGCTCCGGATTAATTTTGACCACCTGGGGATCTTTAACGTGCGCCGAAATCTCGTACACACGGGCGTTTTTGCTTTTCGCCCCCATCAGAAAAGCGGCCGCCGCGGCCGGGAATCGAACCCGCGACCTCGTGCTCAGCAGCGTCCGGCCATTCCAAAGCCACCCGTGTGCGGCCGAAGTACGGCCACCGGAGGACAGCCAAGATGCGGTCGTCGGACTCCAGCCGGACTAAAGCTGCTGGAAGTTCAGCCATTGGAATTCAGCCACAGTACGGTAACTGTACTGAGGCCGGTGGACGACTACTGCATGCAGCGCAAGAAGATGACTCAGTCGCGCTGTGAAGCAGCACAAACCCACCATTTTGGGTCCACTGCGCCCACATCAAAGTAAACCCGCACGCCATCACCAGCTATCCAGCCTTCAGCGCAGCCTTGGTTAATTATCAGCGTCAGTTGACAGCAAAATTCATTTATTAAACAGTGCTCACAAATGGTCGTTCATTTAATTGCTGTGCCTCTTTTAATGACGCCTGCAGAAAATGTTCATTTCTGTGCAGAGCTGAAATAGTTGTATTCTCCAGGGCCTGATATCTTCTGTGGGGCGGCTTACCTGTAATACATGGGGAAGGAGGTGGACGGGGGGGGGGGGGGGGGGGGGCGGAAGGCGCATATTTTAGTGCGTTAAATTTTACAAAGATGAAAGTGTCGCTTTTATCCAATTCCTTTTAGGACCATCTTCCTGAGCACTTCCATGCTCTGACTGAATCAACTCAACTATTACAACAGTTGCTTGACCAGTTTAGTTGTATATAAAACCGGCGCGAATGCGTTTACGAAGCGTTTTCGTACTCCACAAAATACTCAGAATCATACAACATAATTTCTTTCACACAGAAATTATGTCTAGTTTTTGACCATTTTTCTTGCAAAAACATTTTCTACTCGATCAACTTTTCTTATGACGGGGTTGATCCTAGTAGAGATCAAACAAGTATTTTTATTTTTAATCTATTTTTGATGTTGTTTTTATGAGTTACGTGCACACCACTTAATAGTCGAAAAGAACTTAAGTTTCCTCTAATGTCGTACTAAGTTAAAAAAATTCTAGACGCGTTGCGAATGGCGCCTTGCTTCAGGTGGCTGCAGTTGCATCCCTCTGTGTTCACGCAAGGAAAGGCGTAGTACTAGAGTTTCATAATTTGTTTCAAGCCAATAACATAGCAATGGTAGTATGCATACATGAATCCTTGCATACTGCAACAAATAAAACAATATTTCATTGGTTGAGTTTAAATGCGTAAGGTTCTCAACCCGTCGAGGGCGAATTTGCGGCTCCGCAAGTTTTATTTATTTATTTATTTATTTATTTATTTATTTATTTATTTATTTATTTATTTATTTATTTATTTATTTATTTATTTATTTATTTATTTATTTATTTATTTATTTATTTATTTGATACCGGTTATTTATTTGATAGCATGCATTACAGCAGGGAGATACATAACACTAAGCATCAAATTTGAGACCAAATAGCAAAATAATTCTGCAAAGTGCGGTGTAAACCGCCATTATAAACAGCGGATACAATCATGCGTGGAAGATAATTACACTCCCGTATTGATCTAAAAGATAGAATGAATTGCGCAAGGCGTCACCTTTAAAGGAAAGTTGCTCTAAGATTGCGGTCCCACTTTGGGATATGTAGAATGGCGCTTAGATATACTTCTCCCCTTATATTCCAGTTTTCTAATGATAGATATTACGAAAAATTTTCAACCTGAGATTTCGGCTGTGATCTTTCACGTCGTACCATTTCAGTTTAGTTTTACTTTCTCTCATGCTCAGTTGAACGTACCAATTACCTAATACGAATCGCACTGGCCTATTCCGTATGTTTTGGAGCGTATCAACCAGCTCTTCGGTGTAGAACATGCGTGCTGCAACATTGAGCGCACATGTGTAAAATACGGTTGTTCTTTTAAGTAAAATGAAACTCCGCTGAAATTTTGTCTCAGAAAGACAAGAACACGTGCAGCCGTAACTTTTATGTTGTGAACGTGCCTTTTTAACCTCTAACCTCTCGTTAAATACACTCTTAGTTATTAGGCAGTTTTAGCATATCGTTACCGTGTTTACGTTACCGTTTACCGTGTTTGCGGGAGTCGACTGCGTAGCGCGATCAAGAGTTACCGGGAACGGTAACTTACCGGCACAGGCTTCACCGTCACCAGCGGCTTCCGGTTACACAGTAAACGGTAACGCAAACACGAGAATGATATGCTAAAACTGCCTATTTATATTTACCGGCTGTTCTTAAAGCAGCGTAATTTACGGAATACTTATTCAATTGGAATGAAGGTTTTTTGTTAATACACTTTTTTAACATTCAACGACTTTTCTGAATCGGCACACCAGGATTTTATTAAATTCGAATCATGCTTCAGGTATTCGGAATCACGTTCATTCGCTACAGTACTGTAAACTACACAGTCATTCGCGACCATTTTAAACAAGCATTGGATGCCATTAGTAATATGATTTATGTATACCAGAAACAAAAGAGGGCCCGCAACTGAGCCTTAGGGAATTCCTCAGGTAACGGGAACATATCCGGATGAACAACCATTGAGAGCGACCGACTGCTGTCTAGGAGAGAGATACTGGGCTATCCATGCAATAACCAATTCATCCAGTTTATACGCCGCAATGTACTAACAAGAAGTTCATATGAAACGCCGTCAAACACTTTCTGCAGTCCATGAAAATTCAGTCAACAACTTTCCGCTTATCCATTGCTAAAGAAAACCTTTCGAACGTGTTTGCTAGGGTGCTGTAGCTTATGTTTAACCAAATGAGTCCCATCCCAAGTGTAGCGAAGCTCACCTTCAAACACCGCAAATAAATTAACATCCAGGCTTCGTCACTGACAAGGCTCTGTTAGTCTTATATACTCACAGTCTTATATACTCACAGCCAAATGTGAGCGTCTAAGCCCGGTTTATAGGCTCATACTTGTCAACTTTGTTGAACAACAACAAGACATTGCAATACGCTCATATAAGACAGAAAATCAATACATGAGGGATATTTGCAGTGTTCCTTTATTAAAAATTCATGGATGCTTGGTTTTTGCAATAGCAATCGAAATACTACATGAACTCCCAAACCGAATCCGTACATCTCTCCCGAGCTCTGGAGGCGCGCCCTATCCAGCTCATGCCTGTCCGACCAGCTTCGACTGGTGGAGCGGGCTGTAGCGGCTGGCAAAGCATATGGGGTCCTGGACCGAGGACTCCACCTCCTGAAGACGCCACACAAATTTACTGCACACTAAAAATGTTTATCCTCCTCCTCCTGCAGAAAACCGCCGCCAGCTGTTGCCAGCGCTACGCAGCATTTAAGAAATCAAACGGCAATAGCAATGAAAGGTTCCACTAGATCGGTTCCAGTTCCGCTTGGAACGCTCGTGGAGTAGGGTAACGTGGTTCTATAAACGTTGTAGTAGGGTGCCTCGATTCACGCGCGTCTCTGCCGTATGGCAGCGCTGACATCAAGGCACCCGACTTGGAGCACTGGAACGCGGTAAATTTAAATTGACTTGAGGCAGCCCGGACAAAAGGCCTCCTGCCCTTCTACCCCTTCCCTTTGGCTCAATAAACGTTTTGCCACCACCACCACCACCACCACTCGAGCAAACCTCTAGCGTGTTATCTTGGGAGGAACGAGACGAGAGAGGAACAGCATGAGAGGTGAGCGGGAAAGAGAAGGGAGGCATCTATTTGGCAGGGGCGCCAGTCGACTATCGTCTTTCGTCGACATTTGCAACGAAAGGAGCAGATACGCGGCCATTTTTTTTTATCTTTCGGAATTTTACGGTCATCGCGATACAGGACTTCTAGAATGGGTTGAATGACGTTTAATATAGGTCGGGTCCTGTGTCGTTGGGCTGAGTTAGATTAGGTTTGTTGCAGTTGGGCTGGATTTGGGTAGGTTATGACGCGTTTGGTTAGGTTACGTTAAGTTCAGTGAGGGCATGTGTCGTAATATTACTAATCAAATTTTAGGCCAGCCAGCTTTTATAGAAACGGCCGTGAGAATTTCCCTGAGGTAATTTTCACGGCTTCCGTGAGAGTAGACGCAGCCTAAAAAAACGTACACCCCATTCCACCTAGACAGAGGAGTGGACGCGAAGCTGGACTTCAGTGAAAACGAAAGCGACCAAAATCGAAACTCCTCCAAAACCAAAAGGCAATGACCGAAATGAGAATATGAAACCATCACTTGACCAAAGCAACACTTCTACATTTCGCTGAGCGTTACCCGAATGCAAATGTGTCGCATACCTTATGGTAGATCATTATTCTGCGGTTATCGGGAATGTTTATAATCTCCAGAGGCTGTCCGCTCTTTCGTGACGCGAACCACGCGCGGCCTAACCGCGCCACGCCTTAAGGTGAACTGCCCAACGAGAGCGAGTGACTGCATCTGCAATGTTGATTGATTGATTGATTGATTGATTGATTGTAGGGTTTTAACGCGCCGGCGCAACGCAGGCGATGAGGCGCGCCGTAGTGGAGGGCTCCGGATTAATTTTGACCACCTGGGGATCTTTAACGTGCGCCGAAATCTCGTACACACGGGCGTTTTTGCTCTTCGCCTCCATCAGAAAAGCGGCCGCCGCGGCCGGGAATCGAACCCGCGACCTCGTGCTCAGCAGCACAACGCCTTAGCCACTGAGGCATCTGCAATGTGACTTGATGCGAGCGCCGACGCTGATTAGCTCCCATTGTGGCGTGATATAGCGCGACACTTGAGCGCGTGCGCCCGCACCGGCTGCGAACGGCGAGCGACAGAAGGGAAATCACCGAGAAGGGGAATCACCGGGAGGGTTTCAATATATAATTGAACCTATAAGCTCCAACAGGAACACAGCCAACCTTCATCCCTGGTTAATCCCTCCGATGCTCTTGAAGTTCCACTCACTTCAAGAGCATCATCATTATCACCATCATCATCTTCATCGCCACCACCACCATCTTCTTCTTCTTCTTCTTCTTCTTCTTCTTCAGCAGAGCACCTAAACAAAGATGGCTTTGCCGCAAGGCGCCACTACGGGGCAAGTCAGCCAATACAAGCTTCGCTTTGAAATTCGGCGGGTCACCTGTCACATGCGCAACCTGCGCTGCCGTAAGTGTGGGGCATCATGCATGTTATTCTGTTAAAGTTTTCGAAGGATAATTAACTTCATAGCGGAGTGCTAATGAATTGTATCAGCGGCAGCTCGAGGTGGTTCACGCCATCCCAAACAGATGCCTGTAGTAGCGGGGCGTCTGTCCGCGACAGTATGGTGCCGCACCCATAGCTTAGGCTGCAAGGTGTAGATCGCGCGTACGGAGGCTGCACGCAACAAGAAACATATTCACGCATGAAACCTTTTCAGAGTGCAGGCACCATTTTGTTCGGGCGGTGAGCGCTGTCGACGTCACCGTCGGCGTAAGTGAGGGAACGGGAGCACTGGAGAATATAAGACAGCTAACGAAAATTAAAGAGGAGAATGAATGACGATGGTTGCCAAGAAAGCGCAAGGAGGAAAGCGGATGGAAGTTCAGATGGACGTCAGCAGGAAAGAAAGTGCAGGACGAGAGTATGGCGAAAGCGGGAGGAGGGAACCAGTGGGCCGCACAAGACGAGCAAAACGTTGAAAAGAACCTTGGAAGTTCTAGTTCTTTAGAAAACTTGATCCGAGGAGTCCGAAGCCGCAAGCAGACCATTGCAAGGACAGATGGTTGTCGCAATTTTTGTCGCAAATTCCGTCGTTGTCGCGGTATAAATGCCTTCTTCTAGTACTCCTCTACTTTTTCTACGTTTGCCCACACTTGAATTCAATTCCCAGTCCTACCTGTCGGCAGTGGGAGAGTGAACTTTCCATCTTTGACCCGAAGAAGCAGCTATGACTAAGTGAGACGCAGAAGACGGTGGGTAGAACCAGCGGAATCCTGGACTAAGGACCCCGCCCACGTAAGATATCTTCAGTTTAATAATGTTTTTCCTCCTCCTATTCGCCCCGGCCTTGTCGAGCGCCTCTTCATGCGTGCCTCGAGGACATTAGTTACTGTTGTACATATGACACTGTTCATAATGCTTTATAGTATGTTTCTGTGCATTGTGGAGCTTATTACGCTGTGATTCAAAACGCGATACTTTCCGTATTTCATTTCTCACCTCCGTGTTCGGTTCTCCTCCCCTTCAATCTTACCACGATGGAGGAGATTGTACTGCGAAGGATCCGACTGGGCGTGGCTCTTACTCCTGCCCGCACGAGTGGATGGAAAGGGGACTACCGAGGACATGTGAAATGTCCAACCTGCTGTGAGGAAACGGTTCCGGCAGACCTTCACCACCTACTATGGACATGCCCTGGAACTAAGGACATTCGAAGAAAATGTTTGATGGCAGCAGGCCTAAATTTGCAGCAAGACACGCATTACCATCGGTGGCTCCATGGTCCAGCCTACCGTTCCCTACTGGACTATATCCGGGAGGCCAACCTAGTTTCCTGGATATAGATCGGACCCGCTTGGTGTCTACTAAGCCTTGAGGCTATTAAATAAACGAACAAACAACAACAACAACAACTTGGTCATAATTACGCGTCTTCTTGAGTTGGGGTTTACCATGTTTCCTCTATATATTCAAGGCAACCATCTCTTTTTTTAGAACTCGCGGTGCAAAAGGGGAAAAGCGTTTGGATTTGAAGCATATAAATCTCAAATACAACTTTTTCGAAACTTTCTCTCTCAAAGCGAGGGAGAATGCTGAGAATAGGGGATATCAAGAATCAAGAAAATACAGTTTTACTTCGAGCCGAATTGGAGCTTGTGAAACCGTGAAACCAATGGCTTCTCGCCTCGAAACCGACTGGGTGTGTCCTTCACTGGACTCAGCCAGAAGGCGATACCTGGAAGAATCCCCGACCTCCATCGCTGGCTGAGGGGACACCGCCACCGCTCCCTTCTTGCCTTCCTCCGAGAGGTGGGTGCCCATCTCTACATGTAAATAGGTTGTTGTTATGCCAGCGGGAATTCTATCGCAAGTAAAAAATTATCTCTTTCTGCTCCTTTTGATATTCATACAAGTGACATAGTCTGTGCAAAAACAAATAAAAAGAACGGGAATGACATGCGTAGTCTTCGCGCACGTCATTCCCTATAATTGACTTCTTTCGGCCGTAGGCAGTTTGAACGAACAAAAAACAATTGTGATAGTACCGGCCTCCCGGACGACGACGCCAGATAGGTAGCAAAACCCAGCAAACCGACGCCGCAACGGGCAGTCAGTTAAGAAGCGAGAAAAACGGGACCTGCACCTCTACCGCGGCGGAGCCGCGCAACGCGTTTCTCCGAGTCCGGATAGCGTATCCGCCGGAGGCAGAGCAATAAGAGCGCGCTGCGAGGCGGCGAAAATTGGAGTGGCCGGCCGTGTCATTGGCAGCGGGCGCATTACCCCATGCGACACCCGCCGCCTGAATCAAATACGTTTCGGGAAGAGGGCGGACACGCGCACCTCTCCCGTCTTCTCCCCCTTCGGCGCTCGGCCGGAGTGCGGGCGCGCGTGCGCTCGCCCCCAGGCGGCTGGCTGTCGGGCCGGCCGGCAATCGTGTTGATTGGACGCCCCGAAAACAGCGGACTCGCTTTACGTCGCGCCGCTGCACCGCGCTTGGAAGTGCGGCACCGATAACGGGAGAACCGCGGTGCAACGTCATCAACTCGCCCTACATCTTCCTCATAACTCGTGCAATGCCGGATGCGTCGGACGATGTCTGGCGTGACTACGTATGCCAACCGATCAAGCCACTGTAGGTGTGTAAAGGGGCGAAGTTTCCTTTCACAAGGCTTTGAGGGGAAATTACTGCCTAACGTTGGACTTTTGTCGATGACGTCATTTAGGGTTTAAACCAACCTCGGAGGTAAATGGTGTGTAGGGGCACTGGCCTTGCTTTGTCTAGGGTGTGGAGCAAATGGCGGCTGCTGCTGGAAAAGCTTTTTTTAAACCGCTTGGGGGCATATCACCAAGAGTGGATGCCGACTGCCGGAGAGGGAAAGCATACCTGGGCCTATTTTGCCCTCGCTTGGGTGCGTTCTGACTTCAGGTAGTTTTGCTGACGGCTCATCCGAGCTGACGCTTTTATTAGCTTCAGCTCCTTAAGGAAAGTGGTAATGACCCCGCATGGGGGGGGGGGGGGGGGGGGGGGCGGTGGAGGGTTAAGACGACTTACTCCGCAACATCGAAACAGGGTTATATTGTTCAAACTAATTTGGGCGCGAAGAAAGTGAATGTCTGAAGTCGTTGTTAGCTGTTGACAATTACCGCCGGGTGAGGAAGAACCCATTAGTTCCGAGGTGTGCAATAACACTAGGATGTAGCAACGGGGCTTAGACGGGGGTTCCGTGTCACTACAACCAGCGGAATTTTTTTTATGGGGGGAAGCACTACTTCTCTGGGCTAGTTGTATTATTTGAAACTTACTTTAGATTAATTGCGTTGCTTTCGAATTTTGTACTTACGTTACAGGATTGTGTCCGTACGAACGCAAAAATATAGTTTTAAATTTTTGGTGGCGCTTGGAAGCATACTAAATAGCCATGCGCTACAGAGAAAAGTTAGCAACTTGTCCTGGGATTTCCATTTTCACAGCTTCAGCTGTTAATGAGATGTTTGCGGAGTTGACGGCCAGTCACGCTGATATGTCGGCGAAACAGATAGAACTCGCCCAAACTCAGTAATTGCTTCTTTTAATCCCTACATAGTTACTGCAACCCCGACTCAAAATGCTCATCCATACTAGAAAATTACTCGACCTCACTCATCACATGCCCATTTGTAATTACGCTCACCTTGTTGTGTTGAGTCACCTCAATTAATGAACGCCGCTCAGCAGCTCCCCTCTTCACATCGTTAACTCATCTGTACCCATCGCCATAATGCCGCGAACCATGTATTGGGTTTGTTTATTCCTGTTTTGTTTTTGCCAAACCGGCTGCGCCGGGCTATGTTATCTGTGTTATCCGTGGGTCAAGTGAAGAGCGTGTTCCATTCCTTATTTTTTTTATGCCACACGTGTTATCTGCTTTGATAGGGAGAGTGTTTAGAGCTAACGTCACCAGCCTAGAATAATCTTCTTTGATCTACAGTGTTCTGGATGTAATTCGACGGTTCGAGAAACACTAGCGCCAAGTCATAAATGCCCGCAGATCCAACGCCGCGGTATTCGATTCGCCGACACTCGCCTGCCAACGTCACTTTGTTGAGTACTGCTTCGCCACCTGTGTTTTTTTTTTTTTTTTTTGTTGGGGAGGGCAAGTTCACTCCAATAAACTTGATTTTCTTACAAGACAACTACGTCATCTTTGGCTCCGTGACAATATGTACGCACGAGATCTGATCATCCTCTGCATGACCCCTAATCTTACGCGTGAGCTATAGCCTAACCGCATCCGTGGACTCAAGCGGAAAGCGAATTAATCATGCATTTCTCTTATATCAGCCATCACTGCCAAGTTGTCCTGAAATTATTGACCATACGTCACAGTAATTCCAATTCCTATCTCTCCTACACAATAAACGGAACACCCTGTATATATTGAGATTCTTCTCAATATATACAGCACGGTATACGGTCTAGCAAGCACGGTAGGTGGAGGCGCATTCCCACCACGACGCGCAATTAAGGCGAAGAGAGACGTCGGCTCCCGCGACGCCCCCGGAATGCGATTTTATTGCGGTACCGGCCCGACGCGGCCGTAACTATGCCTGGGCGAGCGGCGTCCCGCGTTCCGCCTGACAGGCCGGACGGTGCTGGGAGCGAGACGGGTGCCTGCGAAGCATCTTGCCTTGGCGTCTGGCTGCGTCTGTCTCAGCCGCTGATCCCTGTGCCCTTCCATCTGACGCGTGAATCTGTGGTTAACAGTTTGGGATTCTTCTTTTTCACCTACTTCAAGGACGAGACGAGGATTTCACGCCGAGAGGTGGAAAACCAATAAAGCTGTCGATTCAACGTGGAAAACGCGAAAGGTAATTTGCAACGACAGGGAAGCCCAATACGATTCCTCGCGTCAGTTAAGTGCGGGTGAGATGCAGTCCCTCTGACAGCGTGTTACCAACGTCAAGATGAGAAGTGATTGCGAAACTAGGTTGTGTTGGGCTGCTTATTCACGGACGATTCGATCCTCCAGGGTCAACCCCTGTCCCTACCCCCACATACGAAATTAAGAGCAAGAATTGTTTCGACAACAGTAAATGGTAAAAACATCCAGCGCAAGAATCGCTGACATTTTTATTTTGGGCACGGTGGTGCCTCGCAAGACGTACAATTTGGTCCAAACGCATACCTGCCGGACAGACATGTCCTTCGAAGAACCCGTACTATAATACGTATAGCCACTGCTATTAGTGTAGTTGGGTCGGGGGTATTCGTCTCGTCCGGCGATTTCTTTCGTTGTTTTTTCTCCAACGAAAGGTCGGCAGAGACGTTTTCGATCAGCGGGGGCAGATTGCCTGTCGAGCGTCCAGGGAAGCCCGCGCACGGCCGGCGGAACGGGCAAGAGCCGTAGCCGTTGGCGGTGAAGAGACCTTCATTTCGGAGATTGCTGCGGGTCGATTCATTTCCGCCGAACACGACCCTGGCCCGCCGCTGGAAACGACCACCCATTGACGGCAACCTGCTTCAGACTGCATTGAAACCAGAAAACAACAGGCCTGATAAAGAAAAGGAAGCAAAACGGATATAAAATAAACACGTGTACATCCGTTTTACTGTTTGTTTGTTTTTTCGCAGCCAGCTGTTCGATCTTTTTTTTCTCTCTCTCTCTATAGCATCCACGACAGGTTTTCTTTGACGCTGGCGCATGGCTGCGGGCACACAAGCGGTCGACAACAATTTCCGCTTCAGCGTATATCGAGCTCCACCGAGGCTCAGTTGTCACTCTGCCCATGAACGCACCACCCCCTTTCCCGACATTCCGTTGCTCCGCGAGGGAACGTAAACTTCTTTCTCGAGAATCGAACCCAGAGCCTTCGAATGCGAGTCCGGCGCGCATCACCAACGCCACCAATTTGAAGACACTAATTACAGAATACAAATAAAAACTAAGCGAGCGGGAAACTACGTTTTCAATAAATGTCCTCTGTACTTGACGTGCAACAACATGGACATCATGCGTCATCACATGAAGCCTGCGATCGTACAGCGCTGCCCCAGCAGATGGCGAATGGCGACACGAACGCGGGTACGTGACGGCCTGACTTAGACCTAACGTTACGTTACGAGCTTGATCGTCGTCAACCCCTACCCGTAGCTTGATGCACAGTTATTTTGATATCGTTAGCATGTTGTAATTAACTTTAGGATTACCTAACGTTAAAAGTAGATTAAGGTCTAACAAGGGTGATTCGGCAATGCTATGTCATAGTAAGGTAGAGAAGAGAAAAAAGCTTAGAAGAACAATGATGATGTTGATGATTATAATGATTATGGTGGTAGTGGTGGCGTGAATGATGATGATGATGATGATGATGATGATGATGATGATGGTGGTGGTGGTGATGATGATGAGCATACACGTTGTTTCAGCACGCCGTGGACCGAGTTCGCACTCTCACCGCTGACCTCCCAGTGCCACAGTATGACTAGTTGGTGGCCGAAAATAACGCTTCTTGCCTGGGTGAAGTTCGGTGTAATCTCCCGATATCCTCATACAAAGCTTTGAGGTACGACAGGCTCGTGGAAATAATTGAGTTACTACTAGGCGAACCAGTCTCGCTTCGTCCGAAACGACATGCATATATCCCGGTTTCATGACTGCGCGATGGCGCCCTGTTGAGCCAGTGCATTTTTCGCGCCCCTGGAACAACCCCGGGGTGAATATTTCGCGAATTATTGCGTCCGTCTTTTGCTGGAACTGCATGTGCCAGTCGCGACAGGTAATTCAATTATCGACCTTACGCTTAGCAACCGAATGCCTCAGCGACTGGTCACGGTGCTGGGTGTATTTCTGATTAGCCGGGCGACATTAAAACATGAAACAACAGAACCTCTGAGACATCGATATCGCATTCATTTTTTTTTTCGTTCGCCACCGGTGTTTGCGAGTTCCTCTTTGTTCGCACTCGGAGCGAGGAATTTTTCTGTAGAAACCCGCTCTGACAGACATGACGACAGTAGCGCAAGTCAATTACGCTCCGTACCATTTCTATCTTCTTTTCGAAGGGGCCGCACAATGCCGACCGTAATTAGTGCCTCCGCGCGAGACGGGCACCCCGACGTTCTCGATAAAACTCCGAACGGCTGTCATTAAGGCGTGCACATTGTGCGAGCGGCATGCGTGGGTCTCGTACAATAAGGCGCGTAATTAGAAGAGTAATTATACGTCTAAAAGAGTCACATTTCCTTATTTCTTAGAAACAAGGGCGGGTCCATCATGCCGAGGCGACTTTAAATGCGAGGCGTGCACCGACCACTCTTCATTTCTGCATGCACGGCAGCCCTCGCTTTGTCTGTAGTTTGCTCTTCCCCCTCCCCTTATTCTTCTGTCTCTCCCTCTCTCTGTGTTATTTTCGTCTTCCGAGTTTTACCGGCAGGGGTAGCCGGCAACGTCGACCAAACCGATTTGACTCGTGGAGGAAAATAAGAGGCTGCAGAGAGAGAGAGGGAGCGCCACGCCTTCGTCTCCTTTCTCCCAGCTGTCGCCGTACTCTCTTTGTTCGTGCCGACTCCCCTCCTTTCCGTGCCTTTTCTTCCCTTCCTCTTCCCGGACCTTCCATCGGTAGTTGCACTTTGCTGCTGGACCCCCGAGAACGCATTTCTTTCTCGCGCCGTCTTGGGTTTTCCCGCGCCACCCGCGGCCAGATTGCCCCCTCTCTTGTTTGCCGAGGAAAGGCTCATATGGGCGGCAAGGAATGGCGCGCCTCCTGGTGCCGGCCAGCATTGTTTTCCTGGATGGACCCGTGGACTCGCACAATCGCGACTTGATTGGATTCCTGGTGGCTCCGCCGCACACGTCCGTTCTGGGGACAACAAAACAACGAAACGGCCGCCTCCCCACCTTCGTCTTCCCTAGCGACCGCCGTTAACGTCCCCATTCCCCGAGCCATTGTTCCTCGGGTCGCCCCGTGTGTTCCCGCGCCGTACGAGCCGCTGGCGCGCGCGTAACGTTCCTTGGCGCGAGCTTGAGTGGCTTCGAAGAAAAGGTGACAGAGGCGGCCGGGAAGGTCTTAATTTCCGCCGGCCGGCGCGGCACTGGGACACGTCTAATTTATTCCCATTGTTATCTTCCCTCGGCTGTTTTCGGGAGGCAATCGTTGGCGCACCTTGACGCCCCAATGGCCGATAAGGAGTGCCGGTCCAGAAGAAAGGTAACGGCGACTTCTAGGACCCATCGAACGATTCGAGCTATTTGAGTTCACCCTTGGAGGTGGAAGGCAAATACAAACTACATAGGTCACCTTTCCTTCTCCGGTTTCGTTCTTTCTGCAGGGAAGTACACAAAAACGGGTAATCACTGCTTAATTGAATGAGACGGATAATGAAAAATTGAAGCGAACTTACGGGCTCCTGAAATTGTCACGCGTGGCCATTTGGGCATACATAAAACAATGGTGTAGCGTTATTTTAATATCAGTTATTCATCTTAGTCACCATTCACCGGTCCATTGCTATCCCCCCAGAAAAGACCAACATGTTCTTAAATCTTCTTTTACGGTGCAAATTTTCTGCGCGATGCTTCGGGTACACAGAGAGAGCTCACCTTCTAAACTTAGCATAGAAAAGGCGTCTAAGCACACTCCTTAACATGTCCGTAATTAGCGGTCAAGGGTAATTATTGGTTTTGATCTCGGGTGGCTTTCAATGCGTTTACAGGTGGTGGCACGTGGTTCCAGACAAGCGTGTCTTTCTACCTGTAAAGCCCCCTTTGTGCAACGTCGTCATTTACGCACGAAGTGAATGTTCGTTTGCATGGAATGCAAAGGCGACGGCGACAGGTAAAATCAGGTCGTTCACGATTACGATATTCCCTAATGAGAAATTCTGAGCTCAGCTCTTTACATACCTTGAGGGAAAAAAAGCTTGAGTGGCATGCACGTACTCTGCCGCCGCCATATCTCAGTAGCTGCCGCACACCGATCACTGCTGATGCAGCGCTGTTTTTTCGAGTAGGGTATCGGTTTATGGTATCCAGTTACACAGCGAATTGGCAGTGTTCTCAGTGTTTTTGGCCGATTTGCACCCGTTTTTAAACAATAAAGGTGCGCTCAGAAGTGTCAATTCCCCTGTACCATCGTCCGCCCATATTTACCATAAAATAAATAAAGTGTAGCGAAGAATATCAGCACATGCCACTCATCAAGCCGTAAAAACCATCAAAGCTCTAACCGGGTATGTTGTGCATTGGTTCCCGAAGCGCCAGCGAAGACGCTTGGCTCGTGAGCAGAGCTTGCTGGAACCTGTGCTAGGCCCTTGTGCGTTGACCCCTTACCGCGAATAAATTTTTCCTCAACCAGCTACCCAAGCGTCGACTAGCGCATTTACAGAAGATTTGAAATCGTGGAGGCTAAGATACCACAGACACATCGGCAACTGATTCGACGTCATTACGATAGTTGGAAAGGCGGCCGCGAACGGTGCACGGCGTTTTATTGTGTGAGAAATAGATGGAAAACTTTCGCGTGGCCCTGAAAGCACAGCGAGCGGTTAAAGAGCGCGGAACGACAGACCGAAGGGAGCTGCCTCCGAGACTGGAGAGTGGAGCCTTAGCAACGCTGGCGGCGTTGCCGTGGCAACGACAAGTCGAAGCGCTGCCACTGCCTCGGCGGGTCTTGTGACTTCCACCACCAATTTTACGCATTTATGTTTTCAGGAATCCAGTCTGCAGCCTGTGCGGGTGGCAAAAAAGGAAAGAATGGTAACGACTGCGACGAACTTGAGCATCGTACAGCCAATGCGACAGCTGAAGCGAGCAGACGTGAACGCTGAAAGCGTGAAAGCGCTAAGCATGGTTGCCACTTTGTGCGAAGGGCGTGCGAGAAGCTTTGTGGGCTTCTGAAGCCGGAGCGAGGCGGGCTCATCGGGCCGAGACTCAAGTCCGCGAAGGGGAAGGACGAGACGCTCGCGCATTCTTAAAGCTCCACCAATGGATCGTCTATTATGTTTTCTCTACTAGCGACAATTACTGATATTTTAATGCTTTGTAGTGCAGCAAAATAGTAGAATAATGAATTTAACTGGTTAAACATCATAATGTAGCCACAAAACAGACTTGTACAATGTCACTCGGGCGTCCTTTTAATGGAATATTTATTGGTGGCCCATTGAGGTGCAATTGCATTAGCCTTGTGTTAGCTGAGTATCTAAGTTGCACCTTGAGCCACAATGGCGCTGTATAAATTATCATTGCCATGTTCCTCCAGTGCATGAAGACGACGACAATGACAGCTAGTGGGAATGGAGATGCCATTCTTGTTATGGCTCCAACCAACCAACCAACTCTCAGCCCGCGCTCGGAGTCACTTCTCGCGGCACGAGGCGCGCACCTCGCGTAGTCCAGCATCGGGCACCCGACCTGGGAGAGGCGCAAATAAAACCTCTTTAATTTCGGGTTTCAGCGCGAGCTTCATTTTAGATGCGAAGCATCTCATGCTCGTGGCTGTGTCCCTCCCTCCTTCGTTGTCGTTGTCCGCCGTCCGCACTCTACAGCACATGCGCGTCTCTTCAGCCCCGTCAGTGTTTGGGCTGACGTCAGTGCAGTCCACTATAAAAATTGCGCCCACCTACCCGCGAGGGGAACCCTGTGTAGATGCGACGCATCGTGGGGTTCACTTGGTGTTTCCGTTGGATTGATTCTGAAATCGCGTGAAACGTGTCGGGAACGCGTATGATTATTATGTTTTATGATTATTATTATGTTTTATTGGCCAATCTTGGTCAATATCTCTAAGTGGTATGCTTGGGGCTTCGCTGTCGCAACGACCTTTACTCCATCATTGTTGCTGTAAGTGGGAGCTTCTTTTCTTTTATTGCAAGTGTTAATCAATGCCCCATCATGCATTTTATCAGTAGCATCTTGACGGTAGTTTGAATGAGTGAAGGATATAATGCGCGTTCGTAGCATTTGATTCTGTCTCGGTTTTGTCGCGCAGTGGGAAGAGCACCATGTACCTCGCGTTCCGCCCACAGGGTTGTGGGATCGAAACCGGGCGCCGGTAACTATTATTTTTTTTTATAGTGTAGGGGGAGGTGCGGACAACGCCGTATGGAGGGACAAGGCGAGTGAATGAGATGCAGTCGCATCTAAAAGAAATAGTTAGGGGGCGCCCGGTTTCCATCCCACGACTCTCTGGCCGCAACGGGACGTACGTGGCACTCTTCCCACTGCGCTACAAACCGAGACGGGAGCATGTGTTACGAACGCGGCTTATGTCCTTCACTCATTCAAACTACCTCAAGAAGCTACTGATACAACGAAGGCACACGAAGCTGAACGTCAACGAAAACGACGAACTCAAAACTAATGGGAACTTCAGTCGACCCCATGGCTGCTTCACATACTGGGTCCCCCTACGGGAAGATGGTGTAATTTTTCGGTTCCCGCGACGCCTTGGCTCAAAAGCCCCCGTGGAATGGTGCTGCAGCCAATGGCTCTTCATGCTTGCAGGTGCGCCGGCTGACATTGCACAAGAAGAAAGCATCCTGCGTACGTTCCCCTTCTAGAACAAAGATTCCGCAATACTCCCGCTCCTTCTAAAGTCTGTATATTCATATTCACAATAAAAAAGTGTGGTTGATTCCTTTGTCGTAGGACTGGGTAAAACACCGAAGTAAATGTGCAGTGAAATCTGCAGCTGAGCATGATTTGCGAGTTGGCGGCTTTCTTTTGGGTGTGCTTGGTCAGCGAGGTCCTGCTGGCGGGTCACTTCGGCAAAAGTGTACTGTCGTCATTTCAGTGACAGATATGACGTCAGTGAAATCTTTGTGTATCAAAGCATTAAGCACTTTCGTTTTAAAATATAAAACCCGAAAGCGAACAACCGTAAGTATAACGTATTCTTTAGTCCGAAGGTTGCTTCCCCGCAAGAAGACCCTATTTGCAGGTGTGCCCCCTTTACAAGCCGCTTGCTTCATTGTACTGTCGTCGTTTCCGTGACGATTAGGACGTCAATGAAATCTTCGTGTATCCATGAATAAAACACTTTCGTGTTGAAAAGTTCCACTCCCTCCGACTGGGGAAAAAACTCTCCCAGCCTAAGCTCTATTCGACTACATATTAAAGTGAAGGATTTCTTAGTGGCGCCTATGGGGTTCTGTCAAAAAACTAATTCATTTCTCCATAGAGCGCTTGGTCGAACGGAAAGCTCTGACAAGAGCTCTGGACACACGGCACCTGCGTGAAATGAGGCTTCTACTGTCAAAAGGGTTAGTTGAAAATTGCGAAAATGAACGGCTCTAGATAAGACAATATACGCATCCATCATGAGGACTACAATAGCACACCTTTATCTCATAAACAACGTATCGGTATACATTTAGATCATTCGCAGATGCGTTTACTTAGTGCGCGGAGAATCGTCGCGTAGTTTCGTTCTTCGTTTGCGATTTGGGTCTTTGCAGGTTTAAAGATCGATTGGACGTACTTTCAGCCAAGATTTTGCGCAGTTTTTGCTTTCGCACTTGTGTCAACTTTTTTTTTTTTAGGAAAGTATGGTCATTTTGTTTTCGCTTATTTATATCAGCTGACAGGCATACACTTTATACTTGCGTGGATTTGCACTGTGCAGCTGTTACATAAATGTTTATCCAGTAAACCCCCAACTCTAACGAAACAGGAACTCCTTGGCAAAAAAGAAAAATCGTACGTTATTCGTGCGTACAAAAGCGCATCTGCTATTATTCGAGATTCAATGGTAGAATAAACTCGCTGGTATACCGACCGGATACCGCGCTTTTTTTTTTCTCGAAGAGATTGATTTCAGGCTATTCTAAAACCCTGTACGAGGAGTTTCCTCCCGTTACACAAGTCTTCTAGCTGTTTCTTGTCCTTTTATCTACACCACGGGTGTTGGCTGTTCTAAAATTGAATTGTGGCGATGCATGCAACTTGAGTGGCAGATGTCCTCGGCATAACCGCTTCCCCTACTGCATGCTTAGTGCCATTGCTGAGTTTATTTATTAACGCTATTCTATTCAGTACACGCTGAACAGAAAACAGGGTGTTACATAGCGATATTTCACGCTGAGTTTATTTATTAACGCTATTCTATTCAGTACACGGTGAACAGAAAACAGGGTGTTACATAGCGAGATTTCACGCTGAGTTTATTTATTAACGGTATTCTATTCAGTACACGCTGAGCAGAAAACAGGGTTTTACATGGCAAGAGTTCGCACACAAGCAAGCTGCAAGTTTGCAGCAACACTATCAGTTAGCGCAAAGCATCCAGAGTGCGAGATCTTTATCTTCAAGCAATGCACTTAAATTATTAAAGGACACAACGTTTTATTTCCGCCGTTGCGCCAAATAGCTAAAGACAAAATAGCGGAGCAACCGTTTTCCCCCCCGTACTCCTCAGCTGGACAATGTCGCGAGAGAGCTCCGCATAAAAAGGCCAGCGCAAATGTCGATCTCCGTAACGAATGCCCTCGGAGTAGTGTGACGCGTGCGACGAGGCATTTGGCAGCGATCAGATCAAAGGCAATAGTGTCGGTGCCCAGACAACGCGGCGGCCCCCAAAGAGGACAATCGGCGAAGCAGTCCGAGCGACGACTACGAGTGGAACAAATTCCGCAGACAGCAGCAGCAGCAGCGGCAGAGGCAGAAGTACCGCCCCCCTTCCTCCTCCGCCCCAGCCGGGAGGACAAGTCACTTGGACGAAGGACATGCCAACCGCGGTTGTATACCCCTAATAACAGCGGATCAGGGTGGCGGCGCTCCAGGGAGCGGGACGCCACGTCCCACTGAATAATGGATGCGGGCTTCATATTGTACCCCGTTGTGTGCGCGCTCGTGCAGTCAGTTCGAACAGCGCCGCTTGTTCCGCGAAACCCCGCCCACAACGATCGGCGCGGCTTCTCCGTCGCGTAGCGTAGACGTCGTCAGGTAGTGTGCAAGGTTTCGCAATAGGGCTAGAAAAGCGAGCGGAAAGTGCTGTTTTTCTCGGTGATGTTTCAATATATCGTGATCCTGTTTTTTTTTTTTTCTTGTTTTCATTTTCCCCGTGCTTGAGTGGGAGAACCTTTTTTTTTTTATGGCAGCTGTGGTTTAGACGCTCTAGTACGGTGAATCGGGAATGCAATGCGACGAAATGGAATTTAATAGAGTTGTCAGGTATTCTAGACTTAGTTGCGATTAAATTTGTACTTCCTTTTACAAATGCCGTCATATCTGTGCCTAAATATTTTAAAACCGGCACAGATTAATACACTGGATGCTTGATGGAAAACGTGGGAATACAGACAGCTCAGAATTAACACGAATAATGCGCAGCAGTTTGAGGACAATACCGCTCACCGGGAAATGCTTGTGTCTGCGAACAAGGTCAGCCTTCAAATTACAAAACGCTGACGTTAGAATCAATGAGAAGACAGGGGTAAGACAGGCATAGGCGTCGCTTGATTACTCCGCGCCGACATCGGCTTCACATACAGTCACACTTTCCGACCCTCGTAAATCGGTCAAGCCGTTTGTGGCCACACCATGCCACATACCGCGGCTTTCATCCAGCTAAAGCCGCGCCTCCCCGCCGGCCCCCTCGGACGCCGGCATGCCAGAACCACCCGCTCAGCGTGTGGCATATTGGTCCCGCCGAGTGGCACTGTGGGCGCGTGTCTATCGGGCGGCACGCGCCACAGAACAATGTACTTCGATTGGGAAGTATAGAAGGCCGTCTTCCGCTGCCCCCATGTCGTCCCGCTGAGTCGGCCGCACCGCCGCCGACATTGCGAGACGCAATTTCGGGCCAATCTGTTGTTCTCGCCAGGGCGTTGGCATGTCGGTATGTGCGGCTGCTAGATCCCGCGGTTCGTCCCCCACCCCCCTCTCCCCTGCCTCTGTCGTCGAGAGACCAATTCGCGGATCCTTGTCTCTCGTGCGGCACATTGGTTCCAAGATTTGCAATTGCGCCCTTCGTGCGGACCCCAGAGAACGAACCGCCTTGGCTTTCGATTGGCAAGCTTTCCATTTGACTCGCCCGAGGTGCGCCGCGCTGTCTAGAGGCCCACGGTTGGCGTAAAAGCCTTCTCTTGTCTCCGAAGAGGTGCGATTTGTTTCTCGGCCAATACGCAGGGTCGTACTTCGAAGTAATTCCCTTCCGGGAATATTTCCCTCGGTGCTGTACAACAGCGCGTTCAATGCTGTGTGCGCATCGCTCTGTGTTGAACGGCTAAGGTTAGAAGCAGCAACTAGGGAGCATTCTTCGGTGCTCACTGAAAGGCAGTGCAGTCCGCATCTGCTCTCGGCATGGGGTATTGAAACGATCCCTGGGAAGAGTTTGTGCAATATTTGCTCCTATATTTATGGTTGAACACATAACGTGTTTTAGAAATGGTCCCCAGCCATTACAAATTCCAAAAACAGAATCGTGCGATCGACTGCCGTTGTGATTCGTGTTGGGTAGCACACGTAGTATGCTAGAAGAGCTACGGTGTTGACAGGTTGGCACAAATGGCGGCAGTATCGCCTGTATCGCCTGTACCGCTGCACGGATTTATTTATTTATTTATTTATTTATTTATTTATTTATTTATTTATTTATTTATTTATTTATTTATTTATTTATTTATTTATTTATTTATTTATTTATTTATTTGTCTATTTTACCCTCAAAGCCAAAGGCATTACAGAGGGGAGTGGGTACTCATGTAGGGGGAACAATACAACAACAAAAAATAAAACAAAGTGCAGCAGCAACAATAAGCGTACATGTTTACTTAACACCTTGTGTCAGATTGTTGCTAATGCAGCGCGGAAGAGTTGATTATCTTGAATGCCAGCAATTGGTCCGAGAAGCTGGTTCATACGCAGATACGTAGTTCTTTCGCAGAATCTCGCAAAAAATGCCAGCGTCGGAGTCATGCACTCACATCTGCAACGACGGCTTCGCAACCTCCTTTCTAAGGAGCAGGGGCGAATCAACAATGCATAACAATACAGAATGAACACCATACTGCGCACATTACCTTGGGAATGGAAACATCAAATTTTAGAGCACCCCGAAGGGTAAAATAAAGGCGTGGAGACTCACTATAAGCTTCGGTTCTACACGAGAGTTGTTTTTAATCTTTTATTTTTATTGGTTTGTTTTATTTTATGCAGAAAGCACAATGGTGGTTGGACCTATATCCGCACGGCTAGTGTCGGGTAAAAGAACAAGATGGGTTCTCAAAAAGGAAAAGTTACTGACTAACCAAAACAAAAATATTTAGTACCGAAGATGAGAAAAAAACGTCAATTAAGAATAAAACCACTTCTTCAGCAACAAACTACGACCGCTAACATTGAAATGTCGAATAAAGTACAGGTATCTAACGAATTAACACCACACTGCAGACTCCGATGCTCTAGGAAACCACAAATACACACGTCTTCATTTTCTATTTCTCATTCAGTTGAGGTACGAGAAGCCACCCTCCCTAGAGAAAAGAAACAGCCTGCTTTAGGACAAAAAAAATCGTAATCCATTCAACTCGGTGCAGGAGGATGACAAGAGAAGCTCAAGGCACATAGGGGACGCAGAAATTTAAACAAAGCTGAAAATTATTTATTGCGAACTATATAAACGGCACGTAGACGAAACTCGGCGTATCTTTGAGTCGTCTTAGCGGCCGATTGCCTTATAGTTTTGTTGAGAAAGCTTCGGTAAAACAACCGTTACAGCCGTATTCTGTAAAGGCTTCCGTAAATACCCATGTGTTGAGAGTCGGGCCACAGGGAAACTCACGCCGAAGAACAGTACCGCCGCGCAGATCTGAGGATGAGCGCAAGCTGTACACTTCATCACAGGTAGCAACCACCCGCAGCAGCTTAAATTCCATTAGAAGAGGCCGTAAATGAGCACCCACACTCACAGAGACACGCACTACACCCCGAAGCAACACACATCGCTTCGGAGCCCACTTCATGATCGCGTGACATCCGGCATGTTCTTGCTCACACAATCGACGAGCTCGATGAGGATTTGCACGGCCCTAGAAATGTCCAGGGTTTGTCTCAAATGTGGAGGCTCCAGGGGCAAGCGGACGACATGTTTAAGTCGGGTTACAATCGGGGTTGTCCAAGTGCAATCCTGGAGATAGTGGCTCCCTCAAGAGGCAAGCTGTCCACAAAAACAGCTGTTTGCAGAGAGCAAGTCTATCCTACGGAAATAATGCGGGAAACGGCCATGTCCGGTAATGATGTGGGCGAGTCACCTGGGTGGGGGAAAGCAGCGTGGTATAGCGAGCAAGCTGGGAACCCAGCGAAACAACTCAGTGTCAGCGTTGTCGATGTTCCATCGCTGCTGCCACTCTAACCGGCGAGCCCTCGAAAGTCGCTCTCTTACGGCCCACGCGCTGCCACATCTTCGCTTATGGTCGCCGCAGCTTTGGCAACGAAGTCGCCAAGCTCCTCCCCCCCCCCCTCCCGAGTGTACAGGAACGTGAAACAGAAAGGTGACAACAGAGGAAACCAATAATCTATAGCTGTTCTGAATTTCGTGAGTAGAGTCCGATGTGTTGAGGGGGTTTTCCAATGCTAGAAGTAGGGATAGACAGTCGGTATAGACAAAAACAGTGCTCGATGGCATATTATTTTGAAGGTAAAGGAATAGACCATGTAGATAAATTGCTTCCGCATCACAGCAGCTTATGGGAGGTCTAATCCGGAAGCGTTGGGCTGTTACTATAACGTCTGGAGCGCTGAACACGACGAAGGCGGCACAAGCAGATGTCATGGTGACATCTGTAAAGTTTACAACTGCACTTCGAACTACTTAAAGGCCAACTGCACTCAAAATTTCACCCTCTTTAAAACATTATTTCTGTATATACTGCCTAAAATGGCTGCAAGATACGAAATTTGACACCTGAAATACGCTTATTCATAGCGCAAACAACCAGAACATATAGGCGATTTTGAAACCGAAATCGAGAAGAACACGGCCATTACGGCCGAGCTGAAGGGACGTTCCAGCCGGCCCAGCCGAGATCGAGCTGCCGCACGCGGCCAGCGGCCGGAACAAACCTGCGCGCAACGCTTCGCCCTTGCCGCAGCCGTAAGAGAAGAGCGCCCAGCGGGGCTCGACCGGGTCTCCTGGCTGGCCTTTGGAAAAAGTTCAGGGCCAGCCGAAGTGTCACTGCCGATTCATGGCTGTTTGCGCGATACGCCGGCAGGTGCAGAGTCGCCTGCGGCGGCGCTATTTCAGACGTTTTTATCTAATTAACAACGCAGTTCACGGGGCTATCAGTCATGTCCCAGTTGGTTTGGTGGTACAGGTCCGCGCAAAAGTAAACGGAGCACGGGAGCGGTGGCCGAACTGCATCGCTGCGCCGCGTATGGGCGCCGACGGGAACCATGGAGCGCCGGTCAAAGAGTGTGTTCGCACTGCCCCCGCCGCCCTATCTGATATGTTTAATCGCCGCTACGCTGGCGTGTCATGCTCGGCGGGACGGTCTTCACAAGGCAGCGTGGGGCTATAGAGGGGCGCTGTTGGCATTGCCGCTCGCAGGCATCAGCGGCGACCGCATCCGCTGCTCGTGAGCTGGACGAAGCTGCGCGCGCCCGGAAACGTGCCTTATTGGGCCCTGTAAAGGGCGGCATAAAATTGTATGCCGCTGCGGTTCAGCATAGCATGTCATTGCTATATAATTAATTGTCAGCCGGCAACAAAATTGCCGTGTACAATATAGAAAGCACATTCACAGACACTTTCGTTGTACGGAAAAAAAATCCCGCTAACGAGATTTCTTCTTTTATTTTGGGTTTGTCCCACGTTATTGATGCCGGTCAGTCCAGGTCTGTTCTGAAGAAAGGAAAATAAAAAATGTCCATGCGGGGGAAATTCTGTATTAAAGAACACCGTAAAGAATAGGTACTATCGTTGACTGCTATTACAGCGGGCCTCATAGGGCGCATATTCTGTTGCGCATTAAAACCGACGTTGTTATTTTTAACAACGAGCACCTTATATTAGTTAAGAAAGTGTTGCAGATTTAAATTAAACTCCGCATTGAATTGAAAGATCGCTTCACCGCATGACCTCAGTGTCTTGCAAAAGAGCACCATCAAGGCCTCAAAATGACCGATGACGAGTATGGTCGTCATGGCCGATGGCGACCACGCTCTTAATCGGTTAACTTGGACAAGATCTTATGTCAACGGGAGCCAAAGGGTTAATGCGACAACAAAATATGCGCCCTATGAGGTCCGCTGTAATAGCAGTCAACGATTGTACCTATTCTTTACGGTGTTCTTTAATACAGAATTTCCCCCGCATGGACATTTTTTATTTTCCTTTCTTCAGAACAGACCTGGACTGACCAGCATCAATAACGTGGGACAAACCCAAAATAAAAGAAGAAATCTTGTTAGCGGGATTTTTTTCCGTACAACGAAAATGTCTGTGAATGTGCTTTCTATATTGTACACCGCAATTTTGCTGCCGGCTGACAATTAATTATATAGCAATGACATGCTATGCCGAACCGCAGCGGCCTACAATTTTATGCCGCCCTTTACAGCGCGCAACAAGGCACGTTTCCGGGCGCGCGCAGCTTCGTCCAGCTCATGAGCAGCGGATGCGGTCGCTGCTGATGCCTGCGAGCGGCAATGCCAACAGCGCCCCTCTATAGCCCCGCGCTGCCTTTAGAAAACCGTCGCGCGTAGCATGACACGCCAGCGTAGCGGCGATTAAACATATCAGATAGGGCGGCGGGGGCAATGCGAACACACTCTTTGACCGGCGCTCCATGGTTCCCGTCGGCGCCCATACGCGGCGCAGCGATGCAGTTCGGCCACCGCTCCCGTGCTCCGTTTACTTCTGCGCGGACCTGTACATACTGTGTGTTCAAAGTACATTTGGCCGAGGTGAAATCTGAGCGCAGTTGGCCATTATTGACAACATGGAAATGAGACTCGGCGTATTAATATAGTCGTTTTAGTGGCCAATTCTCATATAACCTACGTTGGGAAAGCTTTGATCAAGCAAGGGTTACATCGATTTTCTGCTGAGCCTTTCTGATAAACTTGGCTTTGCCACAAGATGAATTCCGCACATGAAGAAAGGACGAAACCCGAGCCACGTAGAGCTCCGCTGTAAAGTTGTTAACAAATTGGGTTTCGTGTTAGCATCATTAGGAAGGTTATTCTAAGATAATGCGCAATTAAATTAATCTTTTTCCGTAGACGTTCCGGTATAATAATAAATTATAGGGGTTACGTGAGGCCGCCCGCGTAAAATTTTCTGGAGCTACAAAATACTATCTGGTCGTTGACTATTGTCTGGTACTGTTTTCTGAATTTTTTTGGATAAATTTCAATCCATAAGTGGGACCAGAAGACAAGACGTCTGCTGATTGAAACTAAGGCTTGTTATGTTTCTAAGTGCTCTTTTTTGCAGTATGATTACGCGCGAAAGATATGTTGCATACCGCGTGACGATACGCAGTAGCCTAAGTAACTATGAATGAAAGCAAATTATAGTATACAAATGGTAATCAAATCGTAGTTATGGGGAGGTATCTATAAAATACGGGATCCATATGTTAACTTGAATCCTACGTTTGCAGTTCTACAATGCACAAAAATACGAAGCATGAATACGCAACCCGAAGGCAGCCAAGTCTATCAGTCGTAGATTCTTTTGTTCTGGAATTTTCGGCGGTTTGATCTTCACCACGCACAACGAATGTATACCTTCAGTTCCTCTAGAGCTCGTATTTAAGACCTTCACTGAAAATTCGAGCACAAAGAGATGTGTGTTTTGAAGTACCTACCGTGATTTCCCAGTAAGACACACTGGAAGAAACGGGGGAATTTTTCTCGCGGTACTCGAAGTTCCACGTGCAAAAATTTTCAAAATATTTTACTTGGTTCTACTTGTCAAAATGTCTCGTCACTTACGCCTCGTTTGTATTGCCTTGAGGAAGTAAATTATAATGACGAATAATATGCAGAATTACAAGCTTTGTTTTCATTAATTTGCGTTTTCAAGCACCCGAACTGCATCTCTCTTTTTGTTTGTTGTTCTTGTTGGTGTTGTTGCCAGAAAGCAATGTAGGAAGAAATTTCCTCCTCTGGGGGTAGAGTTGCCAGACGTCCCGTTTACGCCGGGTCAGTCCGGTTTTAGAGGTCCGCTTGTGTCGTCCCGTCTTTTTGTCCTAATAAACAATCATAATCCGTTTTCGCAGGCTTCATAGTTTCAAAATTGGCGGCACGAAAGTTTATAAAACCAAAAGTATGCCGACTCGCTACAAGTATATTTTATAAATGTAACCTTAGGTACTTTAAAATATTTATGGAGGGAGTAAAATTTAGATCTATTCTTACCAAAAAACGCTTCTAAGTTCCTTGGAGAAACGGCTTTGACGAGGCATTATTTCACGAGTAGACCCTTCATAAGCAAAGCAATAAAAAGAAACTAGAGCATTGAAACTCTTCAAGTATTTTGGTCTCTGAGAGATGGGTGCAGGTCTTTGAAGAGATGACAAAAAGGGATGTGTACTGCGCTCAGATTTCCCACGTTGCGGAACTGGCCCTGTATTTTCCTAAAACCATGGCTCCAGTAGAGCGCGTTTTTTTTTTTTTTCATCGTAAACTTCACATTGACATCAACCTGCTGTAAGGATTGCGGGCAGTGTTACTTGTGCGGCCAAATTTCTGTACAAGTTCGAAGCATTTTACAACCCAGCCTTGCGGGATAAAAACAATTAAATCATCAGCAAAATACACCAACACCTTCGAAACAATACGCCTATAATTGGACTGTGAGTGGGATTGTTTCCGCAGCCTTGGCGAGTTCTTAGTGCAAAACGTAACGTTTTATGTGGCAGAAGTTCTGGCATCGAAATATTTTGTTCCAATTTCAACCTTCTATCTTTTTACGCTCCCCCCGCTCCCCCCCTCCCCCCGCTGGTGTGTCCAGTTTTCTGTTTTCAAGAATACGGTCACCCCGCCTGGGGGCACTTGTCATGCGGCAAGAGTTTTCTTTTTTTCTTTTTTTTTTTTTTCAAGTGGAGATCTTTGTTACTTGGCATAAATGTTGCTGCATGGAGATCAGTTAAATCGGGGTCATGATAGAATGAATTTCGTCCACGAACTTCGCCTGCCGCGCCACGCCACGGACCCAAGATGTGTTGCGTATGCCCGGACGAAAGACTACGTTTCCGCATGTACCAAGTGCAACTTAATCACCGACGTCGCGCCTGTTTGTCGTCGCGGCATTCTCCGGGCGGCGCGCGCCTTTTTCAAGCGAAGCTTCTATCGCCTAACTTGGGCCGTCGGTGGTGTAGTGCGTCGAAGCGCCTTGTGGCAAAGCCAACTTTATCTACGCGCTCTGACGACAATGATCATGATGCCCTTGAAGCGTTTCGCGCGCGCCCACTTGGAGGAATTTATCCAAGTGCGTAAGTGATGACGACGATGATAATAATTATGATGATGGCCTTGAAGAGTTTTGCACGTGCCCACTCGGTGCGATTGGCCAAGGATGGAGTGTTTACGGTGCCTCCTTTGGAGCTTATAAATTGGATTATAGATAGAAACTTTCCCGGCGATTGCCCTTTCGGGTGCAGCTCTCGCTCGCCGTTCGTAGCTGGCGCGGGTGCGCGCACAAGTGTCGCGCTATAGTGTACACTATAGAGCGACACTATATTCTAGTACACTATATTCTAGTACACTATAATTCTAGTACACTATAGTCGCGCTATATCACGCCACAATAGGAGCCGGTCAGTGTTGTCGCTTGCATCACGCCACATCGCAGGTGCGGTCACTCGCTCTGGTACGGCAGTTCACCTTCTCACGCGGCGTGGGTAGGCCGCGCGTAGTTCGCTCCGCGGAAGAGTGGGCAGCCATCGAAGAACGTAAACGTTCCGGTTAATCGCAAAAGAATGCTACAATAATGTATACCAAACATCTGGACTCGGGTGAAGCTAGGCGAAGTGAAAGGGTTTCGTTTCGTTCGTCGATGGTTTTGCATTTTCATTTTGGCAACTGTGTTCAGATTATGGCTGGAGTGTTTTCGCTTTCGCTTCGCGGTCATTGCGTTTCGATTTTGGTCTTTTTCACTTTCACTGAGGTCGAGCTTCGCGTGCACCCGTGTTTGCGGAGAGAAGGGGTCATAATGTTTTTCTCTGCAACTTCGCTATATGTGGGCAGCGTGATGCTGCTGAATGACCTGCAAGCAGATGGCACGTTTTTGACGAAGAACGCTGAACGCCACGGAAACGGTAGATTCCGGCCAAAGCGACGTTATAACTTCGATGTAGAAAGGATAATCGCCCGCCTTTCCGTGAAAGACATGAAGCAGACGATGTGTTCATGTTGGAGTTCCTACCGCAAGAATTTTCCCCCCTGTGAGCATTAAGCACCTACGAATCGTTACATTGCACGTATGTATGGTAACAAAGGAATGATCTCGTTCTGGTCTCGGAAGCAGTGGGCTTCGCGTTGTGCGTTTCTAACGTTAGCCAAAAGACGAGACTGGAGGAGAATACCCGATTCGACGTCTTATGAGTGACGCCAACGTTTCACCCTCGGCCTTATTCTGCGTTGTTAACCACATCTCCTAACCAGGTCTCACATATCCTCTACGACTGTGGTGCCCACCAACGTCCCTGAACCTCCATTTCCACTTGCAATTTTCGGGTCCTTGAGAGAACAATGCAAACCCGCCTCCCGAAGTGCTGCGTTTTGTTTACCTCCCGTATTCCTTTTAGCCGCACCGCTGCGATAGCGAGTGGCTCGGCCGCCTTTCGGGGAAAAGCAGGACTCCCTAATTTCCTTGGATACAGGCCCGGGGCAGCCGACGAGCTCCGGAGCCACAAGCAAGTGGCGGGGCCTGAGCGCGCGTTGCTGCCCTTCTTTCTTTTTCCTCGTCCTCTCTCGCCACCATCCCTCGTGTACACGGTATTGCTCTTTGTATGGTAATTAGAGTAATGGATTTGGCTGGTCGGCAAGGGCTGCGGGTTGAGTGTTAAATGCTGTTTTAAGGACTGGGACGGCGCGGGGCCAAACTCACGCAGCTCCGCGGACTAACGCTACCGAAAAGCTCGGCGCGGAAAAGAAAAGCAGAGAAGCGAGAGTAAAACCTTGCGGGATACAACAAAAAAAAAAAAAAAAAAAAAACAACGGTACACGAAGCTTGTGCCGAGCGGAGAAAGTGGGTCCGGAAAACGCGAGCGTCCATTTCTGCCTAGATGGCTCAGTTGCGAGTGTCGAATTGCATTAGGCACCGCGCCGTAGCGTGGCGGCAGGGCTGCCTTGGTCGCTTGTTCTCTCCTCCCGCTCACTCCTGCATCTGCTACACACGGGCAGTGACGCGACGGGAGCGAGCAGCACTCTGCACTTTGGGCCGCGTGACCCTGGGTCAGCGACGACAGCTTCCGTAGCTTTTTTCTGTCTCTCCCTTTCACTCGAGGATCGCGCTTCCTGCTTCTGCTGCTGCTGATTCTGCTGTGGCCTCGGTCGCTGCAGCAGGTTCCTTCGCTACGCGCCTTCTTAGAGCACGGCCGAGGGTGCATTAACGGGGCGCGCCATCGCAGCCACTTTATTTTCATTTCGGGTCCACTCCTCACGACCGATGACTTTTTAGCACTTTAGAGGGCTTTGAAAGCTGTGCGAGGTGGGTCCTTAAAGGGTAGCCCGCATCCCTTTCTGGGTAATTCTGTTTCCCTTTATACCCGTCGCTTTTCTTCTGGTGAATAAGGCTGCGTCCTTAAGCTCAGATGCAGGGTGGGTGCAATACCGTATTTTATTAACGACTAAATATCACAGAGAAGCTTAGAATCGTACACAGGGGACATCGAAATTTTTGCAGCAAGGCTGTTAGCCTTTCGTTGGACGGAAAATTTCGCGTCGTAAACAAGAAACCGAGGCAGGATACAGCAGTTCTCGCCCAAGACGCCGAGCTCAGGTGTCAGGCTAATCAGGTGTGCAGCATAGAGCTGAGTATTCGTGCAAAGAAAAGAACCACAAAACAAGCATCGAAACCGCATGACGGATGATAAGGCGCCGGTGAACAATGGGAACACCTTCAGACCCCCCCCCCCCCCCCTTCACCCTGCCGCCATGTGTTCTGGAAAAGATTAGGTTTGCAGCTTCTCTCGGAAGGGGCGGGGAGTTGATGTCATTCGAGGCTTAGCGCATGCGTCAGGCTAGGCTGTACCCAGCAGTTATCGCCCAAGATGCCGAGAGCATGCGTCAGAACCTAGAGTTTGCAGCCAGAGAAGCCGAGTGCAAGCGACAAGCCCGCCGAGACAACGAGGAATATTTCATACCCTCCCCCATCAGCATATTCAGTGGTTTACAACAGCTCCGTTGTACATAAACTTTCGCACTGCGGGATGGCGTCCACTTTTCTTACGGCGAAACCCGCATTGGCGGCGTTGTACGGTCGCGGTAGTAGTCGCGTAGCCGCAGCCGTAGACATTGTATCACAGTGGTGAGTCTGACGCCCCGTTCCGTCGGCGAGACTCCTCGCAGTGGTGGTGGTGACCTAACCGAACATGGGACGCCCGGCAGTCGCGGGGAATCCGCGTGCCTTCACTCACCGAGGTTCCAGTTGCTCCGTAACGCATAGGGCGGCTCTTGAGGGCCGTCCGTAAGATGTTGAGGCGCTGTAGTTCGGAATGCAGCAGATTGCGGAAGGGACGTGGTAGGCGAGGCGGCTAATGAACAGGCATTGTACAATGCGGAAAATGTCTGTTTCCTTGAGGCCGGTGCGTCGGTTGGAGATGCGACGGATCATGTGCGTGATTTGCGCGGTTTGGAATTTGAGTACAGGGTTGCCAGGCCTGGCGATTTGTCGTCAAACTGGTGACTCTTCGAGACTCGTGGCGACGGAAATTTCCGTGTGGCTACTTGGTTACTTTCTGGCTCGTTTGAGCATTGGTGATTTTCTATATTGCCGGGCCCTTCTGATGCCTCACTTTCCACAAAGGGGGCCTTATACGACCTTTCATTGCATTTCAGCCGTTGATACAAACTCAATAAACCGAACAGAACAAACGTCTAGGCAGATGACTTTTATCTGGCAAAGTCTAGAATAGGTTTAAACAATTCAGTCACTCAAACTGACCACCGTACAGCGCTACTTAACGGAACAAATCGAAATTTGCCTATCTCTTTTTAATATTCTCGGATGAAACCAGCGCGAACTTTGTCCTTTGTCTTTGGTTAAGTTCACGCTGGTTTCATACGAGAATATGTCTTTCCAACTAGGCCAGCTTGCGACCCTTCTTTTTAATATGCTGCTCCCGAAATCGTATGAATATCGTCAAAGCTTCAAGCAACGCCATCGGTATAAAGTGTAACGCTTCAATAGTTTACGGGAGTTTAGATGTCACACAGAATGGCAGGAAGTGTGCATGACGTTGTATAATAGGCGCGCGAATGTAAAGAGGCAGCGAGAGTGGTAAAGCATGGTGTGCAGCAAACGCCCATTCCAAGTCATTCTTATTCTTTGAATACTTCACCTATACCTGCCTATTTTAACTTTTTTTGTAGACAGTAGTTAACCGCTGAAATTTTCCTGCACCGCAGAAAACAAATAAAATTTGTAATAAGGTTTTCTACTTCACGGAATTTTTTCCTTTTTTCCACAGAGGTAAATAAAAAGTACTTACTGCCTTCGTCTTACTGCAAATGACACCTTTTCTGGCTCCTTTTCGAGCATTTACTTTAAGGGGGCGACCGTTTTGGCTACTTTCGGCAATTTCCCGGCGACTTTTTTTTCTGAGGAACCTGACAGTCCTGTTTGAGGAGGTCAACTGTGCGCGTAGCACGGCTCTTATACTGCAGATGTAGGCCTAAAACTCGGATTCGCTTACGGACGAAGCAGGGAATCGGGGTATTTGAAATGTAAACGAAGATTTCTGGCTGGGTTACTAATCGCATGCTGGGAGGTTACACAGGAAGCCTGGACTTCTCTGTGCAAGACAGGCCTCTCATAGGGCTGGACTGAAGGGGGCTATGGTATTACTGTTTCTCAAAATAATCACACAAGCGCTTTCATCTATCCTAGAACAAGAAATACCTCCTCTTATGGGTACTCACCTGCTTATAGTTTATAATTATTTATAGTTATTTGTGTTTATAATTATTTGTGTTGTGCGCCTATTGTAATTGCTGCTATAATATTTCAAAAAAATGTATAATCTTATTTTTTCTACATCGCCTTTGTATAGTTAGTTGTCATGTTTTGTTTCTTACCGTTGCTGTGCAGTGTTGCAATGTCACATGTCCGGGGTTTATGGCCGCCGTCAGGCAGAGTTAATCTGCCTTTTGCCTCTCCTCTCGAGACATGGTTTGTTTAAATAAATGAACTGAACTGAACTAAACTGAACTGAACATTTCTATGGGACGTACTACTTCGTTGCCCACGGACTTAAAACTCATCGTGCACGAATGTGCCACCTCTGCTCGTGCACATTCTGTGCCGCCTCTGCCGCTATGCTATATAGGCCAACGTAAATGCTGTGGTAACCGGGAAACAGTGGCGGGGGTTGGGCATGTGTCGGGTGAAGAGGAAGATGTGGCGACATGACCGAGATTAGAACATGGCGGACTGGGCCGGACGAGGTGCGCAGCAGGAGTCGCTGAAGAGCGGACCTTGGGGAAAAGGGACTCCCAGTAAAGGTGGGGTTTCAGGGGACGCAGTGTCTGTCTAGGGAACCTCGGCCGGGTGCAAGGACCCCGGTACCACAATGAATATAAAAAAAATCATAAACGACCACTGTAAGGAGCCCCCCACAAGATTGTACTTTTCATAACGCGTGAATAAAGTTGAAAAAAGTTAAAATATTTAAAGTAAAGTATAAAGTTACGGGTACAAGTGTGACAGAACCAGGTGCCATCCAGGTAAGTTACAGGTACAAGTGTGACCCACCCAAGGAGGCGGATTCAAACCCGGCCTAGGTGGCTGCTTATCTGATGGACGTGAAGAGAAGACACGCCCGTGCGTCGAGATATCTTCGCATGTTGAAGAAGCCCAAGTTGCCGAAATTAATGCGCAGCCCTTCACTATGCGGTGCGCCTACTACACCAGTTGTATAGCTTTGGCGCGTTTAACACCACCATCAATCAAGTCAGATACAAGGGTGACCCACCTCTTAGAGGAATCCAATAAGGAACTGTAAAAGGGTTGAAAGTTGGGCGAGTTGGTAATGGTTCGTCTTAAAAACAATAACGGCGCCAAATCAACAGCGACAGGAACACATGAGGACAACATGCGTTTGTGTTGTCCTCATGTGTTCCTGTACCAGTTAATTTGCGCTTGTTATTTTTAAAGTGATTCAATACGGAAGCTGCGGTGTTGTAGACCCACTGGTAAACGTCGTGGGCCTTCCCAGGTTGGAGCTCGCGTGCTCGAAGGTGTCAGCTTCTGACCCCATGCAGTAATGGCGCCTTTCAGAATACACGGTCCGTATCAACTTTATACCATGACGAGGCTTGACATAAAGGACAGGTTTCGGTGAACGAGGCATAGTAGCGTGGTAACTGTGTCCTGGTGAAGTGGTAAAAAAACCTGGTCACACGTTTCACACCATCTCAAAGCCTCTGACATTACGCACTATTTCAATGGGATTTATCAAAAAACGGCTTAAAGTTTTTCTCCTTATCAGCTGAAGTGGAGGGCGGTCCCGAGTGTCTGCTATCATCGGTCATGCTTCGCTGACAATGCATAAACCTTCCTGCAAGTTGCTTCTCAGCGTCATAACGGCTGTAGCCCGCAAAGCGCCGCAACATAAAGAGCAATGGCTGCGACACGAAACAGAGTTCTTCAATTAATGAGTAAATTTGTGCATAAACTTTCCTTTCGCCATGTTGTTCAGGTTCGTGAAACACATGCGCACTACATTTGAGCAATAATTGACTGTAATTCTTCAATGCCTACCACCTGCGAAACTCAGCCTCAGAATGTAACGTCCTCAAACTTCACCTTTCGGCATTGCTTAGCGAATGCATTGGAGCGTGACGTCTGCCGGCGAAAGAACAAGCGTGCAGAAGCTGAATTGTATTCATGAAGAATTTTAAAAGTCACAAATATTCGCTTAGCAATAAAGTGAGGGGTATTGAGGTTGCTTTAATTATCGTAGATGGCTTTATTTGTAGTCGGTTGCTTTTGACCAATGTTGAATAAAAACATAGTTCATATATTCGAGCCAAGTTTTCCAAATCACGGATCATTAATTTCGATGGTTAACGCGTTCCACTAACACGTGCACGCAGTCAGCCCGGGCCAGGCCCTCCCATTAAACAATTTATCCTCCTCAACATGCGAACCGCACTGATCGCGTGTTCAGAGACAAGCGGTCATGTCAGGACAGCAATTAAATTAGGTGATGCCTTGGGTGAGTGTACGCGTGAGCAGTAAAAAAAATTAACCTCGCGAATTTGGGAACTCGTCCCTTGTCGCCAGAACACGAAAACACTTGCGAACTTGGTTTTAGTACTTTGGAATTGGCGAACATTATGCCAGGCATACGCATTTTCAACCATTTTTATTAATTTTAGTAGATCGTGCACGTTACTTTGGCCGTGAAGAGGCAGTTTTAAATATTAATTACTTAACGGTCGCCTATATGCGCGCATATCCATGTGTATTTGGAATATGAAAGTTCCACTTATCTCTGCTTGAGTTACCGTACCAAAATAGATTACCTACGTCAATTTCAATACCTACGTGCAATTTTAAAGAATAACAATTCTGTATTAAGATTTAAATTTTTGTAAAATTCAAATTTTTCCAGCGTTTCTTTCTGCACGTTCAGCTGCACGAAAATAATAATGTTGCCGTAATACTTTGAATATCGCGGCAATTCATAACGCTGTCGCGCGTCATTAACCAGCTTCTCCTTCAAAGAGGCGCCAACAACGATCAACCCATGTGTACTTGCATTTGCTTTAAACATATAATCACTGCCATTTTCAAATTACATTTCTTTAACAAGGCATACTCACGCCTACGTTACGGCGCCATAAAAAACTCTGACGACGGAGTCGGCAGGTGAGGCAATAAATTCTGCGTGATGTCACAAGAGACCCTGGGTACATCCTCCTAATTAGCCTAATACACGCGCCCGGACCTCTACGACCTCCACGTGCCGCAAAATCGACGCGCATTTGAGTAAATAAAACAGGCGCTGTAACGACGCACGAAGGCAGAAAGAGGTAAAAGGTCCGTGGGCCTCTGGGTCTCGTGTCATTTGGCCTAGTGCACCCATTAGCTTAGGTGACCGCGTGTTCCGCACGGGTGGACGACATCTGGTAAAGGCAGTATTCCGAAATTGACGTTTAGCAGAGCGACATTCAGTGTCAGTTTTCGTTGTCTTTCCTTTTCCGTATTAATTGCTGAGAGTACTACTTCGGCATACTGCCTTGCGTGCATGTGCAATTCCTGTTCACTGCTTTTTCTTCCAGCTCGGGTGGAAGTGCTCCCATATCGCTTTTGACGGAATACTCCCGCTTATTAACTTAACGCGTGTGTACCTCCCGCTTGGCAATCATTGTTTTCTTTACCATGGTACTGTCGATTACTCATTGGTGAACCCTTCGCCAAGTGCTTTGCAAGAAAACGGCAAGTTTCACCTTATAGTGTTGCAGAAGCACATGTGCACATTTAAACGAATTTGGACACCCGCGTTTTAAAATACATTTTTCGCCAAATTTCCAAAACCAAGACATGTCAAAGTTCCTTCGACACAGATTTTTCTTTTTTCAAAGCAGAATGCATTTATATGCTCGCTTCAAAAGTGCATCAGAGGAAAAAACTGTAGTTGATCCTCCGTCATAGGAATCGGTAAAACACGAAAGCGAAATGTGCAGCGAAATTTGCAGCTCAGCATGATTTGTTGGTCGGCGGCTGTCTTGTGGGTATGCTTGGCGAGCGACGCCCTGCTGGTGGGTTGCTTCGGCAAAGGTGTACTGGCGTTATTTCCGTGACGGATATGACATTAGTGAAATCTTGGTGCATCCTGGCATAAAACACTTTCCTGTTAAAATATAAAACCCGAAAACAAACAGCCTTAAGTACGACGTACTCTTTAGTACTAAAAGTTGCTTCCCCGCCAGAAGACCTTGTATGCAAGGGTTAAACCTTTGCAGGCCGCTTTCTTCGATGTACTGGCGTCATTTCAGTGACGGATATGACGTCACTGAAATCTTCGTGTATCCCGGAATAAAACACTTTCGTGTTAAAAAGGCTGCCACGTAGCAACAGGCTTCCTGGCTCCGGGCATGGTGGAGCTTATACAGTGTAATGAATGGGCCCAGGATTGGCGTGAAAGTCACGAGTCAGTAGCCAGTGCGTGCGCAAGTAACGTTGCTTTATGCATGACACGAAACAAGCAGAAGTTAGGGCACGAAAGCAACTACGCGAGACGAAAGATACAAGCGTTACGAAAGGCAAGAGGCTAACGACAAAATGTCCGCAATAAAGAAAACAAACGTCCTACGGGGTTTTGTCCAAGCCCCTCGAGGTGTTGAAGTCCCGAGCGTGCGGAGTCGACGAGGACGTCACGGCGAGGCTGGCTCGATGACTGGTTCTAGGCCCCGTCGTAACCAGGCGCGGGACGTCGGGCAGGCATCGTCGACCTTTCCGATGAGTCACGGCTCGAGGGCGTAGCAGCGGGTGTGAGCGGAGGGTTCCACCTCCAGGTGAATCCGGACCCGCGCTCTCTCGCCCAGCGCGTCACCAGCTCCAGGAACGGCCAGCCCACGGGTTCTCGGGATCAGCGGCGGACGGCTCTCGGGAACAGCAGCGATTGCGCTCCGGGTCTTCCCCGAAACGATCACAGGGCCGCGCTCTCAAGCCCAGCGCATCACAGGCGTCCCCTGATCACCGGCCTGGTTCGATTTTTCTGCACGCACTCGCCGCAGCTGCGCGCTCGGTCTCCTCTTCTTCCTCGTCCACGGGCACTTCATGACAATGACCTCGGGTCTAAGAAAGTTGTTGGGGAGCAACAACTATTCTAAGAGTTAGGAAGGCACGGTGGAGTTGGGAGAAGTTCGCTGTACCGACGGAAAAGTTTTTGCGCACAGTCCACAGAGCACAGTCAATCCTATCGGCACACTTCACCGCACAACACACGCGCGAAGCGTATAGGAAAATACACTAAAGCAAAGGTAGTTCCACAATTACGCGCTACACACAACTGTGGACCGCACACTATGTACAAAAGAGATGGCGACAGGCGAGGATTAAACTCCACTCGTGTAGTCAGCCCCCGGATTGTCGATGCCCTTGTATTGGCCAGAGGTTTCGTGCGGGCGACCCTCTGACTGGCTATCGATGATTCTGCTGCAGGCGATCGCTTCATCACCGCGCCGACGGTGTCGCTTACGGCCAGGTCGCTGCCCTTGAGGCAGTGGAGCATGGGGTTCTGCTGGGAAGGTCTTGTCTTCTCCTTTGACTGCGCGGCGGTAGTTGGGTTTTCGGGCCGTATTTAAGCCCTTCAGGCTCGTTGACCGGTAGCCGGGCAAGCTTTTATGAAACGGCTGCGACTGAGTGGATACCTTGTCGAACGCGGATTCACAGTGTAGTCGTCGGACCGTGGACTTCGTAAATGTTTCGTTGCACATGCGCGATGGCGTTTTGCTTTTGAACGCTTCTGGGTCTGGAGCGTCTTTGTCTTGGGTACAGCAAGTTAGTATGCCCCCTGCTGGTGCCAAAGATCCCGTCTTTTTCTCCTGTATATTATGCCGACAGGTTCCGCACGTTCTGACAAAATGTCGCACGTCTCGACGCAGGTCTGGCCAGAAATAGTCTTGTAAAACGTGGTCGGTTGTCCTTCGTACTCCTTGGTGCCCCGCCATGATGCTCTCATGGGCCGCTCGAAGGATCGGCTCCCGCAGCTTCTTGGGAACAACGACTTGTTTAAACGCTCTGCCCGTGGGAAGCTTGTAATGACGGTACAAGACGTCATTTGATTTGACGAAAGAATATTTCTGTCCTTTTCTGGAGGCGAAATCCTTTCCTAACTTGCGGAAACAACGTCGGAGAGTTGGGTCCCCTTGTTGTTCCCTGGCCAGATCTTGTCTTGTGATGTCTGCGCAGCTGATTTCGGGTACCTTTAAAGGTGAAGCCTTCACCGAACTTGACTTGGCGACAGCAGACTGCCAGTCGGGATCTGGCGTGTGGGGTTCCCTCACACCAGGAATGTTTCCGAGCACGAGATCATAGATCAGTTTATCCACGCAAGCGGCGATAACCTCGCCCACAAAGTACGGTGTTTGCACGCAGACTTTGGCTTCGGGAAACTTCTTGACTGTTCCGTCCAAGAATAGTACTTGGGTAGCTCTTCCCGTTAGCTGGTTTTCTGCGACCAAGTCTCGCCGGACAAGAACGGTATTGCTCCCAGTGTCTCTCAAAATGTTGACGGGCTTTCCGAATAGTCTTCCTTTGACTACCGGCATTCCTTTCCCTAGGCAAGAATGCTGTTTTACAATGCCACAAGAATACTTCAAACTAGAATTATCCTCGCACTTGTCGAGGTCGATGCTCTGTTGTTGAGCTTCCCGGAGTTCAGTGAGGGCACAAGCAGCAACCTGCTTTGTTTCACTCCCTCTCTTCCTGCAGTGCTCAGTGTTATGCCCGAGGCGACCACAGGTAGCGCATCTTGCCGGTTCTTTCATGGAGTAACGGCACTCTTGTGCACGGTGTCCTGGGCGGTTGCACACAAAGCATTTCGGTGGCGCTTGCTTCCGCGAGTCGATTACGACTTCCGTTGCATCGCGGTCGTCTTCGGACACCTTTCCAAGGTTCGAGAGGTTTTGCGCCTCTAGGAAACGATCTGTAGCCTCGGCCAGGTCGTTCAGCGTCCTACACTCTCGCTCCTTCAGGAAGATGACGAGCTTGGGATGGCAGCAGCGGATGAATTGTTCGCCGATCATTTCATCGCGAAGAGCATCGAATGTTTTTTGCACATTCGCCATCTCGATCCAGTGATCAAAATAACCGGTAAGCCTCGCCGCTAGTTGTTTCCCTGTTTCGCCATCCTCAGCCCTCGCCTTCCTGAACTTTTCTTGGTAACCTTGGGCTGTGAACCGAAACCTCTGAAGCAACGCCCGTTTGACCTTGACGTAATCAAGGGACTCTTCGGCGGTCATACGGCCTATGATGGTAAGAGCCTCCCCGCTAAAGCACATGCTTACAGCTAGGGCCCATTTGTCCTGAGGCCACTGCTGTCCGGTTGCCACGCGCTCAAACCTTTGCAGGTACGCGTGCAGGTCGTCGCGCTTCTCATCGAATAGAGGAAGAAGTTTCTGCGGGTTAATCGCAGGCGGAGTTGCAACAACTTCCCCTCCCGCGGCGACATTTGGTTGGCTGGTACCACCACTCTCTTGGAGTCGGATCCTTAGCAATAGCAACTCCTTCTCCCTTTCTGCAGCATCTTTCGCTCTTTCAGCGGTTTCTCGGCTGGCTTCCCTCTCGGCGGCTCTAGCGGCGCGTTGCTCAGCCCGTTCGCTCTCTATCCACGCCCTAAGCTCTTGCCCCGAGAGTCCCAGGTGAGTCCCCATTGCCATTAACTTCTCAAGATCCATGCTGTTGCAGCTAACGTTACAGGCACACTCGTGGCTCACTGACTCCTTTCAGCGGATGTTAAGAAATCCTGGCAGGCTCGCCACTTTTTGTAATGAATGGGCCCAGGATTGGCGTGAAAGTCACGAGTCAGTAGCCAGTGCGTGCGCAAGTAACGTTGCTTTATGCATGACACGAAAGAAGCAGAAGTTAGGGCACGAAAGCAACTACGCGAGACGAAAGATACAAGCGTTACGAAAGGCAAGAGGCTAACGACAAAATGTCCGCAATAAAGAAAACAAACGTCCTACGGGGTTTTGTCCAAGCCCCTCGAGGTGTTGAAGTCCCGAGCGTGCGGAGTCGACGAGGACGTCACGGCGAGGCTGGCTCGATGACTGGTTCTAGGCCCCGTCGTAACCAGGCGCGGGACGTCGGGCAGGCATCGTCGACCTTTCCGATGAGTCACGGCTCGAGGGCGTAGCAGCGGGTGAGAGCGGAGGGTTCCACCTCCAGGTGAATCCGGACCCGCGCTCTCTCGCCCAGCGCGTCACCAGCTCCAGGCACGGCCAGCCCACGGGTTCTCGGGATCAGCGGCGGACGGCTCTCGGGAACAGCAGCGGTTGCGCTCCTGGTCTTCCCCGAAACGATCACAGGGCCGCGCTCTCAAGCCCAGCGCGTCACAGGCGTCCCTTGATCACCGGCCTGGTTCGATTTTTCTGCACGCACTCGCCGCAGCTGCGCGCTCGGTCTCCTCTTCTTCCTCGTCCACGGGCACTTCATGACATACAGCAGCAATTTTTGGAGAAATCTTCTCGGTGCATGCCTAGCAACTTCATGAAAGCGCTAACTACAAACACAGAAAGCAAAGGGGAAAGGACGCGCGCTGTGCGCACCGGCGAAAACGCACCTGTGTTCTTTCCTGTAGCCTCGAGCCATGTGGGAGCCATTATGCGTTCCCACCTCATTGACTACGGCCGTGTGCCGGCAGGCGTTCCGAGCCTGAAATTCTATACCCACTCGTACGTGGTGTCTGTTGGGCTTCGCTTAAACCGGGCCAAATAGCACATCACTGACTCTGACAGTTAATAAATTTTAAAGCGTAGTATTCTTTACCGGGTACCCCACAGCCACGACCCTGTAACGCCCGCGGTTTCCACGAAAAGGCACAATTGGTGGAAGTAACAGAGACAGAGAGAGAGAGAGAGAGAGAGAGAGAGATTGCATGCACTCTACCGGAGGATTGCATCCCTATTTCAAGATACCTAGGTTGCGACGGTGGCAAGGTCTGGATCAGTCGTACGAGCCATCCACTGCTCAGGGAATAGGGGGTACTTCTGGAGTTTGTTGGCACTCCCATATCGGGTGGTACAGGGGGCCGGGTGGGGGATATAAATAGAAAACGAGGAATACTGTGTGAGGTACATAGCAAGGAGTAGGGTGCTGTGGGTAAAGCAGTCTGTAATCGCCGAACAGTGATGGCTTCTTGTTTAATTCACCTAAGACGAAATGATTGATTGATTGTAGGGTTGAAAGCACCGGCGCAACGCAGGCGATGAGGCGCGCCGTAGTGGAGGGCTCCGGATTAATTTTGACCACCTGGGCATCTTTAACGCGCGCCGAAATCTCGTACACACGGGCGTTTTTGATTTTCGCCTCCATCAAAAAAGCGGCCACCGCGGCCGGGAATCGAACCCGCGACCTCGTGCTCAGCAGCGCAACGCCTTAGCCACTGAGCCACCGCGGCGGGTTCGAAGACGAAATGGCGCGAATTTTCTGCTACCAAGCCCACAATGTGCCTGGAGGTCTGAACAGCGGGTAAGTGATTATCGGTTCTTCGAAATTCTGCTTCGAAGCAGAATTTGGAAGAACCGAAAAATAAGATACATCGAAAAATAAAAATGCGGCAAAAATTAACTGACGAAATCTAAAATATGCATGTTATACAGCTCCTCCAAAAAACCAAAGACCAAAATAAAAATCCTGGTAAAGGAGGACACAAATGTCAATAAAAAATGTGAAAACAGACCAACGCTGCACTGTATACGCTTTCCATCTGCTAAAAAATACATAATGGCCGAATTAAAAGCCCTTAGTCGATATATTGGTGTCAATTTACGACATTGGTTGAAAGAAACTATAAAATGACAAAAACTAAGATATTGTGCCGGAAATCCACAATGTCAGCGGCAGCAGCGTGACGTAGCCCAACGAGCGCACTCACCCACCGGAGTGCTCGCGCTAACCTGGCATCAAAATCAAGGCCGCGTAGCGGCAAAGTACCCTCACATGGCCAGGGCGACAAGCCGTATCAATAAAGTTGTTGTACCGTATTTAAATCTTACTTTCATGAAGCGTCACAGTAGCCCCAAAAAGCTACCGATCCTGGCTAATACACTAAGTGGGTATACGCCCCATATATAAAGGAACAACAACAACAAGGAGATGGAGACCCCACTGCGGTCGGAATAAGCTGGGTTGGCTCCGTTGTCTGGCGCTATCCTTCAACGCCTCCGTGGCATGCGCTTTACAGTTACTGACTCGGCCGTGATATCACTCCCAGCGAAGTTGTAGAGCCACGTCAGCAACGACCTGGACCAGCGAGCACCGCAAGCAGCCGGCAACGAGATCGCCGCCATGGCTATCCACAACCCGGCCATCTGATCTCTCCAGGCAGAGTCCCATTTCGCGCTGTCTGGCATAACCTCCCAAGAACGCAAGTTTTACTACGTCGTAAGAGTCCTATGCGCGACTGCTGCAGGCGAGGTTGCGGACATTCTTGCCTCTTGCATACGCAACCCTCCTGCAACGGCCTGCGACCAGCTCAAAGCAGCGCTTCTCCCGGTCGCTTCCGTCACCCGGTACCTCGCCAGGCCACGGCTCAAGTATCTCGCCTACATAGCCGAGACGCGGAAACGGCAATTGCATATGTAGACGCCAGCGTCAAAAACAGCATGGTGCCCACGGCACTCATCTGCCCCCAGCTATCAGAGGTGGACCAATGTTGCTCTTATGAGGCTAACCCGATGCCACCAGCGTATCTTGCTGAACTAGCAGCGATACACGATGGGATGGCCGCAAAACTGCCTATTGTCCAGGCAGGGCCATACTGTCGACTAATATTACGCACAGACTTTACGCAAGCCATCCACGACGTCCGCCGCGTAACACAAGCTACAGCGTTCGCAGATGCCATTCACCACTTAGCACGAAGCACTCTCCTGCAGATCCGTATAGAATGGGTACCCCGTTCAGCCGTACCCGGCAGTAGGGGGGCAGACACGGCTAGTCGCCGGCATACCTTGATGCGACCACTACCACTTTTCCCCGAAGATCCAAGTGGAAACCTGGCACAACAGAAGGAAATTCTCCGGCGCACCACGCGAGCCCTCATACACCCATGTGGTTCAAACCTCCCTGGTGACTTAACTCGCCGAGAGGAGGTTGCGCTGCGGAGAATACGCGTTGGGATGGCGCTTACGCCGTCTGTGACTGCCTCTTGGCCATTGCAGTACCGCGGCCCATACGACTCTACCGGTCCCTGACTTTAAACCTGGGTTTTCGCAAAACCTTTTGGTGGATTCTTGCGGTCGCCAACGTTCGCTCAGCCATCCTTGGTGCTGAATTTCTCACAGAACGCGTCATTCTAGTCGACGTCAAGCGTCGGCGACTTCTCGACGCGACACCCTCCTCTCGGTTCAAGGCGTCGTAGCCACAGCAGCGGCTGACGTAGCGCTTTCTTGCACTGCAGTTGCTGAAGGACCCTTTGCCGCCCTGCTGAAGGAGTTCCTCACCTTCACGTCGCCACCCGACTGGACTCTGCGCGCGACACTTAACTTCCGTCACCATATCACGACTACCTCACAACCAGCCTTCTTTCACCCGCGACGTCTCGCTCCCGACATACACAAGAACGCCCATGCAGAGGTCGAGCACCTGCTGAACTTGGCATCGTCCGACCTTCTTCCAGCCGCTATACATCACCCTTGCACATGTTGCCCAAGAAGAACGGAGACTGGCGCCCTTGTGGGGACTACCGGCTCATAAATCTCCCCACCATTCTGGATCAGTACCCCCTACACAAAATGCAAGATTTCACCGCCAATCTGCACGGTGCCACAATATTTTCGAAAATTGATTTTGTCCGAGCGTACCACCAGAACCCCGTCGCTGAGGAGGAGATATCCAAAACAGCTGTCACGACACCTTTCGGCCTATTCGAGTTCCTCCGAAATGCCGTTCGGTCACGGGAACGCTGCACACATGTTTCAGCGTTTCATCGACACAGTGACGCGCGGACTTCCCTTCGTCTACGCTTACGTGGACGAGCTGTTGGTAGCAAGTACGTCCGTAGGGAGCATCATCACCACCTCCGCGTTACCTGCGAACGCCTAGCCGCATACGGCGTTATCATTAATGCCACGAAGAGCGAGTTCGGTGTGTGCCAAAGAGCGGGACGGGGTACATAAGGCGCTGGGGTCCTACCTGGACATTTCAGGAATCCTCTTGGCTCTCCGCTTTCTCCCGGCATAAACTGAACTGTACGTTGTTGTTTGTGTGTGCGTGTGTGTGTGCGCGTGTGTGTGTGTGCGTGTGTGTGTGTGTGCGTGTGTGCGCGTGCGCGTGTGCGTGCGTGCGTGCGTGTGTTTGTGTGTGTGTGCGTGTGTGCGCGTGCGTGCGCGCGTGCGCGTGTGCGTGCGTGCGTGCGTGTGTTTGTGTGTGTGCGTGTGCGTGCGCGTGTGCGTCTGTGTGTTTCATTTTTTCCTCAGTGTTCTTAGCATTTAGTCTTTAGTGTTGTATATAGAGTGTTGAGTCTTTAGTGTTGTGTACAAGGTGATCAACATTAATTCGACAGGTTTGTTTTTTTAAATCACGCGCTTAGATTTATGTTAAGACCACCTCTACAGTGAGGTTTTGCGCTCAGGGGGACAGAGAATGAGGTGGTAGTTATTGATATTTTTGGCTTAATTAACTAACATTCAATAATTAACTTTTAGTGGCTGCAGTAAGCAGGCAAGTTTGTATTGAAAAGTTAGATGGAATCGAGTTTTGAAGCGGTTTCATTTGGCAAAAATAAATATCGAACTGCGCAGTTTAATTGCCGTTCGCATGATTACGCATGCTGGACACTGAAGACCGGCGAAAAGCTCCGCCCTAATGTTGTGTTTCGATAGCGGTTACGAGTACGGCAAATTGCGATAACGCCAGCCAAAACTGAAAGGGTGCCAGTTATCACTTTTTTCTATGCATCCACCCCGTTGTCAAACTAAACACCGTAAACACCAGGCACGTCACAAAGGGGGGGAGCTTTGCGCCGGCCTTCAATGTCTTGCATGCGTAATCATGCGAACGGCAGTTAAACTTCGCAGTTCGATATCTCGGAGTACGGGTGAGCTAGAATTCTGCGAAATAAAACTGTGTCGAAACACGATTGTGTACAACTTTTCAATACAAACATGCCTGGTTACTGCAGCCATCAGAAAGTTAATTATTGAATTTTAGTTAATTATGCCACTCTGCTTGAGCTTCTCGACCTGCTTTCCAGGAAGCTCTCTACCACCGAATTTGACTGAAACGCAAATGCTGAGACAGCCTTTTGCACTATCAAACGTGGGCTTGTCGACGCCGCTCACCTCGCTCACCCAAATCCAGGACGTCCACTCGCGCTGATGAGGGACGCCTCAAGCTCTGCTGAGGGAGCTGCCCTTCAACAGCACGTAAACAGCGCGTGGCAGCCCTGGGCCTTCTTCTCGAAATGCGTAACCCCACCGCAAAACCAGTACAGTGCGTTCGGGCGTGAACTATTGGCTATGCATCTGGCTGTGCGTCATTTCCAACATCTTCTAGAGCGTCGTCAGTTCACCATCTTCACTGACCACAAATCCTTGACGTACGTAATCGGTCGGCTTGACACCCATTACACGCCACGAGAAGTGCGGCATTGCCTACCTGTCCGAGTACACTACGGACATCAAGCATGTCAGTGGCTTTCACAACACACCTGCGGATGTCCTGAGTCCCGTGGACGCCATTGTCTTCACTTCGCCGCCTTTCGCCTTTAACTGCACCCGACTTCTGCCGACTGGCTGCTGAGCAAGCAGACGACACTGAGCTGCTCCGCTTCCGCACAGCGACCACTGCGCTTATGCTCCATTGCGAAGCTCGTTTGCGACCTGTCGACGGGGAAGCCACCACTCTTCGGGACCAAGGTCTACCGTCCCGAGCTTTTCAACGCCCTTCGCAACATGACCCACCCTGCAGGTATTAATGCCACGGAAATGCTCAATGCGACTCGTTTTGTCTGGCTCGACACGAGCGCCAACGTTTGAGACTGGGTCCGCACCTGTGCACCATGTCAGCGCGCAAAAGTTCGCCGGTATACCCCGTTCCGCCGGCAGAGACGTTCTTACAGCTTGATGAGCGCTTCTCCGTCGTGCACATCGCCCTTGTCGGTCCCTCGCCGCCATGCCAAGGCTACCGCTACCTAGTTACTTGTGTGGACCGATTTACACGCTGGCCTGACGCTTCACACCGCTACCCGACAACTCCGCGCCCATGGTAGCGTCAGCCTTCGTTTCGAAGTTGGTCGTGTGCTTTGTATGCCCATCATCCATCGTCACCGACCCCGGACAGCAGTTCGAGTCTACCTTGTTCGCCGAGTTCCTTCACCTCCTCGGCACGACTCGTTTGCGTTCTGCAGCGTACCGGCCACAAACAAATGGGCTCGTCGAGCGCTTCACCGGCAACTTAAGGCCGCGCTCACAGCCCACGACTGCCCAATAAAGTGAGTCCAGTGCTTGCCCCTCACACTTCCGGGCATCGCACCACCTCCAAGAGTGACCTGTTTTTCTGCTGAACTCGTTTACGGCACCCAGCTCCGCCTATCAACCCATTTGTTGGAGGTACCGTCTCAGACGCACTTCGAGGCGGACTACGTGAAGTCCCTGCGCTTACTCCTCGCCAACCTTCGACCACAGCCTACACGCGGAGGAAAACACCGAGCAGCTTATGTGCTTCCGAACCTTGAACGGGCAACGAATGTGTTTGTACAGTATGGACCCGTGCGCCGCCCTTTGCGACCACACTACGTTGGCCCTTTCCCTGTGGTCGACGTACGTCATCGACATCAAAGTCTCCCCCGACACCATAGCCCCACAGCGCCTGACGCCGGCATACGTCACCGCTGCCGACATCATTCTCCCTACCGTGGCTGTGCACCAGCGCGACCGTCATGTACGATTGGTTGTTGATCAGAACGTCGCACCAGCTCCTCGCTGGTGGTGCGACGCTCTGAAGTCGGAAGCCCTGTAGTGGCCGGTCACAATGTGAGCGGGAGCAGCGTGGCGTAGGCCAACGAGCGCGCTCACCCGCTCGAGGGCTCCCGCGCCCCTGGCATCAGCAGAACGAGACCCCACTGCGTTCGGAATAAATGAATGAATGACGAATGCACTTTATAAGCGAACCTGAATTCCGGTGACCGCCGTCCGTCCACATAGCCACAGCTGCGGGTGCGCGCGCTCCTCGTCTTCCTTGGCAACGGGGGGTGATGGGCGCGCGCTGCCTGGCCGCTGACATGGCACATACCCACGTGGGGGATTGGCCAGGAATCTCCTCGTCTTCCTTGGCAACGGGGGGAGATGGGCGCGCGCTGCCTGGCCGCTGACATGGCACATACCCACGTGGGGGATTGGCCAGGAATCGGGCGTGAGAAGGGCTAATGCACCCGCTTAAAGGAGTACTGACACGAAATTTCAAAGCTGAGATCCGCTCTAGCAATCAAGTACAACGACAACACAAATAGGTGTCTGTGCATGGCACATACCCACGTGGGGGATTGGCCAGGAATCGGGCGTGAGAAGGGCTAATGCACCCGCTTAAAGGAGTACTGACACGAAATTTCAAAGCTGAGATCCGCTCTAGCAATCAAGTACAACGACAACACAAATAGGTGTCTGTGAATAAATGCATCTTTCTTTCTTTGTAGTTGTGTGTGTGTGTGTGATCTCTCTTTCGCGAACATTACCGAACCGCGCAAATTCAACTCATGCATTCGCACTTTCACATTCTTCCCCTCGGGGAAATGCGGGGAAAATTTTTTAAGATGGGGGAGGCCACATGGCTGTAGTTGGGGAAGGGTAAGAAAGGAGGAGGGAGAGGTGATCGCTCAATCGTTAGAGATGACTTCTTGGAGATAGATGATCAGTGATTTCTTTGGGAGGGGGACTGTAGACCCCATCTCACACTACCCTTGCCAGGCCACTATGCTCTAGGTGTGTTTTCGGAATAAACCGGCGTTCCTCTGTGGTCTGGTCCTATCCTTCAGCGCCTCCGCGGAATGCGCTCTACAAAATATCACCACATAAAGGCTACTACCCATTGCCAAATCTGGTTGTAAACTCAATTTAGACAAGTTTAGTTAGAATGCTACGCATTACTAATTTCGTAGAAAATTCTCTGAAATTCTGTAGATTGTATTTTTGGGGGCTGAGGCGTACCTGGGAAGCTCCTAAAAACCGAGGAAGAAGACGTAGTACGGGGTCCCTTAGCACTGATTATGATGTTATTGCGAGAACATAATTGCCCTATTGCCAAATTTGGACGTTCTATATCATCACCATCATCACCATGTGTCTTTTTTAGCTCCATTACAGCTCCATTACTTTAACTCTACACACACCCGCGATGCGTATCGCCCAACAAAGAGGACGTTTAGAGAGACTATACTTTGCTTTTTGCCTAATTGTCACTTCTGTAATTAGCATGCTGAAATGACCCAAGTAAGAATTAGTACACGTATTTAAAATGTTTCTTATTCGAAGGCCACAACGCATTCACTTGGTTCCCCTCTAATCAGCCGAGGTTAGCGATATGCGCGCTCGCCACGCATTCCAACGGCCCCGGGTTCACTTCCTACCCATTCAAAAAATTTACGCAATTTCTTTTTCAATTCAATTACTTTACTTTATTTTCAGGAGGTTTCCTGGTAAATTTTTCTTCGATCCGATTTTATGTTTTAGCCATCGGCCATTCGGTGTTCCATTTCTTGGTCACAATGACGGCAAATCATTGACCGACCGAATTAAATAAGGTTTTTACATTAACGCACTGCACGTAGTTGCCGACTCTCGAAAGTGAATGCTTTCTTCAATTCTTCTTGGTGCAGCGCCTTCAGTTACGTTGTCACCTAACGTAGGAACGGCCACTAAGGAACTCAGCGATATAGTGCGCCTTATTTCTACGCAAAATAACAAAACAATTCACTGCCCTTCCAGTCTGGGAAGAAGTATGACCAGCAAGGCTGGGCGCACTGCAAGGAGTGCACGAAATAGAACAGCGTTGCTTGTAATTTGCGAGTGAGCATACTTCCTAACTGATTAGCTGAGCGGAACTTGGAGGAACTACAGTTCCACCCTAGGGTACAAACATGGCGCTGTTCTTTTCCCTCCCGCGTCCCAGGCCTCTTACCATCTGTGTAACACTTCAACCGAAACTGCTTGAGCACAGAGAATAGCAGTCCGGTCACATCGGGCCGTGAGGCGTCCTCGTAGAAATCTCAGCTGAACCGGCCTGTCAACTTCGAGGGCGTGAAGCTTGGCTGCGAGTGAACGTAAATATCCTATGAGCCCACCCAATCGGTCGGTCAATTTTCAGTAGAAAATACTCACGGTGTAAATTTTTCATCCCCGTCATCCCCATCGTGACCTGCAGCCCTTTCGTGTCCTCAACAGAACAAAGGCCTCTTCCAGGCTAGTAACCGCTTCTGCCGCAGGCTTTCGGCGTCTATTTGGTAGGGTATTTGGGGTTAGCTAAATCGTTTGCCGTCCCTCCATTAAACGGATAATTCACCGATTGTTTTTCATTCACATCGCATTACCTGCCCAATCCCACTTCGCACGCTCAATTTGAATTAATGTATCTGCGACGCGAGTTTGTTGCATGCCTAATCCACAACGCAGTTTTCGAATGCATCAGTGTTAACCCCAGCATTTTTGCCGTGGCTCATTCGGCCTGTCCAAGTACTTTTTCAGTCAAGGTACCTAGTAGAGCTCAAGTTTTTGTCCCGTATGCCGTCGCCGGAAACAAGGCCTATTTAGTAGAGTTTTTACCGTTCACTTTCTTGAGTAGATAGATCCGTACGTGCATTTCGTTTCTGGCACACCCTTGCTTGATGTATGGTAATCGATAGATTCATCCGCGTAATTTTATCTGTGTTTTTTTTCCCTGCGTTGAGTTCGTTCGTGCAAAGACGCGCAACGAAGAACTAAAATCACGAGTAATAGCCATCCACGTGGGGAGCCATTTGCAATCAAATACAGCTTAGTCCACTGTTAGCGCAATCGTCATACCGTTATTTGACCTGAACCCCGTATGCTATGAACGACCGGTGACACTAGACAGGTTACCTGATTGGAAAAATATGCGTTCTGGAAGCGGAGCCATGAAAACGTACGGTCAACGCGTAATTAATGTAGCGCATCGCGTAGTAAACGCGTATACGCATGGGCGCCGCCGCTGTACGCGTGGTAAGGCGATCCGTGTAGCGTACGCAGCCGGCCGAACGACATCAAATTAGCGCGACGGCGCGGCTTCCCCTCATTTGTTAATTGCCACCGACCACCACCGCGAACGCAGTGTGGGCCAGCTCCACAACCACGCCTGTCCGTCAGAGATGTGGGTCGCCGGACAATCAAGGCCTAATGCATCGCTCGCCGCCGAGAAAGCACGTAGAATTCGTATACGAGCGAACGACGGTGTAGAGGTTTCTCGTACACGCGCGTTCTGGGAGTTCGGCTGTCGCGCGCGAGACTAATTTGTCCGTTTGTGTTTCACCATGGGCCGAAAGTTGTTCATAGCAGGTGCTGTTGCGGTTGTTGTGATACGCATATTCAGAAGAAAGGAGAGAGGTGGGGGTGGAGAGGGCTGGTAGTGGTGGGTGGCCATCCTAGTCCAGCCAGCCACTGGCCGTCGCGACACCCTTCAGCCAAGAGATCAGGGCCTCCTAGTCTTCGAACTGGCAAACCCGTAACTCGCTTTTCCCTCGCTCTGTAGTACGTGAAGAGGGTGAGGAGGAGGGTAGTTGAGTGGGCGTATCTATGCAACACATAACAGCACGGAAGTGTTAAGAGTCAGTGCAAACAGCCCAGAAAGCTTGTCCTGTCCTGTTTGTCTTCCAGGTCTTTCTCCACGTCGCGCGTGGTTATTCTCTAGCTTGGTGTTAAATAGCCCAACCACATATTCTTCTGCAGCAAATATGCAGACAAGGTATGAGGCAGTGTTATGTGTGTCGAAACGGGTGCGGTTGCTACAGAAGAGGTAGGGAAGATGCGGTGGAGGGTTGTGGCAGGTCTCATTTTGAAGTCTTCGCCAGATGCGGGCGTCGGAAGCCGAGAGGAAAGCGTGGGCTCTCAGGAGGCTCTGTAGTAGTACATCAAGTCGCGGTAGGTTTAGGAGACGGGAAGGGAGCAGGGGGATAGTGGTAGCGGTTGGGGTGGTCGGCTTCTTCTGGTTCCCGAGTGAGAAGAGATAGATTACAGGCCGTGGCATGAGCCACTGCGTTCCCAGGGAGGGAGGTGTGGCTGGGTGCTTACACGATGCGGGTAAAAGGAAGGAACAGCTTAGTTTTCTTTTCTGTTTTTTTTTTTTTGCTTCTTGTCATCGAGAACGTGAACTAGCTTACAGCAGTGCTGGCAGGAATCTGACCGGCTGCTCAGTTACATGGTATGTGCCGTGCTCTTGCTCGGCGCTGTCCATTGATCCTTTTCAAAAGGCCAAGAGTACAAAATTCAAGTTTGGATTATTAAAAAAAATGTTTTGTCCCGCTTACACATATACCAATTCTATTGCAAACTCCAAACAAATAATCTGCATACTAAAGAAAGCAGATGGAGCAGTGGCGACTTTGTAGCCATTTCTCGGCAACTTTTCTATGACGTCACAAAATTTTGTTTGTGCAATTGGCGGCCGCCGACGAAAGCAACCGCCAAGAAAGATGACTGGGCGATTGTGGGGGGAGGAGGGGGGCTCTAGTTCCGCTTGATCGCATCACTTGAACGCTAACGGGCTATTGAACGCTAACTTGAATGATAACACAGAGAACTGTGTTTTAGTGCTGACCTCTATTGCGCCACTGACGCCCGTATTGTGTCACTGCAGCGCGAAATTTGAAAGCTTTCCAATATTCATTGCGATTTTTCGGTTAATATGAAACGTCGTTCGCGGCTGGAAAAAAAGCTAAATGATTTACCCAACACTACTTATTTCAAACTGATCCAATTTTTTCTTTGTCCTACCTAACGCCCAACTCAGCGTATTCTAGCTTGCCGAGCTAATTGTTTTCCCTCAACGTCGTGTATGGACTCTCGCTTGGAAATTGCAGAACTGCAAGTGGAACGCGACACACTGCTTATGGCGCAATATCATAGAAACTAACTCTTTCAACGGAATGAGAATGCGCAGATGCTTCGAAAATTTTCCCGCCGACATAATTTTTCCGCATCGCGCTAACAAAACAATTTCTGAGTACAGGTTATTGCAAAAGGCGTAACATATGGATGGCGTCACATTACCATACTGTAGGAGCGCCTATACGGTATTGAAATCATTGACTCGATGGCGTCAGCTATGCAGAGAACGGTGCTGCTCTTGTATTCTGCTCATTATTTTTATACTCAGGACTGTGCACTTCCTCAGAATTACGCCGAGGTTTAGCACAAGAGTGCCATGAATTCTTCAGCAGTTCTTTCCTTTGTGGTTTGCTTTAACGTAAAACACCCTTACGCTACTTTTCCAGCATTTGGTGAAGCTGATGCACAAAAAGGGGGTGGCCTAATCTCTCAACGCTGGTTGGCTGACAGGCTTGGTGAGCACAAGTTCGCACAGACTTCCAACGGGCAACCCGAGCTCTTCACTGTGAAGAGGGCCACGTGAGCACAGCCGAGACAGTTTTGTGGAGGAGAACACAAAATTACGCCCACCTCCCCTCGCGGGAACCCTGGTGTGATGCGACGCTGAAGGGGGTTCCATTGGCGTCGTATCAAGCAATCGTCGGGTACGGCAAGAGAGCAAGCGCAAGCGCAAGCGCGGACGACCGTCGACTGAGAGACCGGCCGGAGCGCGGCACTCCGCTTCTATGCGCAGCGCGCCCGGAGAGGAGACCGCGGAGAGAGAGAGAGTACTGCACATGCGCACAGTGCGCAGCCGCGCGACCGCAGATGTTGGGAGAGAGTGTTCGCTATCGGAGAGAGGAGAGGAGGCGAGCGGAGGAGAGACGCAGCTGTGCGGACGCGGACGACGGACTCACGCAGGACAGGGCCGCCGGCAAGAGATGCTCCTCAGCGTCGCATCTAAAATATTCACAGCCATAACGCCTTGCGCAGGTGAAATGACCAGCGGAGCTGTACAGCCCCTGAAGGGGAAGGAGGGGGTGCGTATAGGCTTGCCGTATCAGAGCTGTGGCAGAGTTCCGCCAAGGAATGAATCCTTGTACGTCCCACACAGTTTGAACGCTGCCACGTCACCCGGTTGCCGGGAGGAATACGCAGCAGCACACGCATTGCGAGTTAACGCTTCGTGGAACCTCGGAAGTGAGCAATAAACATCAAATCGTTCTGGGACCACAGTCTGCCGCATACGGCAAAACTGAATCCGAAATATCTGAATCCGGGCAGTCCCTCTGGAATTTCTCATGCGCACTCTCGTGCTTGCTCGATTTACTGGTGTGGTACCAGTGTCACTTGGAGTACGTTAAGGTAGACCAAGAAAAACTATCGCCTTTAATATTTAGATGAGCATGCTTTAGCACAAAGAAATCAGTGACCTCAGCAGTGCTGTTCCTTTATTTTAAAAACTGACCTCGTGCCACCATAGCTGAGAGGCTCCTGTTGATTTTCCTCAGAGAAAAGCTGAAGGCTGCCCCTTGTATGCTACAAAAGTAAAAAATAAGAGAAACATATAAGAGACTACAAGACAATAAAATAATCTTCATAAAAGCAACCAACAGAAAGGCAACATGGGGAACACCATGGGAACACTAAGGAGAAGTTCATTTTCATGTGGGCGAACGGGCCTTCGAGATAATGTGCTTTCGGTGAGATTTCGGCGCTTTCACTCTTTTAAGAAGGTAAAAAACGAGAGTTACTGAGCCCCTACGCCATGATGTGAATGCGCTCTCAAAAGGTCCTGCCGATTGAGCAGGGTGTTGATAAAAGTTCTTAGACATGCGTAACTTGCGAACAGTAGTCGAACATATCAAGTCGTTGGGAGATTCCTATCATCAGCCATGCGTCCCAAAGGGGCTTACGAGATCGGAGGCAACTTTACTGTACCGCATCCGAACGGGTCCAGCGAGGACTCTTCAAGGCTATACAAGGTGGGCCTCGTGCGATCGCCTCTGTGTTCGTCATGTGCTGTGATAGGGGATGTACATCACTATTTAATGTGTTGCCCAGAGCATGACGCCAAATGGACGCAATGCTTTCAGCGATTCGGAAGTTGGCAGCATCACACAAGACTCTGGACCACATCGTCTTTCCAAGGGGACATTTGATGCTACGCCGAGACGTGTCGAGCCTTCTACTAAGCTTCCTTCAGGAGACGGAACTGGCAGACTCGTGGTGGAAGGACTCTAACATTGGATAATTAGGATGAGCTCGGGCGGAGAAATTGCTGGCATTTCCTAGACCCGCTTGATCCCACACAACCACCACCACCACCACTGTAGGGCCAAGGCTTCGTGGGTGGTGGTGGTGGTGTTAATTAACGGGCGGACCAACGCTTGCGTGGTATGCCGGCAATAGCTCCCCCGACTAGCACCTTTTGACTGCTATGCGCGTGAAATCACCAGGAGTCACTCACTGAGGAATATGTCCCTCAAACGTGCCCGGCAACGAAGCTGCCCACCAGCATGCCCGAGATTTCACCCACTGGGCTAGTCAGGAGTTCGGCGAGCAGTGGCGTGTCTGTCCCCTTTTTACATACACAGACATCACGCAGCACTACCGCCTGCAGCGAACAATGTACCCTCCTGCAGACAAAAAACATCACAAAAGAACAAGAACGCCACCTTCGAGGCATCCAAACCAACACCTTTCCCCACCCAACTAGAGCCCACATTCTGGCCCCCACCCTCTACTCCTCGGAATTCCGCTTCTGTGAGGCTCCGGGCATGCTTTACTATATTTTATGGGGCTGCGATAAGAACCCCAACCTACCCCCCCCCCCCCTGCCCTTCCCCTCCCCTGAGCATTGGGAGAAAGCACTGTCCAGCTCGGACCCTGACGACCAGCTTTGGCTGGTGAAGAGGGCTCAAGAAGCCGGACGGTCTCAAGGGGTCCTGGAATAAGGACTCTTCCCGAAGGCGAACTGCTTCATAGGGACGTTTATTCCTCCTCCTCCTCAGAGGTTCAGGAGCAAAATGTCTCTCCTGGTAATCCAGTGACCGTTAGGAAAAATGACATCGTCCAAGGAGGCATGCGGAGCGGCTCTCCTTCGAAGGTCTCTAAACAAAACTGACCGCTCTGTCGCATGCTCTCGGCAGTCCACAAGGAAATGTCCGACGTCACCTGTTGCACCACACGTTGGGCGCAGATGTTCAGCTTATGTAGCCACGCCGGTGTCCGCGCTGAGTTTATCCGGATGCGGATACGGTAAGCATGCTTCTGTCCTCTTCATTCCTTCGCTAACACAAGATTGGCGTTGCGGTCGCCAGAGATCGGAAATGTTTTTAATGGTGGTTTTTTAAAAGCACCGTTCGTCTGGAGTCACTTTCATAAAACTAGCACACGATGTCGCTTCACGGTCGAATTCACGGGCTTCGAATTCACGGGCTTCGTTTCCAAGCGCTCCTACGTGGGAAGAAACCCACTGGAAGCGAACGCTGAGTTAGTTTTCATTTAGCTGCTGAAGGAGACGTAGGGAGCGTTGGCAAGTTTTATGTGGAGGAAATTCAAGCTGCGAAAGTTTTGTAGAGCTGCCTTGGAATTCATTAGAATTACCGCATGGCGCATCCGAAGCGATTTGATCTTCCCTATAAATTCCCTCAATCCCTATAAATTCCGCTGTTGATGACGTCAAATGGTCAATGCGAGCCGCTTAGGAAACGTTCATGCCGGGAATCACAAAGGCCGCTGCTCTTTTTTTTTTAATCTGTATTTAACTATCTCTCCACAGATCCGTCCTTGACCACGTGAACATAATCTCCGTACAACCGGTCCAAGTGCTCAAGTGCTAACATTCTCGCTTCAGCCACTGGTGTAAATCTCTTCGAACGAATGCCCGGGATGGCGAGCTGACGCTCCAAACTCTCGAAAGACCACGGCGGGTCTAAGTGGTGTTGATTCTTTCGCTACTGCGGGCAGAGAACGCGCTTACTGTGGAGTGCCGCGTGTATCCGAGATTCCACCCTTAGGCCGATACGTCTGAGCAATATTTTTTCAGCATTGGACTCGCCCAGCCGAACGAGCTTCAGTGAAAAGCAGCCGCTGAGACGCCATCAAGCGGAGCGGAAAATGGGAGTCGTCAAGGGCCTTTTTATTTGCCGCCGCATAAGGAACTCCTAGGGATATCTTAACGCTCTGTCGGTGCAGTGCTTCCAGACCAGCATACTGGGGATCCGAAGGAGACAAAACAGTTAGTTGGTAAAGAGCCCGACTGAACATAAGTTCCGAGTGGAGCCGAAGCATAGATGACGGGTGACTCCCCCTGTGGGTTCCAGCAATTCGTCAAAGCACATTTAACCGGGGTACCAAGGACGTGACAAGAGACTCCACGGCCAGAACTTACTGTCGATGGTCACGCCGAGAAACTTCAAACGGTTAGCTTGCCGGATAAGCCGCCTAAGGTCAACTGAGGCGCGTAGCTTGCCGTTTCCGCCGAGGAAAGGAAATAAAACAACATTTTTCTGCGGATACGGTTAGTCCAACCGACGAAAAACAGGATCGTATGGAACGAATCACCCCTTGAGCTGTTATAGCGTCATTCTTAAATTTGTGCGTGCTATGGGGGTTAGTGGGTTTTCGAGGTAACACTTGTGTGTAAAATCTATTTCGATCTATTTCGGCTGAACATTTTGCGGAATCCCTAAAAATACGCAATTTGCCCCCAAATTCAGACTTGTCCCTTGGGGGTTTATTTTGGCTAGGGGGAAACCCTGAAACTTCGTTTTAGACATCTGAATGGGTTAAAGATATCGATATGCAAGAACCAGATCGGTATTTTAACGGACCTGCAAGACAATGGGGACTTTGCGAAAGCAGAAGTTTACCACCTGTTACTCCTTTAGGGCGTAATTTCCAAAAATACCGCACTGGAGCCCCTACGCCATGATAAGGGTGTACTCTCAAAATATTGGAGCTCTAGGTCGACCAGTTTCGCCTGGGAGTTGATGAGCCCATCGGTCGATCAGCCCGTTCGCTCGGCCGGTAGGTCGTGTGGTCAGGAACTACTCCTATAAGGTTGCGGTCACCCTGAGGCTTTCCGAGGTTATCTTAAGGAAAAACCACCTGCAAGGCTTTTTAAAATCCAGGTAAACATTCGCAATGGGAGCTCATTTTTATTCCCGAATAATAATTTTTTTCTAAATGGTTGTTATTATCGGTGCATATTACCAATTTTACGTATAATTCTCAAACAAGAGAGATAAAATTAGAAAGTTTAATATGTGAGCAGATTGTTACACTTTTTTTTTCAGCCAATGGCTGACTGTAATTACCAACAAGTTCTCAACTTGTCCATTCGGAAACTAAAAGAAGCTTTCAACCTTTTTAAATTGTTTGTAAGGCTTGCATGCGCGTTACGCGTTCATATATTTGCCTCCTTTTTTATACTAAAGTTGGGGTGCGGCCATTACTTTAGTACAGCTGTTACACTCGTCTATATGTTACTGACAATGTAATTGGGAATATTGTTTCAATGGTACGTATTCACGTTCTTCTTTTTGTCTGCACATTTGAAAAACACCTCGCGGAAGCCCTTCCCCGTATTTTCTATGCTGTTTGACTGGAGGCACTCAGATGAATCCGGCGCTCCTATCAACGACTCTTGCGGAACGACGCACCGGGGTGCGCACAGACTGCGTTCTAGGCCTGCAGGAAGGCGGCGAAAAACGAGATTTACCCATTCCACATTTCACGGGCGTTTCAAAGCTGCGGTAGCTTGCTGACCTATTACACTTTTTCAACGCCAGCGCTTAAACCATACTGAGCTCCCATTTTCGCTATTTCTGAGCACCTTCTTTCTCGCACTAACTTGCGTAGTGGATAATGCGCAATCGCTTCCAGCGGCGCCGTGACTCGCTTCCTTAATGTCGGCCGCGAGTTCATGACCTTGATCCGCGTTCCAAATCTCACTAAAGTGGAGAGATAGTGACCCCCACTGTCGGTTACACAGAATGAGACTCCTCTTCTCAGCAGACCCTCATCGTCATTGCATCTGAATCATCATCGTTCGTTGATTGATTGATTGATTGATTTTGATTGATTGATTGATTGATTGATTGATTGATTGATTGATTGATTGATTGATTGATTGATTGATTGATTGATTGATTGATTGATTGATTGATTGATTGATTGATTGATTGATTGATTGATTGATTGATTGATTGATTGATTGTAGGGTTTAACGCACCGGCGCAGCGCAGGCGATGAGGCGCGCCGTAGTGGAGGGCTCCGGGTTAATTTTGACCACCTGGGGATCTTTAACGTGCTCCAAAATCTCGTACACACGGGCATTTTTGCTTTTCGCCTCCATCAGAAAAGCTGCCGCCGCGGCCGGGAATCGAAGCCGTGACCTCGTGCTCAGCAGCACAACGCCTTAGCCACTGAGCCACCGCAACGGGTCGAATCATCATCGTGATGGCACGACAATGACTATTCGGATGCCGGTACTTGCGGACGTATACAGTGAACTCTCGTTATAGCGCAATAGGTTAATTAGAATTCTCGTCTTATTCGAAGTTTTTCACGACTCCAAACGGCAGTGCAGAGAAACGAAAACAACGTTCTTCTTAACGCAGTACCGCTTGTAACAAAGTCAATTTTCTGTCCCAGTGGCTATAGTTGTAACGACGGTTCTGCACCTACGGACGCATTTTCCCTTGGAGCGAGGCTTGCATCAGGCTTGATGACAAAATATTTTTATTTCGTTTCCTGCTACCAATTGTTTATAAATGAAGTCCCCCGACACCGTGGCTCCGGTGCTGCACGCAGAAAGGAAATTATGGCGCAATAGTGCCCTGCACAATCCGACACTTTCAGTTTTTTTTTTTCCCATGAGATTATGACGTCCCTTCAAGTTTCAAACGAGCGTTATTGCCTTCAGCGTTCCCAGAAAACTCATTTTAACTAATTGGAAGCCCAATTCAAGCAACAGACCCTCAGTTCCCTAATTAGTACGCCATTAGTCGCTTTTTCTTCCCCGTTCTAGCCTCGGTGTGCGCCTGACGCTCACTATTTTCACGACAGAGAACAAAAGAATGTTACTTCTTTACTCTGTGTATAGTACGCAACAATTTCAATGCAGTAAACAGCAGCAACACAATGCACAGCGCGCTCACTGAAAGCGGCCGTGTTTTCGGAGGAAACAATGATTAAACTAATTAATAAGCGGCAGGCAGGCAGGCTGGTGGCGCACTGCGTACTCGTACGTTGCTTTCTCGACTTTTTAATCAGTTTCGCAAGCCAGCGACCGTCGCATAACAACGCACGGCCTCTCCGCTGCTTGTTCTTGGTGATTTTCCTAGGCCGGTGCGTTTAAATCCTCCATGAAGCTTCTCTGCGCATGCGCTTTGTTTCGCTTCTTTTGTGGAGGGCATGCTTTGTTTTGAAAGGTAGCCAGGACTTCACTCGAGGCCCCTCTCGTCATCGTCCACGTCGTGGTCGTAACAGCAAAGCGACCGTACCCCAACTTCGCAGTCGCTTCGCGTTCCTGACGGAGGACAGGAGTGAAAGGTATCGCCGTGAACGGGAGAGGAGGGTTGGGAAAGGGACGACAGGACCACGCTTGCCTGACCTGCCAGCTGTGCGCACTAATTATGTGTTCGGCATTCATTAACGTTCGGCCCTGGCGTGTGCCTTCTTTATCTCTCTAATGACACGTCCAAGTGGAGCACGAACTCGGCGAAGCTTTGCGCTCGTGCGTATTTGCGCACGGCACGCGGACGGCGGCGCCGCATCGAATCTGTACGCAATTATGATCCGGCCAGCGGCAGCTCAGTTAGAAGTGTGTGCACCTGTGATTAGGAGCGTTATTTGATGAGACTGACTGAGTGAGAGTCCAATATTGCGCCGAGCGGGTTCGAAGATTATGAATGTCCTGATTACATTCGTGAAAAGTATGGCTGTAAATTTTACGCTGCGCCTAATTGGGACAGGTGTTCCCGTGGCCTTCCGTCTCCGGGTCATCATGGCAAACGAAGCGCGGGTCTATATGCAAAAACTCGGATCCTCGCCAACGGCCAGAAAACTCTCCGGGGTATACGGCTGCAATCCACACATGAAAACATGGCGCGTACAAATTCATTGCCCGCTTGGTGGATTGGCTATTTCTGGAAGTTACCAAAATTGACATGACCCCTACATTCCGAACAATGAGTTATCTGTCGACGACTTTGTGAACACCTCGTAGATGCCGTAACGGCCTTGACAGGTCGCG